>NC_067195.1:63014965-63332777 GCF_000699445.3 Schistosoma haematobium
GTTCCATTTCTTGATAATTAATCAATAAAGTGAACTGTTAAAACTGAATATATAACACTATTGGAATTAATTGGTATTATTATTATGGATTTTTTCTCTTTTATGAGGTAAGTTATATGGAATCTATTTTATGGAAGGTTTCTTTTATCCTTATTTTTAAAATTATGATTTATCAAGATGATTTGCGAAGGATTTTTATCATGAAATGACATCCGTTAGGAAGTAATTTATTAAAAGAGATCACTAATAGAAATTTTGTTGTTATCTAGGCTTTATTAGGTGCTTAAATTTACAATAATAACAAATATTGTAGCCCAGAAAGTTCAGGTAGCATGCTTAATATGTGTTAAAACTTAAGAGTTCAGTGATATTACTCTGTCTTTATCTAATATCAATAAGACGTTATTGTTTTGTTTAGAATTCAAATGACCTTGCAGTTTAGACCTACTTATCTAGACCTCAGTAAATCTGTTCAGTGCTCGGAAGCTTTTAACGACTGTACGAATCGCTATTATTTTCATCGTCATAGTAGTTCATGTATTCGATTTGACTTAACGGATTTTAGTTAACCATCTTATAGAATGAATCCATAAAAATCCACTTTTATAGCCTTACTAAATGTTAGGCGATACAGGATGTATCATACACTAATTTTCAATACTGATCAAAATATAGTCAGCAAACTATTTAACTTAATAGTATGCTGTTGTATCCTAACGAATAATAAATGGATGGTTACTACTAGGAATTATTTATGGACTGTTATATATATTCTTATTGCATAACTATTAAGTAACTACATTATTTTCCCTTATTGTAAGCTTTCATTTGACCTAATGGTTACTATTATACGATCTACTGTTATTAAGTTATTCCCAATTTATTGGTTAGAGCCTCTCAAACTCACAGCCACTTTTGACTTGATCGTGTTAAGTATTATTTTTAATTTTATGTGATGCGGTCTGATTTGCTTGTATACAAACTGCGTTTATCTGAAATACATAATCCATACAGTGGAAGCTGAGATTGTTTTCTGGACTCAAACGGGCAGGGCAAGTCAAGAAGAACCAATAAGGACTTTGAGTTAACTCTAGGTTACTTGTACTAGTTAACCTGCATTGGCTTGCTGCAGTGTCAAGATCATATAAGTTGGTGTTCTGTTTGGAGATTCTGTCACGTGATGATTGGTAGGGCACAAGACGTAACATGTGCTACACATTATTTTATATTCGACTGCACCAATTTTTTACAAGACTAAAGTTCTTATATCCAAAAGAGAATTGACATGAATCATGCTTAATAATGAATAAACCAATTTATATAATCTGCATTACAACTGATTTACTTAGTTATTTAAATATTTAGACCACTAATTTACTACTTGAATGTACACTTAAATAAATTCAGCGAATTGAAGCCAACTATAGAAATGTTTCCATTGTAAGGCTAATGAAAAATCTGATCATAGATTTCATCTAAAAATTTTGAACAACTTCTATCTATTTATTTAAAAACAAATTAATTTCGAGTTGAACCATTGGCTTCTGATTCATTGGTTTAACGGCACATAACTTTAGTTACTTAAATACTCTGGTCTTAACCTCCATGAAGTGAGGAGTCATCTATAAGAACAAAATAACCATTCATTCCTGTCTGTCTTCTAGTAGATTCACAGATGATAACAACTAATAAAAATATTTAACTTTGAAAACGAAAACGACATTCGTTAATGATTAGAAAAACTTTCCTCATAGAATTTAGTCTTAAGAACTTTTGTTTAAAAACTAACACAATCACTGTGAATACTTAGATAGAACCTGTTTAAGATCTAATAACACTTTTTTACAGACTGTCTATTGTGTCAGTTATCATCACCTCTAATGTAGGTTCTGGAAATGAATGATCCCATGGCTAGATGTTACGGTAGTGAATGTTGTTGTTTGATATTTATCGAAATTAAAGGAAAAGGTGTATCTTTAATTTATGTTGTAATAAAAGATTTTCTCGCGTTACTTCAGAGTAACATCAGACTTAGTGAATATTTAGAATTAAAAGGTTGTATTAAAGAAACTCGGCAATCTGTTTATTTAGTTTTTTAATGTGAATACGGAAATTCCAAGGTATTTCAAACAACTTATTCCCGATTGATTTGAGTAGCTTGTTGTCTGTTGAATCCATTTACTGTTATTGAGGTGCATTAGTAGATGGTCAAGAAATTCATTTAGAAGAAACACTTTTGATTCCGTGACATGTTTATTTTGGCCAGGCCCATTACTATAGGTATTTATGACTAAAATCATTTACTTCCCAGGTACATGCTATTTTCCACATATGCATATTTATTTCTACACTGAGGAATGGGATTTGTAGCATTTCATTTAACAGCTAGTTAACATTTTGGTCATAAAGAACAAACCTTAATAGTGCATTGGAAGTCAACTTTCAACAAGAGGATGAAGCCGTTTGTCCTAAAAACTATTAACTAATGCTTCCCGTTTTTGCTCATATAATCTATACTTCACTATAAGATTCGTATATTTGTACACCATAGACGGTGAGGAGCAATGGAACGGTAACTTAAGAGATCTTTTCGTTTATATTCTTGATGTCAATAATTGTCAATTTCAAGCTTTCACGATGTTGGTATGTATAGAAGAAAGACGTAATTTAAATATCAATGAACATGAAACATTTAGATGTTGTAGATAACCTAAGTGATAGTATTTTAATATAAGCGTTGTAAGTTAAAAATACTTCTGTTCGCACAAGTTAGAGTTGTTGTAGGTAAATATATTTAATTGACCGAAATTCTTAAAACAACTAAGTCTGAAACTGATAACTCCAGAATGAGAGAGAACAAGGTTTATCTTGTTTATAATATTGTGTGAACATAATCGAATGTATCTACAGAGTGATCACATTCTATGGTTGTGGAAAAATTCTGTGAATCATAAATTTCTTAGTTCCTTCATATTTAACTGGAATAATTTTATATTTACTACTCTATTTCGGTTATGTCATTTCTCTTATTCTATTAATTTGTTCAGTTATCTTTTATGAAATTTTATACACACCGTATTAACTCTACATTGATGTGAAAAGTCACGTTTTTCTTAAGTAATGTGATTTACGTATGATAGATTATCTAACATCTTTATATAATGTGATGTGTGCTACTTATGTCGATATTAGTATTATATAACGTTGGTCAGGAATCAAATGACTGGCAGCAGAAGGTCGAGAAGATCGGGAAGGATAGAAAGGGAACAAAAAGCAATTGATATGGAAATGCAGGAACAATGAAGTCTGAGACGATTAACTGATATTTACAAAAGGAAAGGTCAAGTTTCAGACAACTGACTGACATTTTGCAAATTAAGTATTTTCTGTATGGTTCTCAGATTTTACCAAGATGCTTTGTAATTTTTTATTGAATTACATTCGATTGTCCTCAGTTGTGTTCTCGTTCACTACGATAGTACTGTGCTCTTTAACATTTACCAATGAATTGTCAGAAAAATTTGAGGTTCAAAATGTATGGTCAAGTTTTATAATATTCTCAACTACTAAAGTATTGTGGAAATGATTAAACACATAATCCCCCTTTTTTATATTTATCTTAATTTTATTATAGATCTTATAAATTATCTGGATATAATCAAGTTTCTTTGGAATATGTCAGTTACATGCTTAAAGTCGTTCGACACAATCATGACTAACTTCATAGGAATTTTATGATTCTATCACGTTTCTTTATTGGTCTATAGTTTTAATTTGATAATAGGGATTATTATATCAGTCCATGGTTTGGAATTAATTCTTGTAAAAACATACATTAGGCTATAACAATTTCATTATTGCTATTTTAAATCAGAAAACAACCAATTGTTTATATCTGACATACAGGGTGCGTGTATAAAGTTTTCTCTGTCCGATAGTGTAAATGATGAAAATATATGAATATTAAAAGAATGTTTACTTAGTCTCTGGTCTGTTTTTTCTACTAAGTACTTTTGGCCTAAAATTGTTGATGAAATGAAGAAATTTAGAGAAATACTATGACGTAACAGTCTCAACTGACTACAGTTGAGAATGTAAGTTGTTCTACCGTAATCTGTTAACTTTAATATATCACGTTTGTCATGAAATTTGAAGCCTTTTTTTTCTATAAAAGGTGATAAAATAGTTTTAAACTAAGTTAGTAAAACAACTCATGTTTCCTGGTTTCCAAATGGTTGAAATAATACTAAAATTGAATAATCTTCATAAACCTATCTTAATGATACCTTATGTTAAATAACAATTCCGTACATTACTTACACTTTTCATATATTCTAGAAGAATCACAACAGAAAGTTGAATGGAATCATAAGGCGCAGGATTCACTACATATTCCTGTTCTGCATAACTTAAAGCTGCATTTCCGATGTTGAAGTAGTTCGCAAAGAAGTTTACTAATTCTCCATAGTATATTGAAGTATAACTAAAAGTAGCTAATAAATAACAGATAAACTGTAAAATAAGTTTCCAAAAAAAGAATAAACAATCATTCTATAAATAAGAATAATGTAAAATTAAATCAAATAACCACTGAAATTCTAAAATTATGCTGGTCAATGTCTCTCACATGCCAAAATAGTCACTTTGTTCCTTCGGAGAATGAAGATACATGTAATGTTATCTACAAAATGAGTTAGTTATTGAACGAATTGAGCTACTCTACCCAAATATGAATACAAATAAAAGGTGAGAAGGGATGGCATACATAATCACTAATATAATGCATCCAGAAATACTGTAGAATGCAATTAGATTTTAAAATCAATAAAAGGAAATTTCAAGAACCGTGGAGAATTTCTGGAAGTATTGAGTTCAAATCAATTTTCAGTCAACAGACACGTCTATATAGATCACATTTATCAATCTGTGTGGGGATGGTTGACCAATACGTCCTAGATTAAAGCTTGTCATATCATTAAAAATGTTTAGAGTAAGCACTGATGATATTGTCCAGTGTAACAACATAAGCTTCTGAACTGAAACACAACACTTTTAGAAATATTCACCGGAGCTAAGTCGTTGCCATAACTTAAAAATATAAATAACAACTTGTTCCATTGATAGCACTGTTTGTCTTAGTATATATACTTAACACGACATTATTTTTTGTATATCAGTTGATCCAATGATAATTAAAAAACTATGATCAATAAAATCTTAATCCTTAGACTAGTAACAAAAATACAACCCTGTGAGTTCATTAAATTCAGAAAAATCTGATGATTAATTTGTGTTTTTATGTGTCAACTATATCCTTTTTTATGTAATGTTGATAAAAAACATGGAAAAAGTTTATTATAATTATGTGATATCTTTTGATGTTAGGAATATAAAAAGACAAGTACAGTTTACTTGTTACATATAGAATTAGAACCATTAAAAAGAATTAAGGATACAAGAATGTATGTAAGTCAACAATTCATAAAACATGAATTAACATGACATTAATATCACAAGTTGATAGATGTACGATTTCTAATAAATGAATTCTGTAATATATCAACATCTTTCAGTGCTCTCTCCCTCTCTCTCAGGGAGTAAAATTGAATAGACAAGTTAAAATAACCTGAAAAATAACATCTTTTGTCATATTTTCTGACAATAAACTATAACAGCCAAAACCTTAAAACGATCTACGATGAAGCTTTTTCACATTAATATCACTAAACATACTACCAGTATATAATATTCTCAACTATGCTTACCCAGTAATCTAATATAAATTGTTCTATTATGTCATTATAAAACATTAACGAAAATTTGATACATTGGATTCTTTAAGTTTACCAAGTTTAAAATGCAATTAACATATTTAATTATTATTATTATTATTGCTAGACTGATATAACCTTTTAATCTGATCATTATTTTCACAAAGATTGATTTTTAAAAAAAAACAAGCAAAACAAACATTGATCATATTGAAAAATATAACCAGATCAGGATGAAATGACCTAAATTTAATGTAATAAATAAAAAGAAACAAAAATGAACTCAGTTTCTACCAAGTAGGAAAAATTTTTTTTGGAATTATAATCAAAATTTATTTTTAATCATTTTTGTTTAAAATTAACATAGTTCAATTATTATTTATTTACTGAATAAATTATAATTTAAAAATTATATCACTAAACCCCCACCCCACCCACCTACCTACCTACTTACCTGCTTACTTACTTCCTTCCTTTATTTCTTTGTAAATAAGACGTGTGTAATGAGAGTTATTTTAGTTTATTAACTCTATGTTTAGTTTGTGGTTATAATTTCGGGTTCAATACATGAACTATAAAGATTTGCATAGTAATAATAACAATAATAATAATAATAATAGTAATGGTAATAACAATAACATTTTCTTACTTAATTACAAAAATTAAATTCTCCATAGATAATAAAATTACCTGACAGTTCATTATCCTATTAGTTAACGTTAAAAACGAAATAAATAAGAGATTTATTTTCAAATATCCCCTACCCCCCAAAAAATATTCAAAACTATCCACACATAAGCATGTTTACGTAATATTATAGTTAGTTAATTTTATCCAAATAATCAAAATAATACTTATATGATAATCATAAAACAAAACGAATAAGGAAGTCATTAATTTAAAAGATTAAAAAGGGTAACTAGTTATTTGAATAAGTTTTCTTTCTGTTGTTTATTTATCAACAGTTTAACGATAACTAATTAAAACTATGGTAATTATGTTTGTTTACTTTTTTAGTGTGATTATTTTAATGTTATTACGATGGTTATATTAATCACTAATAAGTAGTATAAAATATATACGGTTCTTTAAATGAAGGAATTTATTATTTTTCTTTTGATTTATCAACAATCTACTAATCTCACTTAGTAGATATATCTATGTAAAGTTTTTTTTAGAAATGAATCGATTAAGTCTGGAATAATAATTAGGATATTTGATTTATGGGTAATTAAACAAATATTGAACAAGAGATCATGTAGATTCATTATGCATTAATACACGATTAAAAATCACTGCCAATTTAAAAAACATACCAAATGAATTGATAAAAACAAAGATATATAAAGTTGTATGAGAAACAAAAGTGTAAAGAATAGGAATCACAAGAATTGTTTAAGAGTTTTTAGTCATAAAAACAAATATTTGAGTATGGTGAAATTAGCTAACGACATCATTCACAATTGATTGATCACTGGGTGGCGATCAATGTCATGCGTGTCTAGTCCTTATTAGTGCAGATCGAATGATATCAACCATATTGCAATGTGGCCACCAGTCTAGATGAATCAACACTGCATGCACTATTGTGAGACTAGATAACATCATTCCTTCAATTTTTTCTAGAAATACCTGTCTATTGAAGTGTTCAATAACAAGATCCACATAATGAAGAACACATTATTTTCAGCATTGGAAACTCTCCTAACTTAAATCTAAGAGGAAAAATATTAATATATAACTGAAACTAGTTGAAATTTTTATCACAGTAACTATATAACTTATAGAATAAGAGAATATACTTTCGAACTTCAAAAAGACTAACTATGAAGATAAATAAATATGATTTTGCACTTTAGTTATAATTTAAGTTGATTTTGAAATTCATTTAATATGAGCAAGATATTCCAGTAAGTAGTGATCCCTCAATTTGCATGAAATTTGTCATTACATGGGCGAACGCCTTAAAACACATTTTTACTAAGTTTCCGAAATGTTAAACTTAAACTAAAGGTGTTATTATCCGATGTATGATTCTGGAAACGATCACTGACTTGGTAAACATTAGTCAAACATTTTTCATACTACAATCCATTACAAAGTATCGAACAGTTAACACAATATAATTATAAAGACTATCTAAGTAACCTTTAGATTTTTATCCCCTTCACAAACAGCTCAAATTAGATATCCAAAGAGTTAAATTTATATATACACAGACTGACGGACAAATACTATGAATTTTTCAGGGTTCATGGCCGGTTTTTCTTCCTGAGAAGTAAACTTATTTTCGACACTCACTTACGCCTTTTACGCATCGTGGAGTATAGGCCACCGGCTAAAGGGATCTCCAAATAACTCTATCCTGCGCCTTCTTTTAAGTTGTTCCCGAGTGCTAAACATTCTTTTTATATCTCTTGTGATGCAGTTTCATAATCACCGTGAAGTGTGACCCATCCACCTCAAGCGTTTCTTCTTGATTTCCTCCTAATCTGGAAGCTGGTATGTCGGCTGCCACAGAAGATAACCGGTAATTATGTCCGGATCTAAAGCATCTTGCTTAGACTGCTATTTATAGATACTTGTAATTTCTGGCATAGTAACTAATGATAGGTGAGTGCGTATAACTTTCTCCCTGAATTGTTGAACAAGTCGCACGTTTAATCGCAACACTTGAAGAATTTCTTCCGGTCATCAACATTTCAAACCCATTAAGAATCTGTTCTCCTACATAATGTTCCTACGACCAGATTCTGATAGAAAGTCTTCTCAGCAAGAAGTTCATTTCTTGTTAATATACAGGTCGTAATAAATTCGGACATTTAAACTTATCGTAAAATTTAAAACATCTCATCTATTGAATTTCGATATAACCAGAAGTTACAGAGTATACGATTTTCAAAATTAAACCTTGAACTGAAAATATACTATTTTTCGTTTATATTCTTCAATGGTTAGACGAATTCTCTCTATTCTGTACTAATCTGAGCCATTAGAACAACGTTAAGTAATGATCAGCAGTAAATTAAGTACATGTTAGCACACTGAAAAGCAACGTTTAATAAAATAGAAATCCATGAGCTTAACAGAACACGTTCCAAAAAAACTACATCCCAGAAGATAATCAATAGTTTCACGGAACACCGTCTGGTAGAAGGTGGCCTTGAATTAGATAATAAAAAAGTACTTAAGGTAATCGGTCAGACGTACAGAATTATTTTATTTTACTCTGTCAACGACAACCAAAAGTACGAAATCCAACTACTTTATTTGGCGTTATTTGTTTGTCAACTTCAACTGCCCTATTAAAATAAGTAGGTTTTAGGACTTATCCTGTATTCTCTCTCCAATTTCTCAGTTCAAACCCATTCCTTTCAGTCAGTGTTGTAGGACTTTCCCGTTCAAATAAGCTATTATCAATACACAATTTGAAATTCAACCTCAGTGTAAATACTAATGTCCCTTTTTGTAGCCTTGTATCATGTTAAGCCATAAAACTGTCGACAGTATTCTAGAAATATTGTTCACTCATTTATCCTTCAAAAAACCTTAAAAGCTCATCGTTTAATTTGTGTTAAACTCCATACTGTCGCAATTACGTTAGTTTTTTTATTTGATATGATGTTTGTTTACCAACTAAATCATTACAAGTTAATGATTAGTTCCTAATCTCAAGAGTTAAAATGATAATAATAACCTTTTTCTCTTGTATATTTGCCCATTTTGTCTTGTATGTTGTTAAAATGCAACAATTTCAAAAAATTTGTTTCACATTGCAAATCTCATTTTTGTATTCCACTTAACCACTTTTTGATAAACCAGATACATGAAATAATCGATTAACCTTACTACTACGGAAAACGTCGGTGTGGGTAATTGGTGCACGCAATGGCGTGTTACCTCAAACAACACCGTATGTGGAGTTACCGGCAGACTAGGTTGAATATTCATACTTAGCCCCCAAATGCCTTAGTACGGCCGAGGGTGGGGAGAATTAGCTCTCCCCCTCGAAATGCTCTCACATGGTCATACGTATACAGCCACTTCCAGGGAAATCCTACTCATTGCATTCCCGCGACAAGGGTGTTGTTTACGAAATTGAGAGGAGAAAAAGCGAATATCCGGCGATTTAACCGGGTTGGTGGATATGGAAGATCCATCTAAGGGAGTTGGAAAACCCTGATTCCAAACCGATGGTGCACATGGGCACTAGGATCCTGAGGGAACAAATGGCGTATGAATCAATCGTTGGTCACCGGCTACCATGAGACTGCATCTCCCAACATCGCTCCACTGCCTTGTGGATCAGACCTTTACGTCAAAGGCTCCGGGTGTAGCCCTCTAAGAAAACCATCTGCTTCGGTCTGGGCACCCGGGTAGTATCAAAGCCCACATACAAATCATTTGATTTATATGGCGCATATGTATTCGGTGCCCCTTTGTACCAATATTTGTGTGTTCAAATAAAGAATAAATAAATAAAACAACCGAAAAATATCTAATATTTCAAATTTTATATCAAACTGGCATTTGATCACTTACCCTGTTGATTATTTAACTTGAGACTAGTTTTCTCACAGAAACTTTTAAAGTATTGATTTATATTGTATGATTGCGTTTAAAATAAAGTAAGTTTGTCCAAATGTTATTCATGAATAAAAGGGTAACTTAAATTTCATTTTATTGTGAATCACATATCAATGTTATACACTCCTGAAAGAGCAAATATCAGCTTGATTATTTACTTGTCATACTATGAATACATATGTAGCCATTGTTAGAGGTTATATATATGCCACCAATTGAATAACAGTATACATATTTCCAAATTTCTTTGATTAACTATTCATCAATATTATTCTAGGATGTCCGAAACTATTTTGCATTGTCATCATGAATTAATCTTAGCTAGACTACTTTTGAAAATCTGGAAGCACTGGGCGGCCATTTCATTCTAGTATTAAACTCCTCTATAGTGCGTATCCATAAGTTCGCACGTAAGAATCGAACTCAAGACCTTCCATCTTGAATGCGAACGCTTAATCTGTAGACTAATGAGCCGAAAACAGTTCACGACATTGCGTGACCATCTTCCATTTTTTCAGTGGGTGACTGCCTAACAATCTCAATGCGATTCAACAATCTCCACAACTTCACACTGAAAATTAAACTGCACTGTTCGGATATTTTTACTTCCTTAAACTTCTCATTTAAATTCAGGCAAAAATTTACCTAGGCACATAACCTTCTGATTTAAAAGTGGTGTTAGTGAAAATCATGATCAGCAGAGTGCGAAACTACTCTCTTTAGCTATCATAAATCTTTCAGTTCTCTTAAATAACTTGATTAAGTGAGACTACAAAGTGATGAATAAATTTTGAGATACATTTTACTTTAGTACTGAGTTTATCGCACTATGGACTGTCCATTCACACTAAGTAATATAAAACAACACATTGATCCTATCAAACAATATAACGTAAACGAAAATACCTTAATCATATAATTCACCATATGAGAAGAACATGTTATAATCGTTATGGTTTCAAGTCACTAATTTATTGATAATAACACGTTTGACATGAAAATTCAGTGACCACATTACGTTCATAAGGAATGTAGGCAATAATGCAAAGAAACAAGTGTCTGGGTTAAATAATTAAAACTAATCATCTGAAAATAGTAGTAATTACTGATTACCCTTCATTTTAGATAATTTTTAAAATATAATTTTCCAAAATGGCCTAAACTAAATATTTTCATTTAATTAACTATTATTATTACAGAGAATAATCGGAGTTGTGTTATAGCCCAGTTTTTTTTCTATTGTTGTTGAGCACAGAAAATCACCAATTATTATTCACAATAAAGAAATTCTTGTCCACGAACTCATTTATTTCAGTAAGATTTCTATATGAACTGGGAGATTATTTGAGTAATTTAATATTTTATATCAAATATGTAGAATATTTGTATTTTTTTTTAAAATCGACATACTATGACTGAAAACGTTCTACTTAATAAATATCAGCCCATAGTTTGTAATTTTCCTCTTTTTAACTGAGTTTAAAATGATCCACATAAATTGTTCATCATAACTATTTTATTTTAATAGTTGAGATCATGAGTCATTTGAAGTCAAACCACCATGGAAAACCTGGAAGCACTAGACAGCCGCCTCGTCCTATTGTGGGACTCCTCAGCGGTGCATATCCACGACCCCACCTCGCGAGATTCGAACCCAGGACCTATCAGTCTCGCGTTCGAACTCCTAACCTCTAGACCACTGAGCCGGTGTTAATGTCTACCTTCAACTAATCCATGAAAGTGAGCGACACATCCACCATTGTCATCTCACAACTGACCCGGTTGAACTTTATTTTTAGTAAACAAAAAAGAAATATATGGCTAATTGATTTGATCTTCAAAATTTGATTTCAATGAATTAGTCCTTTTTAAATATCCACTTTTTCCTCTCATGTATAAAAAAGATAATCTCATTATAAACTAGCCAATTATCACTTAATCTCAGTTAAGTGACATAATTAAAAATATTACCGAAAATCAACTTCATATGATTATTAATTCTCATCTAAATTGTGTTCTCTACTCAAAACCTTTTTTTAATTAAAAAAAGCATCATTAATTTTATTTAGTGTGGTAACATTCTTTATCTTTTATATGTTTTACTAAAATTAACCAATCTATTGTCTAAATGAAATCTGGTCTCAAATGAATGAATATTTTAATTTATTAAGTGTTATTAAATAAGTGAAGAAATACACAGAGGGAACACTTGTCTTTCTCATTTAAAAAGAAAAAGAACACTTTTCTCAGCCAGACATTTTATTATATGATTTCATCTTGTTCAAATCATCATAATACAGTAGATAGGATATTTAATTATTTTCAAAAATATTAGTGATAAGCACAAAACAGTAAAGAAGAAAAAGAAGAAAAAATGAGAAAAAAGAAAAAAAAGAAGGGCATCATGAAATAACAACTAAAACGAATTGATCATTTTAATTTGATTTATTTTAAATTACATTGTGATTTTCTTTTCTTTACTTTTCTCTCTTTTTTGTATTCAAAATCTATAAGTGGTCAGAAGTGACCATAAATTTCTAAAAAAAAGTTTTTTTCAGTAGGAAATAATTTTTTTTATTCAAACGTCATTTTAAAAAATTATCTATTTCTTGATAATTAAATAGGATTGAATGAAAATGGTACTTGAAAATAATGTATAAATGTAAATGTATTTTTTGAATTAGGTGCTTTTATCGGAAGTTGGTATTTATCTAAGTATTGAAATACAGATTAATCTTTGCTTTGATTCAAAAGTATAAGTCATGTCGTAGAAAGCTGAGATCTATAGAGATAACCAAATCAGTAATGAAGTAGTAACATATTACCAATATTGTGATAACAATCTTGTTGTAGTGAAAATTAATTGAGGTATTCTGATTATCTACATGAATCTTATAATGGGTGGCATAAAACCAAAAAGATATTTTCGTAGTTATATACTTTTGATGAGATAACTTTTATAAAGAAATGGTTATTGAATGTTTGTCAGGTTTGGTGATTCCCCAACCAGTGAAATAAATGTTGAAATTGATTAACAATCAATATAAATCACTCCAGTAAACTTCATATTAAACATACAACAATGATCTCTTTCTAGACTAAAAATATCCAAAGCTAACAAATTAAATTTACAACACATCTAAAGGTCTTCATATTCAACTGGAAAAAGGTTATATGCATATAATCATTAAGAAGTCAAGTCTCAGAACTACAAGCTGCTAATTAATCTTTGATTGTGATCATAAACCGATTGATGTTAGAACACCATTGAAAACTTGACAGCACTGGACGTTCGTTTCGTCCTATTGTAAGACCCCTCAGTGGTGCTCATACGCGATCCGGCTCGCGAGATAGACCGTTCAGTGCTTCTTGGTTTTCAATGGTGGTCTAACATCAATCGGTTCATGATCTCAATCAAAAACTTAATCATCTCCGTAACTCCATATCGATACAGCTAATTAATCATTTCCCTTACATCGAGTCACCAGCACTTAAAACTCCATTTATTACTAATTTCCTTATCTCACAACTGTTCATTTTTATAATAAACATTTTTCTATTCTTTTTTTATCAACAGAAATTGATTGAAATCATAGTGTATATTTCTACTGAACTAGTCTTAATAAATAACTATCTTAAACATTGAAACACGACTGTATAATCTATGAATAAAACATTTACAAAATTAGCATTTAGCAAACATTCAAATCCGTATTCTTCCTCTGGTCAACTAAAGTATTCATCTTCATTAACTATGCTTAAACAACAACAATCACAAACTAAAGAGTCTAACGGAGTATCAACTAATTCATGCCTTTATTGTGTTACAAAAACTGCACATCCAAGATTAGGACGAGGTGAAACTTATATTTGCGGTTATAAACCATATCGTTGTGAAATATGCAATTATTCTACTACAACAAAAGGAAATTTAGCGATACATCAACAATCGGATAAACATCTAAATAATCTTCAGGTAAGATTTCTTTAGTATGAAATAAAATTTCTTTACATTCGTTTTGTGTAGTTCACTTTATGACGTCAACGTTTATTCATTTCAGAAGAGGTTTTTGTAGATATTATAGTAATTTTAATAGTTAAGATCATGAGTTAATTGAAGCTAGACCAACATGGAAAACCTGGAAGCACTGGAAGGCCATTTCGTTCTCAGCAGTATGTCGCTCAATTTTATGGATTAGTTGAAGTTAGACATTAACACCGTTGGATGCCGGCTCAGTGATCTAGAGGCTAAACGCTAGCGCGCGAAACCGATAGGTCCTGAATTCGAATCTTGCGAGGCGGGATCGTGGATGTGCACTGATGAGGAGTTCTAAGATCGGGCGAAATAGCCACCCAGTGCTTTCAGGTTCTCCATGGTGGTCTAACTTCAATTGACTCATGATCTCAATTATTAACGTTTGTCCATTTATTTATGATGACCTTAATATTACGATTCAGTAGTCGCCACGTTGTGTTATGATAATAGAATGTTTTGGAGGTAAAGTAGTTGTCTATTACTTTGTAGCTTTAACAATATTTCAGACCTATCTCAAAAAAACTATCGATTTCCTAGGTATATTTTTCCGTTATTCACACATCATAACTAGAAAATTTTCAATCGTATGCACATGTTTTTTAAACGTTCGTTTATAGTTTTTTATTTGCTGTATTTTTAATTGTAGGAGCACGAACAAACGATGTCTCAAACAATATTCAACACAGCTGATACAAGAAGTAATCATAGTGAAAGTCCTGATTGCACTCGGCATCAACAAAATAATCTGCATCAAAATCTTGCCCATCTAAATTCAGCCAGTAAAAAATCAAATTCATCATGTGATTTGAACATTTTAACTGCACAGTCATTGTCTGAAAGACGAACAGTATCATCGTTGCAACAAAATATGAAACTAAATCAAAAAACTGTTGAATTTCTTCAGCAAAAAAATGAGAATGAAAAAGTCATAGATAATATAAATATAAATAAAGCCATTACAAATTTTCATGAACTAGGTTTAGCTAATGGTGAAGATAGAATGCATCAACCTAGCTATTCTTCATATTCATCTTCTGTTATTGATTCGTCCTCTTTTTGTTATGATCATCCATTGAAAACATTCATACCTCTAACATCATCTCATGATAATCTACTATGTAATCTTACTGAAACAGCAAATCATCCATTAGCATGCCAAGTATGTTGTACATTTACAACGGATAATTTAGATGTCTTGATTGAACATGTCGAACGGAATCGTGTACCGTTTGACTTAGACTATGTTACGAATTTAATAACTTTACATACAAATGGTTTTTGGTTCTGTAAACTATGCTCTTATAAAAGTCCTTTAAAAGCTAATTTCCAATTACATTGTAAAACAGAAAAACATGCGCAAAGATTAAGTTTTCTTGTACATGTTTGCGAAGGTGGTTTATGGAATCAGTCACGCATTCTGTCAACTTTAAATATTTGTGAGAATAAAATATTAGATATCAGTAACAACAATAATATACAATGTTCAATTACAAAAGGACCGAATTATAATATATCATCATTGAATATAACGACTAATCTTACTACTCATAATAATAACAGTAGTAATGTAGGTAACAATAGCAGTAATTGCAATAATGTCAAAAACAATTTCACTTTAACATCATCAATACAGTTGTACTGTATAGCCTGTGATTTATTTACAACTTCAGTGCATAAATTCCGATTACATTGTCAAACACTTAGTCACATCGGAGCTGTGAAGATATTTACACATTTAGTCAATCGACGCAATTATCTATGGAATATCTTAGCTTCTTTAAGTTTGTTCTATGTTGATTTTTTGAAGTCTCTTATAGATGAAAATGATAATGATGACAAGACCAATAATACACATACAGACTCTTCCCTAAACAGTATGAATAATTTGAAATATCAAACAAAGTTCAATAAGATTTTATTACAATTATCGTCAATCCTTACAAACTTACAAGTTGTTTATGTATGTCATAAAAATTATTTACCGTTCATACCATCATTGACAAATTGTTCATCCCCTTCATCTAGTAGTCCCAATATTAATTTAATGTCATCTGACAAATCATCTCAACAACCTATCACTCGTTTTAAGTCACTAACAAGTGCTTTAAATCATTGGCATGTTAGTGAACACCAAAGATCAATCGCCAAACAAGTATGTTAAATATTATAGAAAGTTTAATCATTATCAGTTCTTGTTGTAACTTAGTGATTATTCTCTCTTTAAATATGTTTTATCAGTTACTTGTGTATTTTATAAGATACATTTTATTCGAGATGATTCTTTGAGTTATTTCCATTTTCTTATATGATAATCAAGTATACTGTGAAATATTGTCTAAACTGTCAGACACCATATTCATATACCTAAGTTAGCGTCAAACAATTGCCAGAAGACCACTTCCTTTGCCAACACGTTCAGTCATCAGTTATCATTCATGCACACATACATACATGTACACTTACTTGCTGACCTACCTGCCTATCTTTTTAATTAATTAGTTGGTTACCTATACGTGTTGCATTTCGTGGAGCATAGAACGCCGATCATGGATCTCAGTCAGATTTGTTATGGGCTCTCCTTTCCAGTTATTTTCAAATGCCATTCATCCTTCTAATATCTGCCCCAAATTCCCATATATATATATATATATATATATATATATATATATATTCCAGACTTAATAAAGGTCCTAACTAATCGTTCTAGAGTGATTTACTTGGATGACACCATTGTAGATGAACTGATTAATATTCGTAACCTACTTTGTAGGAATGGATACCCAACGAAATTTATCAACAAACACTAAAAAGAGATGAAAATAATAACAAAGGTACCTATCGTTCCGATGAAAGTTCTGTTCTCAAAATTACAATTCCCAAATGGTGCTGCCAAGGAAATTGTAACTCACAGGTTAAGAAAGGAGGTACAGAAAACATTTAATGCAGCCAGACTGAACGTCGTTTTCTACACACACACACACACACACATACACACAATAAGAACCGTTAATAAAGGTAGATTGCCTGAATTCACCACATCCTCATGTACTCACCAATTCAATTGCTCCTGTGGAGCCCGTTACATAGGGTGTACAATTAGGCAAGTCCACCATCGCACAACAGAATACCATCCTTCTTGGTTGAGCAGAGAACAGCTAAGAGTGATTAAGAGTTCTATTCTCGCTCACTTGATAGACACAGGCCATGAAGGAAAACTGCATAAAGCTTTTAAGGTTATCCACCATATTCCATCAAATTTGCCCCTTAGTATACGAGTTCGACTTTCGCACACTGTTGAAGCCATTGGAATCCCTGTTTAAAAGCCAAACCTATGCATCCAAAATAGGTTTGTACAAGTACTCTCTCTACCTTGACATCGGTATAGAATTGAGTTTGTGGCAGAATTTTGATGAAACCTTCTTCTTCAGAAATATTTGAACTAATATCTATTTTCTTCTATTTTTTGTATTTTACCTATTTTCAACATTCGTCCCTTGATTCTTATATAACTACTATAATACTCACCTCTCATCAAAATACTTTATTAGTTCCTTTTTCTTATATATTTTGCAACGTACCAAATGCTTGATTTTTAAATAATTACCTTGATTATTGTAATCCCCTTTCTTCCAATTACTCAATGTTATTTTATAATCAACACGTCATTATATAATTATTGCATAACAAAACTACTCAATGAGTATTATATCATTATTGTAAACCATACATGTTTATGTTAGTGTAGAGCCATGATAAAAAACTAATTGAAAAGAAATTTCTTCACTCGATTCGTCCCTTTTTTACCAAATGTCGATATGAGAATTTTCACCAGACATATTAGACTAAAACGTTTGAGTGTTCAAAATACAATTAACTTGGAAATTGTTTTATACCATTTTAACTACTGTTGTACCATAAAATGATAGTCTCAGAAACTTTTGTATGAATTAGCATTAGTTGATTTGATGTTCACTTTAATAAAGACTTCAAATTGTATTTTTTTTAAAGTATATTTAGCTTTGGAACTTGATCATATCATTTTATTAATGTCAAATACCATTCATATGTAGAGTAAATCATGTCAATATATGAAAACATGCATATTAATAGATAAACACATAAATGAATATACAGTAGCTAAAAATATGGAAATATCGACATATTATTCTTTCTTACGTGAAGATATCCTTTGACCCAAGACTAATAAATGATTACAAATTCATGATACTCAAACAGTGACCATTTGACGACATTTAACCGTTGGGAACTGGTAACAATACAGATTCTTACAAACATGGCTTTAAGAAGTCTAAAAAAATGATTATATCCATATTGGTAGTAGTAATAATAATATAAATGTGGTAAAATGGATCAAAAATAAATCCTAAAGTATTCAAATGTTTATTAAATCATTCAAGAAATTTTTAGCTCATTTAATTCATCGACACATATTAGTATAGGACTAATTAAAACCCTATCGAATAAAACATTCAAACCTACGGGTTATTATTCTAAATACAAATCTAAGTACTTACAGTAAATCAGAACGTTGACATCTTTGCAAAACTCAAAGGTAATTCAGGATAATCTACAAAATATTTCTAGATTAGAATTTCTTCATCATTAAGTTCGTCAGTATATTGCATAATATAAACTGGCATAAATTGTGATTACGTAAATCTCCTCCAAATGCTTTCAACAGTTCAGAATCTGGTTCTATTCTGTTTGATGCTATTTAGCACAAAACAAAAACAATGAAAAATGAATGAGAACGAATCCCAAGGACTCATATCAAAATATCTTAGATCAGTTTCTGTGAAGTGAGATTTATCTACTTCCAATAACATGTAACATCATCAGTTTGGTGGAACTCTGATTTCTGTATCATCGTGTTGCACATGAGTTAACGTTTGCAATATTTAAATGGGTATTTTGTTGATATTTGCTCACGTTAAGTTCAGCTTTCGTTATGGACTAATTTCAGATCAAGAACTTCTAAATGATATGGAACCCTAGAGAGTTGTTATACCCTATTCTAAACATCATTATCGTGATGATCTATAAGGGCTCTAGATTCATCCTCACGTGTGATTGTGGGGATGCAACACAGAAAAGTCTTAAATGAGAATCAAAAATAACTGTTCAATGCTTACTGGTCTCTAATAGTATCTCTAAGTGACGACACTTTTCATAGCATCTCTGTCGCCTTTGCACATCAAGCTTCGTTAGTCAGAGTGATTCCGTAGGAAAATATAGATATTAAACTATGAAAATTATTAGCTGGGTTCGAGTCCCAGAGTGAACATCAACTCTGAGATGCAGGTACATCCAGCTGACGAGTCCCAAACAGAACGAAACGCGCGTCCTGGATTCCACTGTTAGCCACTATCAATCATTGTTTACAAAAAGCCTGTGAATTAAGGCAATATCGAGGCATACGCACAGTATGCACATATACCAATAACAGACTGATCAATTGCAGTCTTAAACCTCAATGGGAAGATAGAAGCTAAACAATAATAAGTAAATTATTAGCTTTGGTTCGAAAATATGTCTACTGACTACGAAATTCAAAATTCTGTGAGAGCGAAATTTATTACACATTAGTCACTGAAATAATGAAAAATACTCATTACTCGGTCCTAGACACTTGATGTAAATATTTGTTTATTTTTAGAACTATAAATGCCGATTAAAAATTCGTTGTCCAAATGATCAGCACTTGTAAATTGCAAACTGCCACGTCTTCATTGACTAATTAATAGTAGCTTCTTAGAACTACGCATGTAACACATTCAACTATGTACAGATTGTCTGGATATTATAGTACACTACAAGTAAAGAAATTAGTATAAACTGACCACACATGATAGAGAATTAGCATTCTTATTTTTTAGTAACTATAACTGAAAAGTCATAAAAGCTTGTTATAAGCTCTACTTAAGCGATCAATCATTTGGATTGTTTTTGCAAAATAATTTCCACTGTAATACCTGTCTTTAGAATCCCTATATCCTAAAAGTCTCAACTATTCTACTGAGTAATAGTCATGTGTTCATAGAAAAGTTAATCATATTTTAATATAAACAAACTCAAACTTGGTCTATTAAAATGTTAACAAAACGGTTAAATAATGACTAATTTCAGGTATTATAGAACAGTTGCATATCTTTCGGCTTCGAGCTAATAATTCAATAACCGATGTTATTCTTACCTATAATCTGAGCTTTTTTGATACTCCTAGCTATTGCGAGTAATTTTTTAACCTTACATTAGTAACTTAGATGGATTTTAAACATCGAGAGATCTAATACTCTTGTCAACATAACTTTGAATGAGTTTTGAGTATAACTTACTGCATAATTGTCGAATACAAGTAATGGTATAATAATATATTTAGATAATGGTTAACCAAGTAATTTACGAATCATTTCTCATCCAAATCTGGGCTTTCCAGTTGAAAGAACTTACATCTCAGTGTTAGTGTTCTCACAATGTGCTACAGTGAGGTATTCACTAAAGATAGGAATATACAAGCGAAGGCTGATCAGTATTTAATTCAGAATAATGACTACAGGATAACATGAACCCTAATGAATAAAAAAAATCCTTTCCATAACTACTTTTACAATATCAATTTTAACCCCTCATTCACTTAATAAAATTTTAAACTAGTAAACATTGAAATAGGAAAATATTTAAACAAGAATTATGTAATACGACTTTCAGTGTTCAAGCAGTAATTTCATTGGTTCTTCAATCATGCACAAGCAAACAGTTCAGAATATTGTCAATGGAATCAACTTGGAAGATATAATACACAAGATATTTCACAAACTTCAGTCAACAGTGAAAGTTCGTGAACTTTCTGATACACATAAATAAACTCATCTATGAACCATACTGGAACTAAAAATAAAACTTGGGGGATAAATTTTTCCAATTATCCATTAATTGAATAAATTTTAAATCCTGTGTAAAACAAAAATGTTTTTCACATATGATCGTTCGATGAATAACACTGGCAAATGATATCGTCCTTATTATGTACATTGAATTCTTATCCTTGACTCCATTTCTTAGTCCATATGTGCTGTAATTCGTCCACCATTATTACAGATGTTCTTTACCTCGCATTTTAAATAAAGTTATTGGTAGTTTTATATCGCGTACTAGCTTCAACTGGACAGTCATCAGATACCCACTCAGTTATTTTGATGCAAAGCCTTCGCAGTGTGTCCTGATGGTTCTAAATTTTGTCCCTGATAGGGTCACAGATCCCCGCTGCTGATGAGCTTCATACTAGGACTAAAGAACTGTCCAGTGCCTGTTTTTGTCGTCAAACAAAGTCATTCCGTAATATAAAACTACAGATCCAGCAATTTCCATAAATCTGATAATAACAACAGCTTCTTAAATATCTACTGAAAAACTAATTGATTATATTCTGAATAAATTTTAATCGGAATCAAATTAAACCGAGTAAATTTACAATCGATAGTTCAGTCAACAAAAGAAACAGTATTCACTTGATGCTGTTTACTTGTATCTTCCCATTGTTATTTAGGACTGCAATTGATTAGTCTCATGCAGACTGCCTTGGACCACAAGCTCTATTGACAAAGATGAATAGTGGCTAGCAATGGAATCCAGGACGCACATTTCGTCCTACTTGGGACTCGTCAGTTGAACGAAACGCTCGTCCAGGATTCCACAGCTAACCACTATCCATCCTTTTGTTATTCACTAGTTTGACAAAATTGGAAATCACTTAAATCCCCTTAAATTGATTAGTTATAATATAATAACCATAGTGTTCACTCATTGTTTCTTAGTGAAATTTTTTCAAACCACTATTTCTATATTTATATTTACATATATTTACTACCGTTCAATAAACACATAAAAATTACTAGTTAATTCAGCTATATATAGATAACAGTAATGATAATAATCCTATGATTTGACCATTTCGAATTGGATAACAAATAGTAAGCAACCTATAAATTATCTTAATCTTTTTTATCTTTTATAGGATAGTTTTTGAAAAGTAAAATTATCCACAATTATAAATGAAAATCTTTCAATAGTTGTATACATGTGTATTGATTGTTGACTTAAAATAACCTCGGAAAAATGTTTACATTAATTTCTATGGCGAAAGAAAAAAGAAAATAAGGAATTAAAATAATAATTTTAGTATTTATCTAATAAATAGAGTCGTTAAAAAAATATTTATTTTAGAAAACTTTTGAAATAAATATAAATGTTAAAAGTAAAATGTTTAGTTGTGTGATGATGATGATGGATCTGTGAACATGTAAATTATCACACGATATTACTGATTAATAAAATAGTTTTTATATTCTATTTAACATGAAATGGTTAGAAGTAATCAGTGGAAAACTCTGTCAAGAAGATGTATGTGTAAAGCTAACAGAATCCATACACTCTAAGATTTCAAAAACATCGATTTTTGATTTACACCATGTTATATATATATATATATATATAGTATCTGAGTGCACAGATAATTTTCTCGAATTGGATCAGTCATCAACTATCTTGAATGTAAATCTGAGTTTGTAGTAAAGCGCTGGAAGTCAACAGTTGTAAACCATCCATGTAATCTTCAAGCTGTTCATTGATCCACTTGAAAAGAGTAATTTTCTTTAACGAGTTGTTTTTAGGAACCTTTTAAAATTTTATGGATATCTTAAGAGTTTAGCTCAAGGTTAACCAAAAATTATTGTACTTCATTGTGCGCATTTATTGGACCGACCACATATACAATAAGTGATTGTGAGATAACAATCACTTACATATCGTATATGGATTGTTATATATTACTACACACTATACTGCTTTGTACAAATACTCGAAGAATAAAACTACTTAAATAATAACTACTTTTGATTATATAAAATAATGTTGTCCAAATGTCGCATTTAAATTTTGTAAAATGGTTTGTAAGTGAAATAATAAGGTTTTCACTATTAAATTCATTTAACAGAAAAATATTTAAATTAAATTCGTAAATCTGTGGTTTGTAAAATGATAACAAATTCTATCATTTCACATTCACAACATCAAAGAGATTAACACTGCCTCAGTCTCACGTATTTCGGTATTGTAATCCCAATTGTTAGTTGGGAAAAAACTGTTAATCCAAGATTTATACTATCATCCACCAACAATATGGAAAAATTACTTCTCCAATGATTTGAACTAGTGTCGTAATCTGAGACGTTATCATTGAAATATTACATAATTTACTCTTGCGACGATGATTCTTGATGTTATCAATCTTTCTAACTTATAGACGCTAAGCAGTGAAATAGATTTTTGAACATAAAATAATGATAACACGGAAGGTCTTAAATGTTATCACAGTTACCGCAAACTCACACATCCATGGAGTTCAGTATTGTGAAACTACTTCCCAATGTTCAATTAATAACCATTCGAAAAACTAGTTGTATAATTTGAAGACAAAACTCAATATCACTTAAGTCTGTTAGAAACTCAAAAGGTTAAATAACATTTAAAAGTAACTCATTCTTTTTAATATGATGCTAAGTATTAAGTGACCTATGACATTGCCTCGTCAGATTAGCAATTAATTTTAACTGGTTGAAGATAGTCACCATAAAATTCTAGACTCAGTTTTTTGTGCTATTTGGTATTTCTCAGCAAGGCATATCTATAATTCTAAGGGAATTGATACTCTTCAGTGAATTTAACATCGTATAAATGAGCTGTCTAAAATGAATCTGTAAGAGTGAGATATTGAAAGAAATTTACCATTACCTACTTACCCAATCCTTTCAAGAACCATATAATTCATTTAAATGAGTAGTTTAATCCTGAGAAATATAAAGTTGGTATACTGTGTAACATCAACAGTTGAGATCATGAGTCACGTGAAGCTAGATCACCATGAAAAATCTGTAAGCACTAGACGGCCGTTTCGTCCTATTGTGGGACGCCTCAGCAGTGCGCATCCACGACCCCACCTCGCGGGATCCGAACCCAGGACCTATCAGTCTCGCGCCAGGCGCTTAACCAACTTGACCACTGAACCGGCATCCATCAGTGTTAATGTTTAACTTCAACTAATCTACGAAATTGAGCGACACATCCACCATTGTCATCAGTGAATTACTATCTCACAACTGACCCGGTCGGACTTCACTGGTTACAGCTTCTAACTAGAACTCCAGGATATACCTCTTAAAGCCAGTCACTAGTGAGCATATGTTAATTAGTATGAGAAGGGGTTTTATGAAGATTGTAGTAATTGCAACCATTGAGATCATGAGTCAATTGAAGCTAGACCACCATGGAAAACCTGGAAGCACTGTACGGTTGATAGGTCCTGGGTTCGAATCTCGCGAGGTGGGGTCGTGGATGCGCACTGCTGAGGCGTCCTACAATAGGACGAAACGGCCGTCCAGTTCTTCCAGGTTTTCCATGGTGGTCTAGCTTCAACTGACTCATGATCTCAACTGTTGAAATTACTACATTCTCCACAAAACCCCTTCTGTTACTATGTAACAATTGTAGAGTATGATAAAATGATTTGTTTGCAAAGATTATTTTCACTTGAAACCAATTACAATCTTCTTCTAAACAATGTTATTCTTATTCATAAATGGTCATCTTAATTATATAATACTAATGTTTAAAATAATGAACAAAAACTATTTTTTTTATTTTTATTATTACAGCAATTATTTACAGACCATGAAAATGTATCCCAATATAATCAAATTAATGATTCTAATTATTATTCAAATGAAATATTTGATATACATTGGCAATTAAATGATATTGAAGGGAATATTGAAGAATTACCAACAACAATTATTAAAATCTTAATACCAATCATTAATGAATCAATAAATAAACAATCAATGAATTCTAATGAATATAATACATTAATCAATAATTCTATTATTAATGATATTGAATTAATAAATTCAAGACAAATGTCTAATTATAATATAAAGAATACAATGAATAATATGAAAGAGAATGAAGAAAATAATTGTAATAATGAATTAATATATGATAAGATGAAAATAATTGATTTATCTTATGAACAAGATTCAAATAATAAAACTGATCAACAATATGAAATGATTGGTAAGTTGATCAGAAATGAAATAATGAATTTAACTTTTTTTTTTTAATATTATTGCCAATTCAATTTTATTTAATTTAAATAGATCTATATATATGATATAGTTTTTTAGGTTGATGAAGCTCCACTCGGTAAAGTCCATAGACTTAGTTAGATTAAAATCATCTTTCTGAGGCTCAAGAGCCCACTACATAGACGTAGTAAGTAAAGTCTACATGCATACCGGTAACATATAAGTTTTAACCCATTCATTCTTTGGGATGCACACAAGTATACTTACTCTATGAGCAAATAAACGTTACACGAAAACTGATAATTTACAGGTTTTCACTCATACATCTTATGACATATATATATATATATATACATATATATATATATATATATATATATATATATATATATATATATATATATATAGGTATACTCACTCACCTGCCTGATAGATAGTATCATTTCGCTTACCAACAAATGTAAACTGTACTAACAGTTACATTTACGTCAATAAGAAGTGAGGAAGTATCACTGTTGAGAATATCAAATCACTAACAGTTTCAATTTCAAACTTATTACAATATCCAACATTAATCAATCAAAAAAATCAGTAGAATAATTAAAAATAAAAATTATGAGTATTGAACATTAAGAATTGAATAAAATTAATCAGAAAGTAATCTCTGTGAATTTAGAGAAATCACGTTAATCAGCTACTACTTAAATAGGAAATGCTTCTGGTAAGTACATTTCAACTAAATATATTTCAACGAATTGTACATATATATTTTTTTCCCTTGTTATAACATGGAATACCACTTATATATAATATTTAGCCTCATAAAGAACTCAATTAATCAAAAATACAACAGTTCGATGATTCACTGTTGTTTACAGCCCCAGATTATTTTGTTGTTTGTATTTAGTCATTTAAAGTGTAAAGTTACTTTACATTTGTCTCAACTATTACATAACATGAGTACACAATAAAACGATAAATGAAGAGTTTTAAAAAATAAATATTTGAATGAATATATGTTGATGGTTGAGAATTAAATAGACAGCTATCAATATTTTGTCTTGATTAATATAAAACCAAGCTACAATGCTCAATAACTGTTTGATGAATATCTAGTTATAGATTAAATGAAAGCCTAGAATTTCGTGTAGAAACAAAATAAAAAAGATAACTATAATTATGATTATCACTCATTGGTTGTCAATCTAATAGTATAAAATATGTGCTTATTAAATGTAAGATAAATCTCAAATTAGATAACTACCATAATACTTCTAAGGAAAATAAAAGTTTATTTAACAAATATTCAATTCGAAACGGTAGTCCAGTGCTTCCAGGTTTTCCATAGTGGTCTAGCTTCCACTGACTCATGATTTTAACTATTGAAATTAAAATAAGATAAAAAGCCACTTTTAATTGTCAAATTGCTATTCAGTTGTTGTTTGTTTTGTTTTTTTAAAATAAACATTAAACTTTTATTATGGAGCTTTGTGTCTCAAACAAAAGAAAGATTAAATTAACATAATATAATTAAAAAGTAAATCATCATTACGTTTAAAATAATAAATCTATGATGAATTTGAACAATTTATAGAAATCTTTTACACAATTTAAAAATAGATTTCTTTATGAACTTATCTAAACTAGAAAATTATTTTATTGAAATCATGAAATGATCAGTGTTAGACTACCATTTAAAATTTGGAAGTATTGAACGTCTTCAAAAGTAAGTATTCACTATCCCTCACAGGGGGACTCAAACCTATGACCTTCGGTATCGTACAACCATTTAACCCATAAACCATTGAACTTAAATCCAATAGCATGAATGTCTAATTTTCAACTAATTCATGATATTGCATGACTAATTTCTTCAACCACATACTGAATAATTATTTAAATACTTTATATAGAATCGGGCTTAGTGTATTAAATTTTAATATGATCAACATTGATACCACTATGTCAAAATCAATTCATTCATATATGTTTTTTTTCAATTTGAGTTCATATATATTATAACATGTTGTTTATCAAGTGTTGTTAATGAATTCTACCTTTAAATATCGAAACACAACTGCATGAAAGAAGAATATTCTTTTCAATAATTTCTTATCATGTCCTCTACAATTATTTTTAATCCAAATTAATAATCTATAAAATTGACCAGTTTTAAGGTAGAGTACATCATTTAAAATGATGGAGAAGATTGGTAGCTCAGGTGGATGACTTTGATGAGATTTTGTTCTCTAAGATAGATAGTTTAGTCGTGGAACTTTCATCGTTCTTTTGAACGACATCATCAACACAAACGTCTACTTCATGTTCAGGATTAATAATTTGAATTTATAATTGTAGAACCTGATGAGAACTTATTGAAATGAATATTTTTCATTCATATAATTGTAGAATGGGAATTTTTCAGACTCGAAATATTAGTTAATTGATGCTTGAGGTTCCAGATCTCTTGAAGATTATTACTAACTATTATTTATTTCGTATTAAATAAGATGTAACATGTTTGCAAATATTTTTTTATTACTTCAGGATTTCTCTTTTTATAATTATTTCATCATTTTAGAAGAATTTAATATACATTAGTCCTTAAAATGAATTTCTTTAGATGTTTTCATTTTATTTAGTTGAAAATAACCAATATGAACTTTGACACAGACATTGACCTAAATATTTTCAAAATTGTTAAATTCTCTTTTTCTTCCGAATTTCAGCCTCTTTTAACTAATTTGCTTTTCTATCTTGTCCTGAGTTTCTTATTCAATTTTATCTTTATTTTCTTCTTATATTTTGACTTTATATAACTCAGCAATTTTTGCCATTTAAAAAAAAAAATTTTTTGTCTATCTTTCAGTTCACTGTCCATGTCCATATATGTGTGTTGATAAGTGAGTGGATACTCTGTCCCAATTTGTAATTAGAAAATAATTAAAAAGGAAAGAAAAGAAAACCTAGACGATCGACACTTTATTAAATTGCAGTGCTAATTGCATTGCCTAATATAATGATTTAATTTAATAAAAGAAAAAAAACAGTTGACGAAAAGAAGAGAACATTAGTTGCAATTAACGTGTAAGTGTATCAATAAGAGAATAGAAGTATAAATAGTTCCACAGCTTTAGGGACATACATAAATAGAAAGAGGGAAGGAGAGAGAGAAAGGAATACTTCTTACTGTGGAGAAAAATAAGACTTTGGATAGAAAGGTAAATAGTTTTTAAATATCAGCAATACGTGTAGATTCACCTGAAGCTATACAATAAAGAAAACTGTATAAACTTAAGAGACTGGTTATTTAATTATCAATTAATTCCGAAGTAATTAATTTGAAAAAAATTATTTACTGTAAGCACACTTTAGATTTGAGAAGTAAACGAGAGGAAAACAATTAGTGCGGTGTTATACATATAAATTGTAGGCCATTTATGTAAAGAATCTTTCTTGTTTGCTTTTTCAGTATTTTTCTTTCTTTTTAACTGGTTTATATCCCAAGATGAATGTTTCTCTACTTCACAATGGTTGTTTTCCTTTATATGCGTTTCAATAGTTTGTGCACACATACGTACATACATATCTCACTCTCCTCGAATCTTGCTATTAAATTTTCTGTTATGATTGTCAATGTCTTAATTGTAATTATGTCTTCTTCTTTGGGATAAAAAAATTATTGCTGTAATTGGAATAATTATCATAGCAATGACCAATAAATTTGGATGAGTAGACAAAATTAAACTATTTGTTTTATCTATGTAGTTTATCCAATACTTTCTATGCATATCGCTATGAATGAAATTTCAAAACTAGACAGAGATTGACTCCTCTAAGGATTTCAGCTCATTGTTTTTAATTATTACCTTTATTATTATGAGACTGAATTTTAATGACAGAGATTTTTTTGAATTCAGTATTACCATTCGTTAGCATAATCAATATTAACTTGAACTTGTTCCATTCACAGTTCATAGTTTATCACTGGAATGTGATTAATTCCATAGCAAATGTAAGTTAACACTAAATTGCAGATTGTTATTGTTTATAACATCTTTGGATTATTTAAAAACTTTTTTGAATGTTGGAAGTGTTCAAAACTTTCGATTCACTTCATTCGAACACTAGCCAAAGGGTTAGTTTGTCAGATAATTATGTAATAATGATTATGTAAATAATTTCTCAGTTAATCCTAATAATAATGATCATAGGGAATGACTGTTCATCTGTCCATAATTCGAAATAGTATTTTAGATGATGGAATATATATATGAATAAGGAAAGGATTAATTGTTGTGGTACTTAAAACAATTGCTTACTTAATTTTTGTTAATTCATATGATGATATATTAAAGATTAAGTACAATAACTAATAAAATATTACAAAGTTCCATTACTTATTCAAGTATTGAATAGATAATTGAAAGAGCTATTTCTTAATTAGGATTAGTGAGATTATTCACTTTAAATCACTGGCTACCAGTATAACAGTCTAAACCTGATGCACTTACTACAATGCTTTCAGGTCCCAGGTTCACTTATTGACGTGATCATGAACACACACTCATAAGGTATTCCATACTAGAACAGTGCAATTCTTCAATGTCTCCTAGTTTTCAGTGGTTATTTAGATGAAGCTAGTGGTATAAATAACCTTCAAATAGTTTCGAATTTTTCGATTATCAATTCTAATATATTACAATTTTTACAATTCATTTATATAATAGTTATAAACTTAATAACTACAGATATTCAATACTGGGATAAATAGTATTAAATGGATCTTGACCATTGGTTAGAACATTTTATGTATACTTTTAGTAATATTACATTAGATTAGTTCATTACGACAGCGCTAAACTACTACAGTTCAAAACTCATATAAAGTAACTTTTCATTGAAGTACAAATATGAGATATAATTTCGTTATGCATATGAATTTTCAATAAAATCCAATTATTTTCTAAGCCCTAGACTGTGAGTGAAGTTTACAATAGCAAGTGTTGAAAAAGATCGTCACAAACTAATTGTATGTATCTTATTCTGAGAATATATATATTATTAATTAGTGAATAAAAAGTAATCAATTGATGAGATATTAAATCTTCATCGACTGAGATGGTTGGGCCAAGTGTTACGTATGCCTGAACACCAATTACCACGTCGTGCAATGCCGAGTAGTGTTGGGAATGGTTGGAAGAAAGTTGGGGGCTGCCAAACCAAAACGTGGCATCAATGCTTAAAGTCACTAACTTCTAGTCTGAGCCATGTTGGTAGGTGCAGACTATTTGGTTGGGGTCGGCGTGACTGTCGTAACCAATGGTTGGAGACTCTTGGTGACATGGCCCAGAATCGATCACAATGGCGTAGGTGTATACACTCTCTGGCTTCCATTAAACTATGAGATTAAAATTGCTTTTTATCTTTCGTTCTACAAAATAATTCTTTTTTTCTGTATTATATCCTTATACACAATCTTTCTTTTATATATTACTACCATTGAAGTAACTACTTCTATGAATCCGGTGTTCATCTTGCTGTGCCAATGCGGTATGGCAACTTGGATCGATGCATATATGTACCTGGTCCTATGTTGTAGCTGACTGACTGAATAAAATATACATACATTTAGATTTGATGTTTGTTAGCAGTTAACATTATAGATAAATATGTACTCTTCCTGTTGATAAAACCATATATTTCTTATGATTAAAGAAAAGCGTATAACCTAAAAGCGGAAGAAATTACCTCCTTTCTGTCTTAATTTCATCATAACCCAAGTGTATTGTCAATTTTTCAAAGATAAAAATTAAAAAACAGGAGTAAAATCATCTCTAACTACTCATCAATTTTCAAAATAAGATTATCAATGACTGATGGATTAGTTAAGCGCCATCTTGTGGAATTTTCGAAGATTTTTTTAGACATTGTATATAAGACCTCTAGATATAATTCTTAAAATTTGACTGTTATGTTCTTTTTTTTATATAATTTGATGTAAATTATGATTCTTAATTGAACAAACAGTAGTCAGAACGGTTCTGCTAAGAACTTGCAAAGTTATGAATTCATTTTCGTTTTTATATTAGACAATGATGATGAGGATTTACATGAAATCTAAGCAAGCCATCGGTAAAGGGTATCATGTACTCATATTACTTGACAAATAAATAATCATAAAGTAAATAAAATCATAGATATTATTTCATTAGAAGTATAAATTCTTTGTTCCAAGATATCAAGTTATTGAATTATACAATTAGTAAATTTCGACTTCAATGTACATTATTCAATAATATTGTAATTGTCTTTACAGAACAAGTTTCAACCACAGTTCAATACTCAGTTTTGATGTATATTGAACTATATATCATTATTTGTTCATTTTTTATACTGTACGATGGAAAGTATTTGTAAGCAAAATGTATACGTCTAATTTTTGTTGTGTTCTTTCGCTTGAGCTGAACCATTAAATTAAACATTTCAGAAAACACACATTTAGTTGAAATTGTCCAAAACAACAATGAAAGCTTTAAAGTCAAGCAATTCGGTTTAGAGAATGTAATATTATCATAATACTGTTGAAAAGTTGATTGTAGGACATCAGTTCTCACATATTTGTTATCAGTTACGTAATTTATTTCACAAAAAATAAATACTTACTTACGCCTCTTATTCCCAATGGAGCATAAGCCACCGACCAGCATTCTCCAACCCACTCTATCCTGGGCCTTATTTTCTAGTTCCTTCCAATTCTTGTTCATTTTTCTCATGTCTATCTCCATTTCTCGGCGTAATGTGTTCTTTGGTCTTCCTCTTTTCCTTTGACCTTCAGGATTCCATGTGAGGGCTTGTCTTGTGACGCAGTTGGGTGCCTTCCTCAATGTGTGTCCTATCCACTTCCAGCGCTTCTTCCTGATTTCTTCCTCCACTGGGATCTGGTTTGTTCTCTCCTACAGTAGGTTGTTGCTAATAGTGTCCAGCCAACGGATCCGAAGTATTTTGCGTAGACAATTGTTAATAAACACCTGTATTTTCTGGATGATGGCTTTCATAGCTCTCCAAGTTTCCGCCCCATACAGTAGAACTGTGTTGATATTTGTGTTGAAAATTGTGACTTTGGTGTTGGTTGACAGTTGTTTTAAGTTCCAGATGTTCTTCAACTGTAAATATACTGCTCTTGCTTTGCCGATCCGCGCTTTCATATCTGCATCAGATCCATCATGTTCATCGATGATGCTGCCCAAATATGTAAAGGTTTTTACATCTTCCAAATCTTCTCTGTCGATTGTGATTGGATTGGTACATGCTGTGTTGCATCGGAGAATCTTGCTTTTCCCTTTGTGTATGTGAATAATAATTAATTATTTAGAACTCTATAAAGTAAGATTTCACATATACGAATATTTGAAAATAATATTACAATCATGCAAATATCTTTCTACTTAAATTTTCTCCCCCTTTCTATTCAGTTCTGTTTAAATAAATTGGTTAATCACACCACTTTTTTTCTTAAAATTTATCATTGATAATACATTTAAAATTTTAATATTATCGTTCAATTATCAATCAGAGTCATTTTATATGTTATCAGTCAATCGTCATTATTATTAATAGATATATATATTTGTTTATTTCAAATGCATAACCTGTCATCACTACAGCACACCCCCTTTCTTTAAAAATCATCAATGTGTCATAATCAATTTAAGGGAGGGTGTTTTTTGCATAAACTATGCGGTCAAAATGGGATATATTTGATATATATATATTTAATAAAACCAAAGTAACGCTGTTTATTTCTTAATGCATCCCAAAACTTTTATTTTTTTTTACATACAACTGTTTACTGAACCTGTCAAGAAAGATTTAAATGAATAGATATTGGATTTTTTAAAAATAGTTTTCTTTAATCACTAATATGAATAACCAGGAAGAAAACGATGAAGTTGACGATGACAGCTATAATAAATTACGCCTCTCCCTTCGTGGATAAAATTTAATAGAAATAAATGCATAGGTATATAAGTTGATGAACGATTATCACCGTCATTAATAATAATAACAATAATAATAATAATAGGGCAAAATATAGACGTTGAAGGAAAACTTTTTACATAAAAACGAAAATGAAAGGATATATGTACTTGATTAGTTTACATTAAAAATATGTTGGTAGACAAATAAAGAATAATATAAGATACACGTTTATCAAACAGATCAAAGATTTCATTTATAGAAAATAACCACAATCAGTATAAAAGATAAAATAAAATGAAGTATAATGATCAAAATCATCATTAATAATTGAAACATTGAAAAGTGTACATTTCAAATATTAAACTATCAATCACGAATTTCTTTTTTAAAATAGATTTGCACCTTTATTTTATCATATATAAAATATTTGTAATTATTTACGATGTTTTTATGGTTTAAGGATAGAAAACTGTTGGATATGCATTTCTTAGATGAATGATTTATTAGTTCAACTTTTAATATTTGGAAATAAAGAGTAAGAAGCAATTTCAATGTTGTACTGGGACAGTACGTGTATATAGATTAAGCCATTTTATGAAGTGTATCCTAATGTTTGAGGTTAAGCTTTGCTTACTTAATCCTGCTATCCACCATAGGGCATAAGCCACCGATTACAGAGAAAATAAACAATTATTATCAGTATGGAGATTTGTGGAGATAGTATTTTCGCGATTGAATCCAAGAGTCGACTTTAGCTAGTTCAGCGCTTCCAGGTTTTTAATAGTGTTCTAGCTTAGATCGACTCGTTGATTCAACTGTGAGAATATATAACTACTAGCCATTATTTTAAAGATAGTTATGTATTACGAAGCTTTTGTTTTGTTAAATCTGTTTAATGATTGGGGCAAGAATTAAAATTTGATAGATATATTTAATGTAAGTAGAATAAATATTTTAAAGAGACTTTGGTCAATAAAAAGCTCAAGTTAATTTGTATACGATATCATTAAATGATTTAAGTAATAAAAAGTTTGAACCGTCGACAATGTTGTTGAATATACTAAACCCAAATAAGATACCATAAGCTGAAATAAATTTACGAGTTGAATAAACAACTTCATATTTATAGTTTATCAACTACGCTCTCAGTTATGTAGGTTTATTGTCCTAAAGTATGTATATTTATACCAGAATATCATTTATAATTGTTGTATAACATTCATGAAATTACCAGACTTGTACATTAATAGTAAGGGATATGTACAGTTATAATCTATTATTTCTAATTTTTTTTATAAATAAACTGGTTAAATATGGTTACTAGTTTCATTCTTATTTTCCATTCCTAATAACTTATAAAATAATCATTTGAGATTCTGGTGGCTAGCAATGGCATCCAGGACGCTCGTTTCATCCTGTTTGTGACTCTTCAGATGGATGTAAGTGCATCCCAGAGTTAATGTTCACTAAGGCACTCAAACCCAATGTGGTTTTCTTTAAACACCATCGCGTTATCCACTTAGCTACTGAGTCCTCACAGCCACTTGCTTGTGCAGTGAAGTGAAATTCGAATCATTTTTGCACTAATGTTTAGGGGCTACAATTGATCAATCTGTTAGTGGCATATGTGCATCCTGTGCGGATTGTAATCAGCATAATGTATCTATGGCTAGACTTATGTAAGTACACGCATATATATTTATTTGTACAAAGTGAAAATTGACTAGCTCATTTCCATAATTCAATTAATGAACATTGATGAACAAATAATTACGTGGAAAGAAATTTCTTTATTTCACTAATCTAAGAATCTAGATAACGTTAAATGTATAAATATAGTTTTTTCATAATATGTGATATTCATATCGGTTTCTATGGCTTTTATCCTCAAATGAATTGAACGATTCTTAGCGAAGGTGGTAATCAGATCTCTACTACGTCACCATCATTTTTTAAAATAAATATTTCTTATCACTAATTCTTTATAAATACAATATTGTATGTATTAATTATAGTAGCTAGAATAGTTCACATTATGGATATATAGAAAGATAGAGAAAGAGACGATAAATATGAAGTGTACTAAATCCATGTTGTTTACATTAATACAAACCAGAATTTATACAAAGCACACTTAAAAATAACATTGATATAATTCAAGACAGACAGAGAAGAGATAATTAAAAATTTTATATTATTTACTGGGAGGCTTGAAAAATTAACTGGATATATCTAGTAAGTCAAAGAGAAAGAAAGAAAGAAAGAGAAACGGAGGGAATTACAGCTATAGAATAACAAAAAGGACTAAAAACCAACAAAAAAATGCGAAAACTACTAAGGGCAGACACACTGACAGGGCAAAATTGACATAGTTCACTTAATCTATTTTTATACTAATAAATAATCATAGCTAATAGAAAACTGCACATTAAAGAAGACAATAACACTAACTACTACATAAATATGTCCACTTTCATTCGTTTGATTAGTTATCGGTTATATTATACATTGCTTCTAATATGAATTTTAATCTTAATTTATCATAAAATATGTTATAAGTAATTTGTTTACACATTATCCTCTTCTTCTTCTTCTTCTTCTTCTTCTTATCTATTGCAACACCAATAACTCTAAAAATGTGTAAGAACATGAATGAAAGAATCCAAAATTTAAAAAAAACACAAAGATGGAAGGTGAATGCAAAAATAATAGAGGATAACAATTTGTTTATATTGAAAGATTTTCATTTCTTTTCTTTTGACTTTCTATACAGACATTTCTGTGTCTGCATCTGTATGTATGTATATATATATAAATGTATACATAATTCTTAACTGATTAATAATAATATTTAATTAACCTTATTTGTTAAGATATGATTGATTTGATGGTTATTTTCTTATTACTGTTTCATTTGTTAGTTTGTGTTTTAAAATGAACAGGTCTCTCTATAAATACCGAAATCAGTTTCAGCTTTTTACTTACCAATGACTTGTTTCTAGATAAATGTATAAGTGGAATTCAACCAGGCCTGTTGTGAGATAGGAACTCACTGAAGACAATGGTGTACGGTGGCGCAACTTCGTGGATTGGTTGAAGTTAGACATTAACAGCTTTGGATGCCGGCTCAGTGTTCTAGTTTTTTAAGCGCCTGGCGCGAAACTGATAGGTCCTGGGTTCGAATCCCACGGGGTGTAGTATCGTGGATGCGCGCTGCTGAGGAGTCCCATACTAGGACGAAACGGCCGTCTAGTGCTTCCGGGTTTTCTATGGTGGTCTAGCTTTAATTGACTCATGATTTCAACTGGTATAAGTGAAATGTTATATATGACATACAAAAATGAATGAGTTGTGTTATGTCACAGATTAACTGAAATGATTAGCTAAGTAGTACGTAGTTCATCAAGAAACATAAATGTGGCGGGTTCGAAGTCGTGCATGGTCATCAGTATACACTGCTAAATAGTGTTAAGTAATATAAAAAACTGTCATTTAATGATTTTTTGATTTTCAGTCATTGTCACCTCTTTCTGTAAACTATTTTATTGTCTGATAAGCTCATACTTAGAGTTTGTTGTACGTTGTTACTACTTATTCACTGAGAATTCACTAGTTAAGTATCATTTATTTTGTTTACACTTATCATTGTTGATTGAATTATATTCATGAGGGAATAACAAAACTAAATGAACTAATGTCATCTTGCATTTTATGTAGTACAGAATATTTCATAATTTTGCGAATATATTTTCGATTGTTAGAAGAGAAAAGGATTCTCAACAATAAATGGTTGGGTGATGGCTGCCAGAAGATGACAGAAACTAAGACAGCTACCCTGTAGAAATAGGTTTTTTTCATCTAACATAATAACACACTTATGTATAGAACATTAATCATAAGAATGAAGATGGTCAGAATTCATTTAAGGAATAACCCTTGTTCTACCATATCAATGTAGTACTGACCTACTGGAAGTTGTCAGTATAATGTTTAAATTGCTACTTATTTAATTATCATAAGTTATTTATTGTTCAGTGTCAAGTCATAATAACATGTCTTGTCTTGAATAAACTTTATCGCGTAAAAACATTTATTTACAGCTTTATATTCAAAAGTTAACAAAAATAACCCAACAACTTTCAAATCTTCAGACCTTGAATTCAAAACATTCATGAAGAAAACGAGATGAAAATTGTCAATCTTAGTAGTTTACATTACGGCTATCAAATGACTACTTAGCAAACACAACCCAGTCATATGTTTTTGTCTGTCAAACTCTATCAGATCTGAACAAAGATTAACAAATATAATTCTTTACATTTTTTGCACAAATGATCGACACAAACTCAAGATCAAATTAGACTACCCCCTTGGTATTTTTATAGTTGATCAAATAAAGAAATATGTTAGGCGTACAATGAATATTTTCTGACATAACAACTAGTGCTAAATGTTACTAACTTAAGTATTTCAGTAGTTGTTCTCTTCAAATCTATCGATTTTATGGAAATCATATATTCAAAAGTATTGAGTAATAAAAATATCTCTAGGAGTGGAAGAAACTGTCACATCCTAAGACATAAAATGAAATGACCCACTCTATGAATGTAATACATGAAGTGATTCAAAGTAGAATACAGTTCACAAAAAGATCCCTACTATTATATTTTAGTGTTAATTAACATGCAATCTAGTTTTTATGGCTAATCAAACACACAATGTCATCTTTAACGAAACGTATTCTCATTCACAAAAACCAACTTATCATCGAAACATGGAGGACCTAAAATCAGGTCATAATAGATATAACTTTCTAACTGTATAAAAATCTTCACATGATTGAAGTGGTTCAATGTGAACAATAAAATTTCCATGAACTATAAAACTTTTCGCCTTCTCATTTAGCCTAAAAGTTTTCCTTATTATAGCCAATTTTTGTCACTAACTAAAATACCACTAAAAAACCAGTGAATTTTGAACTGCTATCTCTTTCCGGTACCGAACTCCTTAATAATATCGAAATACAGATCAGACATGAATCTTTAGATTACACATACAGTGCATGAACTTTAGATCATTGTTATAATCAAATGTATCATACTTCTAATATCAAATTATTCTCTGTATAATTAAGTAATCAGTAAGTAGTATCATTGATCATTAAACTTTTATTAAGATTTTCTTAATCATTTTATTATTGTTGAATTATTTTTCTTTCTTTTCAATTATAGTTAATAATAATAATGAACAAATAAATAATAAGAAATTTAAATTATTATCTGAATATATTGGTCATTCAGATAGAAAACTTATTTCATCATTTCATCAAATTCCAACTGTGAGTCATTATTAATTTAATAAATGTTAATTCATTAATTATTTCATTCCACGTTTTCTTTTTCTTTTCTTTGTCGTTGTTGTTGTTGTTGTTGTTGTTCCCAGTACATTCAAGCATTATTATTACTTAGATGTATATTTGTTATACAAAATTAATCTAATTTATTTCACTTTAAGGTTCAATGAATTTTTATTAATAGCAATTATCAATGAACTATTCTCTTCTTTTTTTTCTTCTTCTTTTTCGGCTTCTTTTTTATTTCAATAATAAGTGTAAGAGATTAATGAATACTGAAGTTGACTGAGATATTGCTTGTTTTTTTCACATTACTTGAGTTCGAATATTTACAATTAGCTTTTCAATTTTCTAAATTTGATAGATCTATGCAAAAAGTAAAACTATATTGTTAAGTTTTATATGAAGCAATTAAGTTATCTCCACTAGTAATTACTCAATATTTACCAGTGATGGAGATATTTGGAGATGGGGTTTAGATATTGTCTTAAGATTCATAAAAAAAATATTTATCTAAAGATTAGATAAGAACAAATAGAGAAACAGAATAATAAAAAGAAAAGGTAGGATGAAATTCTTTATAAAATTTCTAAAACAATTTTTCCCACATATATAAAGTGACTCTACTATGATGGTTATCAATCATGATGACGTAATATGTAATTATTGTGAATTAAGTTGAATCATATTTAAAACAGAAATAAAACATCACCTATGGAAACATCTCATAAAGTGAAAATAGAATTTTGACTCTAACAAAAAATGTTAACCAATTCAATTCAGTGAAACGATTTGGTTAATTAAGAAAAAAAAACATTTAGTGACAATTAACTCTATGATACCTAATTTCACTGATTTATTAACTTATAGCTGAGAAGATTCTATGGTGATTAGTTCCATTTGTAGGTTATTCATTGATTCATAGATCAATCTGTGATTGATACATTTTACAACTTATTTTATTATTGAAAAGAGAGTTTTCATAATCAGAATAAAAACCTACTTCAATCATTTTCTAGGAGAAATTTTTTTTATCATCTTGGAACTATATGTCATATCCAAGCTGATAAGTTTATTATGTAAATAATTAACAGTAGTGTAAATTAAGGTAAGAAATAAGTAAAATACGATTAACTATGTAAGGTGCCTTTCGATACGATTTATTTCAGTGTATATCAGGTAAATTTTACACTATTTTTACTATGTGATTCTCATACAATAAAAACTTTCATTGTGGACATTTTTTACATTGATATCTGAGGGAGAAATGGATGAGTTAAATATACAAACATATATTCATTTCATTGGTTGAAACCATGAGTTATTTGAAGCTAGACCACCATGGAAAGCTTGGAAGCACCGGACGGCCGTTTCGTCCTAGTATGGGACTCCTCAACAGTGCGCATCCACGATCCCACACCCCACGAAATTCGAACTCATGATTTCAACCAGTGAAATTTCTAAAAACATCCACAAAACCCCCTTCTGATTATATATTCATTTGTCATTCAATTGATATGCTTTCATCTCATAATGAATACTTACACCTGTTACTCCTCGTGAAGGAGCATAGGTCACTCACCAGCATTCTCCATCCAACCCTGTCCTGGGCAATCCTTTCCAGCTCCTTCCAGTTGTAATTCATCCTTTTCATATCTGCTTCTATTATCCGACGTAACGTGTTCTTTGGCCTTCCTCTTTTCCGCTTCCCTTCAGGATTCCAAGTTAGAGCTTGCCTCGTGATGCAGTTTGACGATTTGCGTAATGTATGTCCTATCCATTTCCATCGTCTTTTCCTAATTTCCTCTTCAGCTGGAAGTTGGTTTGTTCTCTCCCACAGAAGGCTATTGCTGATGGTATCCGGCCAATGGATGTTGAGTATCTTGCGCAGACAGCTATTTATAAATACTTGTACTTTCTTGATTGTGGTTGTTGTAGTTCTCCAAGTTTCAGCTCCATACAGTAGAATTGCCTTGACGTTCGTATTGAAGATTCTCACTTTGATATTGGTTGAAAGTTGTTTTGAGTTCCATATGTTCTTCAATTGTAGGAATGCGGCCCTTGATTTGCCAATCCTTGCCTTTACGTCTGCATCTGAACCTCCTTGTCCATCGACGATGCTTCCTTGGTATGTGAAGGATTCTACATCTTCCAGAGTTTCGCCATCAAGAGTGATTGGATGGCTGTTCTCCGCTTTGAATTTGAGGACCTTGGTTTTCCCTTTGTGTATACTGAGGCCTACTGATGCAGAGACTGCTGCTACATTGGCTGTCTTTATCTGAATCTGTTCACGTGTACGTGATAGGAGGGCTAGGTCATCTGCGAAGTCCAGATCGTCTAATTGGTTCTGAGCTGTCCATTGTATTCCGTGTTTTCCTTCAGATGTCGAGGTCTTCATAATCCAGTCGACCACCAGAAGAAAGAGGAAGGGAGAGAGTAAACAGCCTTGTCTGACTCCCGTCCTTACTTGGAATGCATCTGTCAGCTGTCCTCCATGCACTACTTTGCACTGTAGTCCGTCGTATGAGTTCCGGATAATATTGACAATCTTCTCAGGAACTCCGTAGTGTCGAAGAAGTTTCCATAATGTCCTCCTATCTACACTGTCGAATGCCTTTTCATAATCAATGAAGTTGATGTATAGTGACGAGTTCCACTCAACTGATTGTTCGACGATGATCCGTAGTGTTGCAATTTGGTCTGTGCACGACCGATCCTTTCGGAATCCAGCTTGTTGATCTCGAAGTTGGGCATCTACTGCATCCTTCATCCGGTTCAGCAACACTCTGTTGAGGACTTTCCCTGGTATTGACAGTAGTGTAATGCCTCTGCGGTTTTCACATTTGCTCAGATCTCCTTTCTTTGCAATCTTGATGAGGTGTCCTTCTTTCCAGTCCATTGGCACTTGTTCCTCCTCCCAAATCTTTTTGAATAGAGGGTAAAGCATGCTTGTGGTTACTTCGACGTCTGATTTCAGTGCTTCAGCTGGTATGTTGTCGGGTCCTGCTGCTTTCCCGTTCTTGATTTGTCTGACGGCCATTCTAATTTCTTCCGTCGTTGGTGGGTTGACATCAATAGGAAGATCTGTGTGTGCTACTTCGATGTTCGGTGGATTCATTGGAGCCGGCCTATTCAGGAGTTCCTCGAAGTATTCTACCCATCTGTTTCGCTGTTGTTGAATTTCAGTGATTGGCTTGCCTTCTTTGTCTTTGACCGGCCTCTCTGGTTTACTGTATTTCCCTGATAGTTTCTTCGTTGTATCGTAGAGCTGTTTCATATTTCCTTCTCTAGCAGCTTTTTCTGCCGTCGTTGCTAATTCTTCCACGTATTTCTTCCTGTCGGCTCTAATGCTCCTCTTCACTTGCTTGTTTGCTTCTATGTATTCAGCTTGTGCTTGGACTTTCTCTGCTCGTGTTTGGCTGTTGTTAATTGCTGTCTTCTTGTTCTTCCTTTCTTTGATCTTGTCCAGTGTTTCTATAGAGATCCATTCCTTATGATGGTGTTTCTTTAGGCCCAGAACCTCTTGGCACGTTGAAGTCAATGTTTCTTTGATGCCTTTCCAGTTGTCCTCCATGGTAGTTTCTTCTTCCTTCAGTAGATCTTGAAAGGCTTGGAATCTGTTGTTGAGAGCTATCTTGAATTCATTGAGTTTGTCAGTATCTCGAAGGAAGGCTGTATTGAACCTTTGTAGTGCTGTTTGTCCACTTGTCCAGTTCTTTTTTAGCTTCAGTTTTAAATTGGCTACAACTAGGTGGTGATCTGAAGCTACGTCAGCTCCTCTCCTGGTTCTCACATCTTTCATTGTCCTTCGGAATTTTTTGTTGATGCAAATATTATCTATCTGGTTCTCTGTAGTGTGGTCCGGTGAGATCCATGTAGCCTTGTGTATACGTTTGTGTGGAAATATTGTGCCTCCTATGACTAATTTGTTGAATGCACACAAATTTGCAAATCTTTCTCCATTTTCGTTCCTCTCTCCCAGTCCATGTCGTCCCATAATATCTTCATATCCAGTGTTGTCTATTCCGACCTTGGCATTTAGATCTCCCATCAGAATGGTGAGGTCGTTTCTTGGGCACTTCTCTATGATTGACTGCAGCCGCTCGTAGAATTGATCTTTAATGTCGTCGTTGCTACCATTGGTGGGTGCATAACATTGGATAATATTCATTAAGATCCCCTCCTTCTTTGTTTTGAATGATGCTTTGATGATTCTGGATCCGTGGGATTCCCATCCTACAAGTGCATTTCGTGCTACTTTGGACAGCATAAGAGCAACTCCCTGTGTGTGTGGAGCATTTTCCTCTTCGTGACCGGAGTATAGCAGCATCTCTCCCGTAGCTAGCCTTTTCTGTCCAGCTTGGGTCCAGTGGGTTTCGCTGATTCCCAGTACTGCTAAGTTGTATGTCCTCATTTCCGTTGCAAGTTGACTGGTCTTCCCGGTTTCCCACATTGTTCTAACGTTCCATGTACCTATAAAAATTTTTGCTCTGGTTGTTAGAAGGGGCATCGGCCTCGTGGCTTCCGAACGAACTCGGCTTTCACCATGAAGCGTCATAATTCTTCTAAGTGAAGACCTTCTAACTCTCAGGGCAGAGTTAAAATGGTTTGAATTATTTTTTCTGGTAAGCGTTTTTTTAGCGAGTTAGTTTTCTACGGGATGGGGACGCTAACCCCATGCCCAACCCTCCTCCTGTACCCGGGCTTGGGACCGGCAGTAACTCTAGAAGAGCTACAGGCGGAGTTCATAATGAATACACCATGTCTTATTTTTTTAAAGATTAGAGATATCCGTTAGGCTATAACCTGATAATGTTGTAGTATACATTATTAAATAGATACTGAATTATCTAAATTTGACATACATTACAGTATTTTTGTATAGATGATCATTTAATGTTGCTACATTTGGCTGAGGAAATACGATAGGATTAATTTATCTAGGTAAATTTAATTTTACGACCATCTTCACCACAAAATTTAATTAACTGAAAAACCATGACATGAAAACTAGGTATCTCAACTTTGTTTGGCAATACATGAGAGAGTAAACTTAGGAGTTACAGTCCCAATATTCAATGAGTATAATATCTTCAGATCAGTCGTTGGAGTAATGCGATTAATAACTAATTTTCGAGCACTTTCAAAGTATAGATACATACATTTATTCTATCCCAATGTAGTTTATTTTCCAAAGAAAACTTTGTTCAATTAGGTAAATACCGAAAACGACGAACAATTTAATAAACGTTTCGTTGACAAAATTAAGAAGAAAAATCGCAGGTCCTGTAAGCATAATGAATATATATGCATGTGTGCGCAGAAATGAATGCTCAACATCAACTATCATTTAATGAGTTAGTCTATACCATAGAAAACTCAGTCAGCGACAAGTAGGTGTCATTTTTAATAGTACTCAAGTGCGTATGAAAATGAATTTATTTACTGGATTTTAAATGATTTCGTTTTTAAAATGTAGACAAACATTTCTGAAGACAACCATCTACCTACATTTTCTGCCACTGGTTCTAACAACGTTGGTGACATCAATATCCCATTCTCACCCACCAGAGGAAATGGTGAGCAAGCAACTGAGACTGAAGGTAAGTTACTTTTTGTAAAATGTATTGCAATTAACTGATAATATACATAGGTATCTGAGATGCTGATTATTTGCGAATACTTAGCTTTACTACTTGTTACTTATTAAGTAACCATGTAATGATACAAGATATATAAACAAACTTACCTATAAATGGAGTGTATTGTAGGATTACGTGAAACGAGTGAGCTACACATTTTAATTCTGAACATCTTACTGTAAACTAGAGGAGTAATAAATAATGGATTTTATGTTCGTCGATGCTGTTTTGATTCACGAATTATTGAGGATATTTCTACATACATTTTTTAAAAGAATATATGAGTTTTGACTAAAAGTGAAATCCAGGACTGACGTTTGGTCTTATTTGGGACTTGGCAAATGAATAAACCTCAATTCCAGCGTTTAAATCCACACAAAAAAGCACTAATGAATCAACATATCAAGATATACCTATGCCAATACGGATTTAAAAACAGTCCTGATTATCAACTAAGAAATAGTTCATGTCATTACCAAGAATGATATTTCCATACATGATTACCATAACTAACGGGAACATGTATGACTACTTTCATAAAAAAAATAGGTATTAGTAATAATTTCTAAATAAACGTTGTAAAACGTCAAAATTAATTCTCTTTATGATTTCTACCACAATGTGAAATAAACACACATACAGATTTTAAAATAAGTGACCAACTTCATCAAAAGTAAGATTGGACATGAGACTGTGGGAAAATTTGAACTATCTATTAATTTTTCTTTCAATAACTTAATCTTCCTTTCTTAAAATACAAGATTAAACATTACTTTTTTTCCTTTTTCTATAATATCTACTTAGCTATACGGTGTCATAGTCAAATTAATAGCTCAGCAATTGATCAAAACTTTACAGAAGATTTAACAAATGCTACGAAATATAAATTACAGTAAGATTTTTTTATTAAGTACTTATTTTCATAAACATAAAGCTTTTTTTACTTTGTCTACGTTTATTATTTATGAATCTACTAAATAGACAGTCTTCTCTGGAGATCGATTTCAACCCCACTAATCACTAATGTTATATTTAAGACAGATTCCTGAAACTTATGTGAAATTGCCACTATTATAGTTTAACTATAACCAAAGTAGTACATGTATCATGAATGCTATTAGACTATCATTACAAAGTGTAAAAAGTTGAGAATCCATGCCACTGCATTCGTGCTCATTGGTCTAATATTGTTTTGTCAATCATAAAAACCGAAAATCTTGATTTCGATCTCACTAGATGTTGTGAGTATGTACTGAAGAGATGTCCAAAAGCAAGACAAAATTACTATTCAATGCTTTACGTTTTTTAATGTTCCTCCGTGATGAAAGTGTTATTTAAACCTTAAGATGATTCGTCATTTATTACTACGAATTTATTGTGCGTATATTTAGTATTCACTTCAATTTCATCTACCATGTCTACAAGATTGTAGTCAAAATTAATTATCATAGCAACTGTGTGATATATGTGTTTTCTTTTTAATTTGTTTAATTTAACTATTATTACTAAACAACATGGTAACACCATCGATGCGTAAATTGGATTTTTCATTTGGAAAATTATCCAATAATAAATATACCAAGTAAAGAAAGTGTTTATTTATAGTGAATGATACTACTGAACTTAATTACAATCATCACTGAACATATTAGGTGTTAATAACTATATATAAACAAAAAATTAAATTGATTTTGACTAATCAACTATATCAGTCATTAAAAAATTAATTCCGCCTACTAATACTTCTTCAACAGATTTCTTAATGCAAATTAAATGAATTATAAATGAGGATAGAAAAATAAATGTTCAACCAAAGATATAATTGGCTTGATGTGTATGTGTGTTTTAATGGAGTTAATCAAGCTCAAGTTGTATTGTCTGAATAAAGTTAACAATGTAATCTGAATTCAAAACTAGATTAATAATCTTTAAGTGATCAGTAATTAAACAGTAACTTAGATTATGAAACTAGGTAATACTGTTTTGAATCGTATGGAAAATATCAGTTTTTTCAATGGTGTAAGCACAGTATTGCTGGTGAGTGTTGACAAGCATGAAATTTAGGTTCAGGATTGAGTATGTACTATATCCAATCATTAAATATTCAATCACAAAATATACATATCATATATAACACCCATTAACGAAATATGTATTTGTACCATCAGAAACTTATCAACAGAGCTTCCATTATTGTTTTCACTATTTCATAAGAATCTGAAGTTAGTTTACAGTGCAGACTTATATCAGTTGGAGAAATATCTAAAATCGGAGAAGAGTGAATAACTTAGTTTCATACCTAATAATGTTAGGTTTGATCCAATTCCATTTTCGTGTGTGCATATTTCGGAGAAGTTTAATACCACATGTAAACACAGTGATACAACAAGGAAAATAATATATTTTGCCCCATTCTTAAGGTCATTTATGTGCTCCTCTGATTACATAACCATATCATTAGGAAAAGTCATAAAATTAATCTAATCTATAAAATAATATGAAGAAATGATTCATTAGAAAATGAGGAATTTAATAGTTGAATTCATCAGTCAACTGAGGCTGGACCGCCATGGAAACCTGGAAGCAATGGACGGCCGTTTCGTCTCAGTATAGGACTTCATCCATGATCCTTCCCCACGCAATTCGAACCACGGATAGTAACTCTCTGAAGACGACGGTGGCGCAATTTCGTGAATTGGTTGAAGTTATACATCAACACCGTTGGATGCCGGCCCAATGGTCTAGAAGTTAAGCATTCGCACGCGAAACCTACAGGTTCTGGGTTCGAACCTCGTAGAGCGGGAACGTGGATGTGCACCGCTGAGGAGTCCCACGGTGGGACGAAACGGCCGTTCAGTGCTTTCAGGTTTTCCACGGTGGTCTAGTCTCGATTGACTCATGAATTCGACTATTAAATGACTAAAATCTCCACAAAACTCTCTTCTGATAAAAGAATAATTATTTGTTGCTATTCATTTTACTTTGAGTTCAAATATACATCAGTTAATTAATCTTGATTTTGATGGAATTATGTAATTGGGATTGATCAAATATCCAATGCTCATTATGTATATGTACATTTGGTTGTACAGATTTTTTTTAAAATCATTCAGTTTTGGCGGGTCATTTCAAGTTACTACATAATTTATTTATTGAAGAACAGCTATAAGTCAATTAAAAGCTTGATACATGAACGTCAAGACGTTTTAGTGACAAATCTCTGAGCCATTTGCTTAAAAGAAAATTAGCTGGTAATTAGATGATTTAAAACATCCATCAACCTACTATGTAGATAAATAAATACTAATAGTTCATTTGCATTATAAATATGATCTAATCGAGTGATAATTATCTAGAAAGATTATGTTTATTGTGACAGTTCATTCTAATGAAGATAATTATCCTTGTATCGTTTGAAAGATATCATGATTAATCAACTGGTTAATTAAAACGACAATTTACTTGAACAGAAGGGTAGATGCAAAGATAAATGAAAGTTATCAAATAAATAAATAAACATAGTTTATTTATAATATAGTTGATGAAATAAATGTAAATAGGGTTTAAATCAACATTTTTTAAGGAAAGTAACGATTGATCAATGAGTACTAATCAGTTCATGTATTTCTAGTCCCTAGTGTTAATCGAATTAGGATCTCACATGACCAAGGTATTATGATGCAATCAGTGTTAATGTCTCTAATTGTGACACTGGGTTCGAGTCTAACTAAAAGCATCAATACTGTCAAGTTTGCAGATCCATTTTGATAGAAGAAAATCTAAGGCCATAGCCACATAACTGATTGGTTGTAACAGCTTAACATTGTATCGAATGTAAATAAATAAAATAAACAAGATAACACTAAGCGATTGAATCTGTGTTTAAACGATTCGTACGTTTTACTTCTGGTAATTAATAATATAAGATAACCCTATGTGAGACCATAAATGAGGAAAATCGAAGTAGAACAAAAAATTTGTTTCATACTCAGTAATATTGTGTCATGAAACTACTCTTCATATTTCCGTCTTATTAAATATACATAAGATGATTTGATCAAATGTTCTGACCTAAGATCTTTGTGTATACTCAGATTGAAAAGCATCAACTGAATTGAAAATATTACTCCAAATAAATCCCCTTAATCTATACCAATTAGTCGAAGGTGAAATAATTATTCTCTGACGTGATAATTACTACTCATCTCTAAATAATCAATTGAATATTTTAAGATTTTGTTAAAATTTCAATGTTGGATGCAGTCAATTATTCGCCTGATCAAACCAAGAACTTATCATTTTCATAAAAGTTTCCTATAATAACTTTTATTTTAAAGAAAATATTAGTATTTGAATTTGGAATAAATTTACGACTACTTATAAAACTTATCAGTATTGCAAACTCATCAATCTTGAATCTCATTCATTATACATTGATATTAGATAGGAGTATCTAAGACTAAATTCAATTAGCATATAGATCCACATAAAAGTATTTGAAATGGGCCATTTTCTTCTAAACACTTCAATGAATTTATTCATCGTGTACCTATAGATGCTTATCTGAAGCAAGTATTCAAAATATTAACAATAATAATAATAGAAATTCAAGAATCAGAGGTTAAAGGTGAAGGGTTAAGTAAATACAAACCACTACTTATGAATTAATCAAAATAAAGGTCACATTAAACACCGCTTCATTTTGATATGTGGGTTGAATTAACTAATATTTAAAAAACTACTGTGAAATATTCAACTATGGTTTCTAAATAACTCCATATCAATGTCAACTATTTAAATGAGAACGGAAATGTTTTCCAATGAAAATAGATTCAATTTTAATGAACTGCATATAGATTAAAACAGAAAATATACACAAATGATCAGACACTATTTACTTAACATTGAATAGACTCATTACATTTTCACACTTTTCTATTACTAGTTGGTGAAAGTTGTTAATCTGAAATTTATTTGAATATTTAAATCAAAAATACAATTTGACATTCAAAATCAAACAAACAAACCAAAAATACAAACAAGTTACTAACTAAGTAATATAAACTACTTTAAACTATTAATTAACTAACTAAATACTTAAACATGTTTATAGTGTTACCTCATTATTATTATTATTAATTATAGACCATGTAATGAATTGAATAGAACAGTTATTTCAATCAAATCTCTTACTAATGATTGGCCGACTAGACCAAATTCGGAACCAATTTTAAAATTAACCAATCATAATTCTCTTGAATTTGAAATCGATTCGAGTAAGATAAATGTAAGTACTCATATTTATGTATATTTGTATTACATTAATTTACATGTTTTTATTTTCACTTATTTAAAGCATGACTTATTATCTCTAACTAGTAAATAAATAAGTTTTACAACACATTGGGTTTTACGACTCCTCTACTGAGTATTTTATGATTAATTTATGCATGAAAATCTCAGTCCATTGTCTAAAACTTGGGGTTCATAACATTTAAATATATATATAGATAGATAGATTGTTTTAACACCAGTACATTTTGTTGAATAGAGAAAAAAAAAGTTAATTAAAAATCGATTTCATAAGTTTGTAGACTGTCAACAAAAAATTCAATATTCTCAATGAATTATCTTTGAATTATATGATAATAATACTGTTATTAAGGTATTTAAACAGTAATTTACATCTTGTGGAACTAAAAGTTCATATAAATTTATGTTTGTTAAATGTACCATGTTCACACATAACTTGAACAACTTATGAAGAACTTCAAATGAGTTCTTTAGTAATTACTGTCAAGGTAATGTAATCAATAAGATTAGTTATCTATTACGAAATTTATATATATATTCTACAGTTGATTTCAAATATAAACAATCAACTTTAATAACATCTCATTCATAATTATTAGTTGTTTTTTTAATTCACATTAGTGTTCAGTAAAGAACCATATGAACACAAGTAAAATCGAATAAATACCCATTCAGCCGATCATTTGTATGAATATCTCTGTATTAAACACTGACATACCATATATGAACGTGAAATACAGTACTTGGTAATTATAAGGAACAGTGCCATGTCAATAAATATTTATATCATGTATTTTTATGTAGGTGGAAAAACCTTAAATGGACAAAGAGCAATCTCCAAACTTTCTTTCTTTTAGAAAGAACGTCTGAAGGATGAATGAGTCCAAATCACTGTCGCGATCCAGCATTTTGAATTCTTGATTTGTCATTAATTTATTTGGATTGATTGTTCAGTATTTTAATTAAATAACAAAAGAAGGGTAGATGTTATGAGAAAAAGTATTTTTAACAAGTCATTTATAACTCATTCACTTGTTGACTATTATGATAGTCAACGTGAAGAGAACGGCTGTCGAAATATCCTGAGGAAACTGAGACTAGGTTTATTTAAATAAATACATTTAATTCAGGCTATAAATAAGGATGTATGTATAAATCATGTGGTATATTTTGTGGAAATCACTAGACAATCTCAAATGAGTAAATATAGACAACTCCAAATTATATACTGACTCTCATCCAATATACCCCATGGATTGTGCTTACATCTTTGCTTACAATAAGAGCCATCGGTATCTATTTCAATAAAGTTAGCCTTAATTTCCCCAGGATGTTTATGCAACGGCTTTCTTTACGTTGACCATCATGATAGCCAACATTTGAATTAGTTATAAATGACTTGTTCAACAATATTTTTCCTTGTTTAATATTTTCAGAAAAGTATTGGGTAACCTTATGATATCTAACTTTAATCCAACGTAAATGTCGAGATCAATCAAAGTTATATTAGAAATATTTCAGACACTCACAATCATACTTTGGTCGAGTTTTAATTATTAATGCATTAATGCAAATTAATTCAAGTTGTTGATATGAATCTCTCAGTGATGCTAAAGTTAAGTCACTCACTTTGTAAACTGAAAATCTTCTGTTCGATCCATGGACAAACTTATCACTATAAATTTTTGAAAATTTTCATACTATGAAGATACAACTATCTCATTGTCAATAGTAGTCTAACTTAAGTTAGTTTTTGTGAATATAAAGTACCATGAAATTTGAAAATATTTTTTTATAATGCTACTCTTTTGTGCTGCTCATATTTCAGATTTACAAAGCGAAAACCTATCAAAATCTATCTGATTCAACAGTTATTAATCAAGAGTAAGTGTATCGATTTTCGATTTTAATGCACCAATTGAAGTGAATCCATAATTCTCAACGAATTAATAACCATCAATGATATTTTATGTATTAAGCTATTCAAAAATTTTCTATCTTGATTTATCAAGGCTGAATACAAATGAAATTTTCATGTTGATTGTGGAGTAGTTTCAAAACAATCAATCTTTGAAATTAAGATTGCAAAAGAACAAATTCTTTCTTTACCTTTAAATTATTAATAGAGTTCAATTTATTAATATCTTTGAGAGGGAATTCTATAATACCACGTTTTCAAGATAAAACAGTGTATGTTTACTATCAATAGACGAATTTCGATATTACGTTATTTAAAGACATCGGTAGGAAGCTCTGTATATGAACTTCGGACAATTTCTAGTAATTCTCAATACATTGTTCCATGGCTATAAAACTTGGTCTATGAAAGTAGGAGACATGGGTAGTATGAGTATTTTCGGTCACGAGTGTCCTTAGAGCGTATAACGATCAAGTGAGGAGTTTCAAGGTTAGGAATACGATACAAGGCCATGGTGTCGAATCATTTTAGATTGTGCATCTTTCTTAACTATTGTTATTGGAAAATGTGTTAACTATACCTAACCATCGACTTCCTCCAATGACAATGTAAGCTGGTGTACGAAAAATATGGGAGCAAATAAAAGTATGACATCATTCCACGAAGTTATTGACTTTTTATCTGATCTGTGTTGGCAGATATATGCTATCTGGTTGGCGCCTGTATGATTACAGCGATCAGCAATTAAAAAAGCTGGATGGGGTGGTTTATCATCGGCCACAGCAATACGATTTTGTCCCTCCTTTGTCATGCTTCAGATCTTCAGTCCTCGTATTTCTTTATATATACATTTTTCATTTCATCTTTCCGAACCACATTGTTACTCCTTAATTCTTTATTATCATTGCTACTGCACTTTTTCTATATCTTCTTATCTCGGCAATTTCTTTATATTGTATCTATACTGTATGGCGAATTGAACAAAGATACTTATGCCCCCGGATACGCCAATCACAACTAACTGACCGTAATAAGTCGTATTTGCAAACTTGAAGAAACCGGTATCTCATACTAAATTCAAGCCGGGACCAAATAAAAATATTACTACTGGGCTGTTCAATCAGTAATTGTAGAACTTAGAACTTTTCACTTACTGATTGTCGAGACTAATTTATGGACGAACCAATCAGGTATAAGATAACAGGTCTCGCATTTTGGCACAAAATTCACTCAACCATTTGGCCAAATAGAGTCTTGGTATTATAGCTGGTGTCAGTTGCTGATAAAAACCCTAAATCTAATTCCTAACATTAACCATCAACTGTAAATCATAATTCGAATCCCTCACACTAATTTATAAACCTCATTTGGTCCTAGTCATCAAGTGGACACTCTCAAGGTCATTTTAGCGTCGCTCAAAGGTCGTCCATAAATTATAGTCTTACTGTATTAACATCTGAAAACCACATTTTATTTAGCAAGTACGAACCAGGTGCTCTTCAAAATTCAGTTATATTAGTTAGCTTCATGCGGTGCATCTCTCATAAGTTTTATCACGATAGATTAATACTATTATATGATAGGATATATGTGCTATTTGAACACTCCTATGAATATACCCTGGACGATAATGCATTAATTCTGTAAAGGGCAGTTGCTTGAACTTTGAATCTAGTGAGATTATAAGTTTTCAAAGCATATAGAATTTCAGCTAGATTTTAGCTTTTGACATTATCATTGAAATGTACACACAAGACACTATAAAGTCTCCATGATAGTTCGACATAAATTAGGTTTTCAATCCATATAAAAGCATATTGTTTAAATCAGTTTCCTAATCATGTCAATACAATAACATTATCTCCCCTGTTTTCCATTTGAATCAAGCCTTATTAACAATAATTTAGTCATCAATATGATTATGATTTGTAACTGAGTCATTAATCTGTCTATTCATTTTGTTATTAATTGTAATTATGCTTTCTCATTTTAAATTCTGTCGATAAATACTTACTGGTGATAATAATGGTTTCTGAATGTTTTCACCGCTTAACATGTTTAGCATATCCACCAGCGTTTATACAAACATATACTGTTTATTATACGTTATGAGAAAATGAAAAAAAATTTAGATAGAATATAGAGATGGGACAGGGAAGAAGTTAGTGAAAAATAAACAATACTGAAATTAATACACAGAAACAGAAATAACAAACAATTAACACTCAATTCCTTTTCTCATTTTTTTTATTATTTACCTACTTCATACCGACATATATATTGTTATTTACTTTAGTGTTGAAAATTAGCTACTGCCATTATTTAATACTATGATTATTTAAACTATAGATTAAATGTTTGATAAGCGAACAGTTAAACATTTTAAATACATATAAACATACAACTATACGTAAACAATTGACCCCTGTTCGAATAATCATAATCTCTCCACTGCTGATTTTAATCACTCACCCTCTCTCCCTCTCTCTCTGTCTCTCTATATATATACATATATATATGTATATATATGTATACATATGTATATATATACATATATATATATATATATATATATGAACCCTTAAGGGTTCAAGACTGGTTCCCCATACTTGAATTTTAAAAAAAGTCAATGGCAAATGATTACTACGTGAATAATGTTTTTTTTAACTCATGGATATGTGTGTGTGTTTGTTCTTTTTCTTTAAAAAGCATGTAAATTAATTCAAAGGATTATAAATAAATGCACTGAAACATCTGTTATTTACACCACTAATTATTATTAAGGCAAGTAAAACATTGATAATCATAACAATGTTTACAAAATACAAACTTTGACCTTATTTTTTTATTAATATAAGTGGAACACAATGATCACTAATCATTCACTGCCAAACTTTCGTATAACAACTTTCACCACCACCATCATTATCATCATCGCTCACATTCCATTTGTACATATGCAACTTTCATAATGAAACCTTGTATATTTATTTATAGTGTATGTATAAAATATTTTTGGGCATGTCTAAGTGTTTATCACTTATATATCAATTAAGTGTAATATAATAATAATAATAATTAAGATTATTTAACATTGTCACTTATCTTTCTGATAAAGGAATAATGAATTATATCATCACCATCATCAACTATCTTCCCTTCTATTCACTCCTTATGGATTACTAATCAGTTAGTTATCAGATCTGCCTTTTTTTTCTATTATCCAAAACTGATAAGATAAATTGTAAACATTTAAGATGAAGAAGGTATCAATAAGTATTATCATATATTTTTTTAATTATGAACAATAAATTGTACCAAATTAGTGATAATATTTTATTATATAATTAATTATTTACTTTGTCTATAGTCTTAATAATTTTTTTTATAACGAACATAATAAGTATCAGAAAGGGTTTTGTGGAGATTTTTAGAAATTTCAATAGTTGAAATGAGTCAATTGAAGCTAAACCATTATGGAAAACCTGGAAGCACTGGACGACCGTTTCGTCCTATTATGGGACTCCTCAGCAGTGCACATCCATATAATAAGTATTAATCTTAGTATGGATTACCTTGATAATTCTGATATGATTGTTTTGACAGGCTACATTTTTTGTTGTTGGTATAATTACTGAACTTCAGTGTAGTGTTATGTTTTATTGTTACTAGAGGTTGTTGCTATTTAACTGAATTCCAAAATGAAATGCATTAAATTTTTTAAAAAAATTCGTATTGTTTGTTAAAATAAAAGAAACAAACAATCACTAATTACATAGGAAATATTGAATAGGAAAAGAATCTATCGGTCATTGAGTTACTGAATAATTAGACAGTAATTGACAGGGTTTGATGAATATCGGTTTAATATGTTTACTGGATTCATCACCAATGGATGACAGTTGGAGAACAAGTAAAAACTAGGAAGCACTGGACAATTTAAAAATTAAGTCAGCTTTCATGAAAGCTCTTTAACTAAACTATTTTAGTCAAATTACCAGTGATTGACTTCATTATGTTCCTGGAGTTCTAGTAAGAAGTTGAAACTGGTAGACTTCAGACATATCTTTAATGACTCATTATCATTATTATCATTAACTTCATCGACTTAATTGTTCCCCAAATCCCTTAGGAGTTTATTCGTAAACGTTCCTGATATGAAATCATTTTATTTAACTTATCTAATACCTTAAATTATTATTTAATTGTCTTACTCTCTATTCACAATCTAATCCATTTTTAATAATCTAGTTCTATAAGCTTTCTGTTACATCATCAATACTATTTATTATTCATATGTTCTAACAGAAATAATACTTAAGATCTCAGACATATATATACGATTGTACGGCTTGATAATAAATTTGTCGAAAAGCGATCCCTTTACTGAACTTCATGTGTTTAGAGTGGGTCATTTGTCACAATGATCGCTTCTCTATATTGAGACCGAAGTAATTTCACTGTACTTCAACTTAATGGCTCTAACTTTTAAGAGTTCGTCACTAAAACTAGGGATACTGGGTTCAATTCCTGATGACGTTGTTGACGTTCGTTGCTGAAGCGTCCCATACTAGGACAGAGTATTCTAGTTTCTAAGGATACTCCAATTGAATCGATTTATAACGAATCTAATTTACAGTTGTCAGCTATCAGGTTTGATAACTGAGTGCATATTTCAATAGAATTCAGAATTTACGATGAAAGAGGTATTCTTAAGTGATATAAATTCTTAAGATTACTCTGTGTACACTGGGTTTATACTCTTTTAAAATTTCAACAATTTTTTAATTTAGTAGTGAGCTCAAAGTACTAAAATGATGTCTCATTTCAATCTGATGATTGCATGGATTCCAAAATACACATGGATCTCACTTAAAAGCGCTTAATAGAGATATGAGGTTGTCGCATATTTTATATTCCAGACTACCAAACAAATTTTTGTAAATTGTAGAATTTCTATCCTCTAAATCACGAGTTGTTCTTGATTACAAAACCATTAAAAGCCTGGAAACATTGGACACCCGTCTAGTCCTAGTCTGAGGATCCTTAGTAGGATATTATCACGATCTCGCTTTCAGTAATTGGAGAGTTTCATACTAGAATGAAATAGCTATATAATATCTTCAGGTTTTCGGTGGTTGTCTGGCTAGGTTCAGTTCGTGACTTGTAATACAGAAATTTAAATATGGGGGTCTATGGAAATTAGTTTCAGTTGTAGACAGTTTTTAACATTGATTGACGTTAGTCGAAGTAACATTAAAAATCATGGGGATTGAACAAAGAGTTCTCTTTAGAGATATCCCTGTCGTTGAATTCCCTAAGCTGAAATGTGTTTTTAAATTGCAGTGATGATAACGATGATGATTAAGGTAATAATTAATGATTTCATGTATAAGTGTATCTTCTTATTAGTATTGATCAATAAAGTATGAAGTATGCATGTGTAGATTTCGAAATTCCTTTTGAATTACTTTCTAACTTGTTGAATATTAAGATATAATTCACTTGGTTTTAAACAATATTGATTTATATTCGTTCTGTAATTCGGTCAATCACCATGCAACAATTAATCTAACTTTGAACACAAGGAATTATTACTAAGCATCATACAAAGACGGATGATTCAAAGTTGAATGCATCAACATGTATTTGGCATATCAGTTATAACAATTTATTCAATCGATATAATTAGTAAATAATTAAGAAATTATGTTAATACGTTCTAGTCAAGTTCAATACGATAAGTTCCTTTGCTAAATTTAGACTATCCAGTTAGGAAACGAAGTTTATCAGAACTATTTGGTCATATTAATGCAATATAATTTCGGACGATGTGAGTGCAAACTGAATTTTAGCTATAATTTGGTGATTTTAAGAGATTTAATAGTATGATATCAATTACATTTTACTGATTAATTAGTGGAGTTAGATAAATAAAAAATAAGTGAATCTAAATAAAGAGAACTATTTGAGAAGGGAATTTTTCAAAAGATTTTCATCGTTTGATGTTATTGTAAACCAACTTAAATCCAGCTTTAATTACAGAGAATTATGTTCATTGCTTATGAATATATATGATGTTAATTGGATCTCCTTGAAATTACCTTAAACGGCCAATGTCTTGAGTTCAATTCTACATAGCTTAATGTATGAACACTGTTCTGGGAACAAGATAAGATGATTACCATCTTATTTACAATGATCTTCTTGGTGATTTCAATTTAGAATAAAAATTCACTTGTTTCGGGGACACTGTTGAAAATAAACTCAAAATCGGATTAGCTTATAAATATTTTTTTGTTAGGTTGATTGAAAATAAGTTTATTGGATTTCAACTTAAGAAATGTTACCTTAGCATCACCAACTGATGCATTTTTTTAGAAACTAATTCTTTATCAAGTAACTTCGTGGATTAGTTGAAGTTAAACAGTAACACCGTTGGATGCCAGCTCAGCGATCTAGAGGTTAAATGTTCGCACACGAGACCGAAGGCATTAGGTTAAGATCCGTCGTGTTAGATCATAGATGCGCAGTGTTGAGGATTCCCATGGTGGGACGAAACAGTCATCCAGTTCTTCCAAATTTCACTGATGGTTTCACATTAATCGGTTCATGATTTTAATGAAACGCAATAATTGCTTGCATTTACTTAATATTTGTAGGATTCATTGTACTTCTCTAATTTCTAAACAGTTACACATAAATTAATAAATTTAATAATTTTAAAAGATTGAAGACTAAACAAAACTTAAGAATTAACCATTAATAAACGATCACCAGTACTGACTCATGAACTCAACTAGTGAAATTGCTATGATATTCACAAAACCCTTTCTGATATTAAACGGGGAATCGTCTAAAAGATTAAATCTTTTAATGATGATTACGACTTATTGAACGCAACTCAGAATGATTTTTTTTCATTTTTTGATTGTCCTTTTAACATTCATCATCATCATATTATTATTATTATTGCACAACATAATTATGTTTTATAATGATCCAAATATTAATGTAAACGAAATGTTATTCAATAGTTGAATTCATGAGTCAATTAATGCTAAACTACCATAGAAAACCTGAAAGCACTGAGGAGTCCCATACTAGGACGAAACGGCCGTTCAATACGCCCAGGTTTTTCATGGTGGTCTACCTATAATTGATTCATGAATTCAACTATTAAATTATTATAATATCCATAAAACCCCTTTCTGATTATAAATGTTCTTTGTTATCTATGGACTTAGAATGTAATAAATAAGATAATTCATCACACTGAAACTAACTCTATGCTAATTTGAATTTTATTGGGATTTTAATTAAAAACTTATTTTATGAAAGTTGAGAATAAAATGGTACTAACTGATCACCTAACAATAACCAATATTATATTATTTTATTCTTATTCTGAATCGAATTTGATCAATCTATTTAATATGTGGTAAGTAGTGTACATTAATTGATATCACAGTGAATATTGCTTGATTTCAGGTAATTGAAAATGTCTAGCAAGAATCTATGAACCTTGGATCCATGCTGGTTTACACTTATCAGTGAAGTTTATCTTCAATGTTAAAGTAATTGTCATTCGGAGTTGCAAACGAGATGCTGCCATTGAGTTATAAGAGCTACAAATGTATACTTATTTAAGACTAAGACTATGGAGTATTAAATAAAGTCATGCTGTCTAGAGATCAGTATCGATCATATTATTTTGATCAAACGTGCATACACACCTTATGGAAGGTTAAAAATGATACGATTTCTAAAGGAGTTAGAAAACAGTGAATAAAATTTCTTAACATTCCTAACTTATTCCAAAACATTTTAAAACACTATGCTTTTTATCAATATCATTATTTAATACTCTTCACATTATTATATGGAGTTTATGAAGATTATCGGATTTTATAGTTTACATAGCTTAACACCCGTTGTCGTCTTAGCATGGGATTACATAACTGTACCAGCGGCGACCCCACTATGACTTAAACATGTAGACTATTAGATGCCAGTTCACCAGTACAAAAATTAAATACCCACCACGGGACCTGAAAGTTTTCAGATGACTTCCCGGTGGTGTCATGAATGCACATTGTTAATGAGTCATATGATGTAACGAAACACTTTGCCAGAACATGTTAGTTTTTAATAGTTGTTTAGCTACAATCACTCCGTGATGTAAGCTTTTCAAATTGAAAGTAAACATTTAAAGTTCTTCATCATTATCAGATAGCCTTCGCTTTTATTAAAAGACTGTGAACTATAAAAAAATTTGAAAATGAAAAAAAATTACGTCTATTTGCAAGTTAAATTAAATTTTACTTCCCTCTTTGTCGAAATTTTCCAACTTGAAAATCTCTTGTGAGTTGTACAAGACAAAGACCTGATTTCATTTGATTATTAATGAATTAATTACACTATTTTTATCTTGATAAACATTTCAGGGATCTAATCATAACTATAATCATATTATAATAAAATAAATTGGCGAGAAAATATAATCCATGACAAGCTAATTCTAAATTTAATCACAAAAATAACTAATGTATACATTTTTGTATTAATATATATGTATATATATATGTGTGTGAATGGAGGGGTGGAGGGAGGGAGTACAACTGATTAACAGAATCTACACAATTATAAGACGTAATCAGTTGAAATTAACCAGATGCTATAAATTCTTTATGGTAATCATTTTGATTATTCAATGAATGCTAATTCATTTAATCTAATATTATTGAAAAGTATTATCAACATTGATATACACAATACTGTAAGACAAATAATGATGGATATTTATATTTACCATTGCTAAATAGTATAGAAATATCGGTGCTTAGGTTCATGAAACTTAAAATCAATTCCGAGATTATATTTTCGTTGATAAATGATAGTCCTGAACTCGAATTGACCACATGTGTTGTGTTATTCACTTTTGTACTGTATTTCGATGAGAATCTTTCGGTCAAAAAAAAAATTAAATCTAGACTTTGAATAACTATCACTTAATCAAACAAAGAATGAGTTGCCACAGATAAGTAGAAAAAGTTGTTTCTTAAACATTAAGATTTATTAAACTGTATTCATGAGTTTAGAATATTTATATATTAGTTGAGAACCAAGGAATTCATTTGAATTGAACACCTACGATCTCACATTGAAAGAATCCAGGATATACATAACAAAGCTTGATAAATTTTTTCATTTATGTGACTGTTTCACTTTGGATGTGAACGACTTTAGAAAAAATGGATATTTCATAATACTGTTTGGTAAATGATTATAATTTAGTTAGAGTTAATTGATTCGCGTAATTCGTGCAGAGGGAGACAAAACTAAACTATTAAATATCAATGTTATTTTATGTAATTTTTTGTAATGAATTCATCGAATTACATTAAGACTCAATATATTGTCTGAGAATTAGTCTATATGCACAAGCAAGTGGCTATCAGGACTCAGTAACTAAGTGGATAACGCGATGACGTTTGAAGCGAACGGTACTAGGTTCGAGTCCTAAATTGAACATCAACTCAGATGCAGGTACATCCTGCTGACGAGTCCCGAATAGGAGGAAACGTGAGTCCTCGATTCCACTGCTACCAACTATCCATATTTGCTTACAGTTTATATATTTGTTTTAAATCCACAAAAATTCATAGCTTATTCTGTTTAACTATAAATTTTCCTAATCGAGTTATAAATAAAATATTTTTTAAAATCAAAAACTAGCTATCAACAATCAGACATTATTACTTGAGAATATAATCCTATTATTTATTAGGTTAACGAGTCAAAATTCTTTTTTATTCGGGTCATCTAGTGAGTTTATGAGGCACTCACTACCCAATAATCCGGTTCTCATTCTAATATTCATATCTAACTAAAATGAACTAATTAATGATAATAATTACTCTTAAAAATGGAATTAAAACAATAAAAGTCTAATTTGATAATGAACAAATACAAACAAATCACAAATTAAAATATTTATTTAAGTGAATTTTTAATTTAAATGTGGGTTTCTCTCTTTTTCTCTTCATCTATTATATGTGAGATGCAGTCAACCGATATCATATATATATATATATATATATATATATATATATATATATATATATAAAGAATTGTTTACTTCATTAAACATAACTTGAGATTTATCTGTTTACTTTCAATTCTGTTACTCTATTTATTCATTTATTTAATTATCAAACCAGACTACTGACCGGTTAACCAATCCTTTGATATGTACATGATAGTAATATTAAAGAAAATACATGAATTTATTTAGTTGCTAAGATGGTGGATTGATAAAATATATTTTGAAAATAATGAGAAATATTAAAAACACTTTCATATAATTACTATTTAGTTGATTACCTCAAATGATCAACTAAATTTTTCATTATTATTATTATTATTATTATTATTATTATTATTAAATATCATTGAAATTCAAATAAACAACTTTTACATAAAATGATTACATCACTAATCATAATGATTAACATTGCTTTTAGATAGATGAATATTTGTATGTTTGTGTATGTATATATATATATATATATATATATATATATATATATGTTTGTTTAATAAATTATTCTTAATCATATGAACACTCAATCGTTTATCACTAGTTCCATTTTAATTACTACTACCCTTTATTTAAAACTATTGGTTCAATAAGAATAGATGAAGGGTGGGAATGAAAAAATTAAACAGAGCGTAAACATTTAAAAAGATTTTTCTTTTCATTTCTAACTAAATTGATTCATATTTTTAGTAATGGTGATGACGATGATGATGATGATGATGACATTGATGATAAAAAAGTTAGATAGATTATTTAAATTAATTTCAAATTTCATTGGCCTTTTTATGAAGTCATTTTTATTTGTGTGTGTGTGTGTGTTTATATATGTGCAAGTTTATAAATGTGTGAAGATCTAAAGGCTCCCTTCCATTTGAATAGATTACCCAATCAATGTTATATTAATTTGAATAATGTATGTATGTAGATTGTGTATATATGTATATCATGGGTCCTCACATTAGATTTACCTATAAAAATATGTTAAACAATATCGAGTCAACTAGTTCAGTTAACATGGTTGAACACATTTGATCATCATAATCATTATTTACATTTATTAGCATTAATTCATGGTATATAACGTGACTAATTGAACAAAACAAGTTATCATTTAAATTAGACAATTAATAACATTGACAACTGATATTAATTAATATTATTGTGGAACATTTTCGAACTTTGACTCTTGGAAAAATTCAGACTTTTATTCCTTTGTATTTCGATAAACCAAATCATTGGGAAATAAACATTTATGCAATTTTGGTAAGTTGATTTAATGTATATTAAATTTGTCGGATTTCTGTCTCATTTTAAAGAAATTTGATTATCATTGCATAATATCGATTTCACAATGGTTATCAGTCATTTTAGATAAACTAATATCAAAACGTATCAGATAAATTCATCTAACCATCAGACTTAAGTATTTTGTGGATGTGAAAGTTTCAGAGGAAATATAAATAATGACTGAATATTGTTTACTGGCTAAAGCATGCGTTTTTGATTCGCTAATTATCAGGTTTGAACCTAGCGTCACTTTAGTTTCGACAATCAGATAATGTCAATGTAGCTTATACACAATCATCTAGTGAATGAATTAATTGTATTATTGATTTATGTTCACTGACTCCACATGTGAAACAGGTGAAATATGTACTCAATGGTTAGAAAGTTAGCATATCGAGTGGCACCTTGACATCATAATACTTGGATAAAGAAAATTCATAGGTTTTTGATATTCAATCGTGATTTCCTCCCAAGTAATGGTTGTATACTATAAAACATGTATAGTGGCATTCACAGTATGTGTCCAACTGTTTTATACACAGACACCACGAGTGTAAGTTAAAATTACGCCAGGATATGTCCTATTTGAACGTAGAAATCAGTCAATAAACTTGTTGACTGTGAAATTATTCCCTAGAAAATTATGTATAATTTCTGATTAGATTCTTGGTTGATACGACTCGAAATCGATAACACTGTCATGGAGATATTCACTTAATATCTTTCGGACAGCAAGTTTCATCCCTATCTCAAACAACTGAGTGTTTAAGTTAAACATGTAAACTATCAAATATCAGCTGAAGGATCTAAAGGCCATGTACTTGTCGCGAGATCTAACGATCCTCTGCTCTATGTGTGGGTTGAGGGCGAGGAGATTCCGCTCACCCTCTCGAAATGCTCTCAAATGGCCTTAAGTATACAGTCGCTTCTAGGGAAGTCCTATTCACTTTCTTCTCGAGGCGAGGGCGGATGCCCAACACCTCAACTAGGTTGGTGGAAACAGAGTGTCAGATGAAGGGAGTTGGAAAACCCTGATTCCAAACCAATGGTGCACATGGAATTCAGTATCTTGAGAGATAAACGGCATATGAACCTATTGCTGGGATTGCATCCCCTTTCGCTAATCCATTGCATTTTGGATTAGGCCCTCAGGTAGAAAGCTCGGGGTATGGCCTCCTAAGGAAACCACCTGTTTCGTTTTGAACACTCGGGCAGCATTCCGGCCTTCACACAATTAAATGACTACTACTGGCCTCATTGTTGTGCGGCGCACATGTATTTGGTTCCCCCTTGTACCACTGTGTTCAACTAATAACACAATTAATCTCATTAATAACTGAACAAATTAGGTAGCATGATATGATTCTGGGAAAAGTAAATCAAGTGAATTTTTCCTTCAATTTTTAAATTATACACTTTAATATGTAACAACTAATTTATCTTTTTTATTACTTGCTTTCGAAATTTGTATTTTCTATGTTTAGTATTTTCGTTATCAGAAACACAATAAACACAACTCTCCATAAATTTCGCTAGTTTCTTTTTATTGTGCCTATATAAAGTGTACCAATATAATCCGATATGCATTTGTACTAGTCCATACGACTAATAGTATCATTCGAAAACATGTACTTCTTGAAAATGAATTCTCATTTACACATTATTTATAATGATATCCTCAATTCGCCTTAAAGAAGTGACTCATTGGTTATAGTACATGATTTTAAATTACAAAGTAGTTGTTTGAAGTGCATGAAACTAAACTTACATAATATTATTCATCTAGTCTATTAAATTATTCTCACAATGTAAATAAATCTACATTTCACGGCTTATAATTACACTGGTAAAATAATTTGCATTAAAAGTTATATTAGATAACGTTTAATTATTGAAAAATAAATAATTTGTAGTTATTTGGTTGTAGAACGTAGTACAGTTTGGCAATAGGTTCTGTCATCAATTGATTTTGGTTAATGATACAGATTAACTGAAGGTGATCATTGCATACCAAAATCATAACCTAGTTTGAAAATACTCACAGCCCATATGATATTATTTGTCTCTCCATAAATTGAGTGTTATAGTAATTGAGCATATATTCTTCTATTGTATTTTTTTTCTTCTCAGACTACGTCCCCTGAATAACGTTCAGCTAATTATTTCTCTAAATAGTTCCAATATGGAATGTAGCAACTTACATCAAATCTTATCCTGTTTGCTACTCAAATATAGTTCAGTTATTAGATTTTTTTCAATGTAGCATTTTATGGAGATTTATGTAGTTTGATTATTATAGCTTTTATTTTAAACTGACACTAAGTTATTGAAAACCATCGGGTGTTCAATAGCTGTTTGAAACTCCTTAATCATGATACTCATTGGTAACACTGATAACACACTTAATGTATCAGACCTTATACCTCTTTATCACTTAGTAATTCTTATCAAAGTTTATTCTACTCATATAGTCAGGACCTATTGTTTCTTGTTTTAAACTTCAATTGATTTACGCATGCTCTCATGAACCATTCAGAGATAAAATACTTTGTAATTTTCCGTCAGTTTTATAGAATGTATAGGTTAGAGACAAAAAAGCAACAATAGCAATCCTTACAATATATACTTGACTTCAATTCGTGATGGTTTGAATTAATCTGCTGTTAATATTTTCTAATGAACTTTAACATAAGTGAATCCTGTGCGAATTTTTACTATTCACTCGTTTTTTTTTCACAAATGGATAGTGGTTAGTAGTAAAAATAAAACGCTAGTTTTTTCCTACCTGAAACTTGTTAGCTGAATGTATAAACACCCTATTATTAATGTTCACAGCGAGAATCAAACGGTTGGTGCGTTATCCACTGAATTACTGATTCCAGAAGGCTACTACCTTGTTAAATGAGTGTGAATTTAACTTACTTTTAATAATTTGATTTAAATTGCTGTTCGACTCCCTCTGTGAACATTAAGATGGGTGATGATACATCCAGTTGAGTCGTCCGAAATAAGACGAAACAAGCGACCTGGATTCTACTGCTAGTCTCAACCTATTAATGTTGTGAAAGATGTACACTTGATTAGACTATGTGTTTCAATATGTATATAACATTATGATTGTTATTATTACTATTATTGTTATTATGATTATGGTCTGAGCTATTTCATTATCAACATCACTACCAAATTTTCAAATTAAATAAACAAATAAACAGAATAATAGATTACAGTTATTTTTATATGATTAACTGTGTAATATTTAAAATTTCATTTAACAAATAAATGAAATACCTCAAGGCATATAATAATAAGAATAAGAATCCTTACTCAAATATGAATGATCTGTTTACCAATTATTAATAAGCAATTGGATATATCTTGTTAAGTTTATCAACATTTTCATAGATTGGAAATAAAATATCATTATTGTTTATAAATAAACTACTTAACATTAATATAGAAAATGATAGGATGAGTATATTATTATTATTACTATTATTATTATTATTATTATTATTATTGTTATTACAATCATCATTATTCATCTGCCTGACATTATGATACATCATGTTCTATTTATCATTACATATTACATGCATCATCTTGATTTCATTATGTAGACTTCTTAACATGTTTCTAATAGATATTTATGTAATTTACCAACAAAAAATAATCATCTGATTTAAAATAATCGGAAATAGAAAACAAATTCAGTAAATTCACTTATCTCTTCTTTGTATAGTTTGTTCTGTATACTCTGCCTTCTTACTTACTTATTATCTATGCTTTGTCATTTCGTTTTTGTATTTTCTCCGTAAATACAATTATATATATATATATGTTTATTGTCTATTATTGTATTTAGATCTAATAGTGTAATCTTATACTGTTATAATAAGGATAAAATATTAGCGGTAGTATAAATGATTTGTTAACATTATATTCTCTATTAACACTTGTTTGTGAATAGGTTTTTCAATAGGGTTATAGAGTGGTCAATAGTGGGATCTAGAATTTGTGTTCTGTCGTATTTGTGACTCGTCATCCGGATGTACCAGGATTCCAGTGTTGATGTGTCATTCCGGAACTTCTGGTTTAAACGTCAACTAATTGTTCATATAGTGATTGATATAAGTATTGAGGTATTCCTCTCAGGATGTATGTAACCCAAAAAAGACTAATCAGTATCAGTCCTCAACACCAACAACAGAATATTTAATAAGCTTCTAATCTGAGTAGAAAGTAATTGACACAAGGAAGAAACTCAGTGACGATATAACTTACATCCTTATAAACCAGGATAAGCCAGGAAGATTTGTCAGTCAGTCAGTCACCTACAACGTAGGACCAGGCACATATATGCATCGGTCCAAGTTGCCATACCGCATTGGCACAGCGAGATGAACACCAGATCCATAGAAGCAGTTAATTCAATGGTAGCAATATATAAAAGAAAGATTACATATAAGGATATAATTCAGGAAGAAAGAATTGGTTCGTAGAAAGAAAGATATGAAGCGATTTTAATCTCATAGTTTAATGGAATACAGAGAGTGTATACACCTACGCCATTGTGATCGATTCTGGGCCATGTCACCAAGAGTCTCCAACCATTAGTTACGATAGTCACGCGGAACCCGACCAAGTAGTCTGCATCTACCAACATGGCTCAGACTAGGAGTTAGTGATTTAAGTCAAGAAAGACCACCATTGTCGGACGCCGATAAGTATGCCTGTGTTCTAGAACCTGACGAATGGTGAATATGTGGTCGATGCAGCCACGACCAGGTCTGAAGCCAGCTTGATTCTCTCGTGTTTGCAGTCCACGAGTATTAGTTAGGCGTCCGATAATTATCGAGGCTAGTATTTTAGATATTACATTAGTTAAACTAATCCCTCTATGGTTGTCACACGATGATTTTGACGCTCTCTTATACATTGGGACGATAAGTGATTGTGACCAGTCAGATGGAATAACGTCTAACTCCCAGATCTTAGTTAAAATATTAGTCAACCTAATCGCTAAAATTGGACCACCATCCTTAAAGACCTTTCGAGCCAAGCCATCTGGACCAGCTGCCCTTCCCCGTTTCAGATTAACTATAGCCTTTTGAACTTCAGCTAGAGTTGGGGGACCCACTTCAAAGACTTGTGAAACCTACCGATATCACCCCATGGAAGAGGTATCAGTATGATCAAATGCATGGATTGAATATTTGTGAACATATCCTTACACTGAAGAATATACTGCTGTTATTCTTAAAACACTTGGAACGACATTTCTATATTTCAAAAGCTTTAGAACCAATATTTCTTAGTTAATTTCTCTCAAGCGACCAATCTGTTATATTATGTCAATGTGGTCACAATACATAAGTAAACAATACAAGCTCGTAAATCATCTACACTTTCGTGTGCTGACTGTCTTTATTGTATGTATATCAGAATTTCTATCAGAATCCTCAAAACATGACAAATGGTAAGAAAGTCTATCATATGATGAAAGAATTTTACGAGTAACTATGAAATAAATCCTTCAATCAAAGCTCAACAGATTACAAACTGTTTCATATAGTGGAAGAATTTATTTGTAAAATCTCAGCGAAAGAATTCGAAGTAAATCCAACGTTTCGCCTGGCAATCTGGTCCAAGCTTTTTCAAGGAAATATAGTCACTACTTATTTGTTCACGTATTCATTTATACACTTTTTTATTTATTATTTCAACACTAAATTTCATCCAAACTAACACTCAAAAATGGACAGTTTTCATCTAGTATGACATTTCAGTTTTTAGCATCTCGACACCATGACGAATAGCTATCAAATGAGTTAATTTTCAATATCAATTTTATATGGAAATCTTAAGTCTTACATTAATATGATATTCATCTAAAGTGTAACGAAACTCAGTTTATTAATTCTTATGTCAACATTAGTGTATCTAACAAGCTGTTCAAAGTTAATTAGGTGGATTGAAATTTAAACTCCGACCCATTATATAGAGGTGAATTACACTTTGATATGTAAGTAATGAACAAACTGCTTGGTATTTCAAGCAGCTTGTAAAAAAAATTACTCAAAGATACTCTTCTATGAGTACGTTATAAGTGGAGGACATTTTCTCATTTGTCAGTAGTCACATATAATCTGATAAAATATGTTTTGTCATATTGTATTCTTTGTTTAGTATGCTTCTAGTATGGAATTAACACAACATTAAGCAAATAATGTCTTGAACGTTGTTAATTATTCTAAAATTACTTGACCATGTTTTTTCTTTGTTTTAGATATAAAAATATTATGACAGCTAATGCATTTTTATCATCTAATTGTACAGTTGAAGATAATGTATCTGCTAGCCGTTTATTTTTACCCAAAGAATTACATATATCAGATGAATGGAGAAAATCTGAACAACGTTTGACCGCTTCAAATACATCAAATATGTCATCACCTATACATAATTTTAATATATGTGGTACATCAGTAACACCTATGGAATTATTTGCACAAATGACAGCTCATTATAAACAAATCTCTGAAAATTATAACTACGCACAATCAATGGAATTATTTTTAACCAATCCATCAGTAATAACACAACTCGCTTCAATGAATATGAGTAAAATTACTGAACCAGTATCGACATCAACTTCAATATCACAACCACCCCCCTCTTCTCCTTCTTCTTCTGCTTTTACACTTACACCTTTAACAGCTATTTCTAAACCATCAAACTTACCGCCAAAACAAATCGATGATACTGATTTACCAACTAATCACAACCGAATGTCAACCAATGATTTTTTCCATGAGTTTAATATGTTGCCTAATTTGCATAGTTTATTAAAACAATCATTTGAATTAATAAGTTGTGACAGTTTTTCAAATATACAAAATGATAAATATTTTTCAGAGGAGTTGTTAGCGTTTACTTTAGAGGTAATTGTAAATGATAAAGTATATTATGGTAATATTTATGAAAAATTAAATAATCACTGGTTTAAATTAGAGTATATACGTGAATTACAAATGAAAAAAGGCAAGTTGTGTACATATTGTTGTAATGATAACTATGATGATAATAATGATGACGATGATGATAACGTTAGCAACGAAATGAGTAATGATGATGAAAGAAACAGAAAATATCAAAATAAATCGCATCGTTTTCTATTAGAATCCAGTTCAGAATTACACATAAAACTACAACATTCTAAACAGATTTCTAATAATAATAATGATAATCCTTTAACTATTATTTTATCTAATTCATCCGTAAATGATTTAGTTGAAAAATTAAATTTACTTATTTCTAATTCTGCATTCTCAGATTTATTTCATTCAAGCTTAGAAAATCATTGTAAATTACAACCATCTGTTAAATCGAGTTCTCCAAATCTATTATCGATGCATTTAAAACATATACAATCAGATAGTTTTCAAAATATGCCAAAATCTGTATTACAAACAAATGAAATTGAATTCAATGATACTAATACTTCTGCATCATTTATAGTAGAACAAAATTTTTCAGCAAAAAATCTTGCCACTGACAACAATACTACTAAAAATGATATAAGTAATATATGTGATTCAAATACTCCATTATCTTTATCAGTGATTACTTCTGATCAATCCAATTTACTTCATAAAGATATAAAAGATTCAATAGTAAATAGTCCATTTGAAACTATAACAAACAATATTTGTTCAAATAATTCTAACTTATTATTAAACTATACTTTAACTAATAAAAATGATCCTAATGAGAATAATGATAATAATCAAATTGATAAAGATAATAAAATGAATAAAACATTCACTGAATCTTATTTCAGTTCTATAAAAGATTACAGTATTAATAATTCTACAAATCTTTTACCTAAATTATATTCAACTACTCAACATGAAAGAACTAAATTCATTGAACCATATGAACAACAAATCACATCATCATCATCATTATCATTATCATCATTACAAAAACGAAGTCGTACACGTTTAAGTGAATCACAATTAAATATATTACGTTCATATTTTGATATTAATAATTCACCATCAGATGAAAAAATTTATGAAATTTGTAATAAAACTGGTTTACAAGAGAAAGTTGTTAAACATTGGTTTCGTAATACATTATTTAAAGAAAGACAAAAAAATAAAGATAATCCATATAATTTTTCAATACCACCAAGTACTAGTTTAAATATAGAAGAATATGAAAAAACTGGTCGAATTGAAGTACATTCAACACATTCAATGAAACAACATCATAAATTATATCATTTAAACATTGAACAAATTGATAAACAAAATAATAATAATTTACAATTTGAAACGACTTCACAAGATTTAACTAATTCATCTAATATTAATAATGATATTGAAAATGAAAATATAAACATTATTGGATCATTGAATTCTCCAACAAAATCTTTAACTTCAACAATTAAAAGATCGTGTGAAATGGAATCATTGAAAAATATTGATCAAATGAAATGGATCAATCAAAATAAACGTCAACGACTACAGAAAGATATTCAAGATAGTAGTATGAACGATGAAGTACGTCTCATTGTTAATGTTATATATATATATATATATAGCTAGTTGGTTTATTTGATAGTCTTCTAATTATGACACCTCGGCATTGCGAACTATTGAAAGTAAAGACCTTTTTTAAATAACAAACAATTTTTGCTTAGTGTAAGTAAAAGGATCAGAGAGTAAGCACCTATTGCACCTTTATTATTATTTCCTGCAAGAAACAATACCATCAAACAATGCAACAACCCAGAGACACTTTTAGTTTCCACCTATGGGAGTTGGAAAACCCTGATTGCAAACCAATGGTGCACATGGCACCAGGATCCTGAAGGATAATACGGCGTATGAACCAACCGTTGATTACCGGCTACCATGAGACTGCATCTCTTTACGATGCTCCACTGCCTTATGGATCAGACCTGTAGGTCGAAGGCTCCGGGCACCCGGGCAGTATCACAGCCCTCACACAAATCTCATTTGATTTGTGTGGCGCACATGTATCTGATGCCTCCTTGTACCAATATCTATATGTTCAAATAAATAAGTAAATTGTTTTTAATTAAAACATACACTTATTATTGAACAATAGAATATGCACTGATGATGCATACTAAAAGACTAATTCAAATCAGTCATAATCAACCTAGAATTTATCCATCATTACAAGTTATGTATGTTATTTCACATTATTATATATCGGAGGAGAGAATTCACAAGATTGAAATTAAATCAATCAAAACAATAATATTGATGACAGTAAAATGCTTAAAATGGAAAATATAGTTTTTAGAAAAATGAATATGATAAAGGAATAATAACGCAAAAATGAAATTAAGCTTTTAGTGACCCGAGATCTGACTCCAGTTAGATCATATGAATGTTATTGAAATATACATATCGTCAATCATCGTATAAAATTATCGGATTTAATCCGCTTTAGTGTATAACGGAATTAAATAAGTCAAATACGAGAATGAAGTTTTGACTATGTATATTTTGTGCAGTCATTGATCTGGGGAATGAAGAAAAGAGAGCGAAGCGAAATGACAAGAGGTGGAGATGGTGGGTGAGCCAACTCGATTTAACCGAGCATTAATCAATATTTATGGTCACACAAGGATAAGCTACAGATATGTGATGAGTATGATAAAAAGTGTACACACATACGCTCATATAAAAATAGTCAAGGTTGGTAAGTGAATAATTAACAAGGTCAAAACGTGACTTAAGAAGAATGGAGAAATTGGCCTGTCCAGAAGCTAGAATAAATTATGTGGGTTTTACACAGTACCTGACACTACAAGCTCGAAATCTAGTGAAATATAAATAACGAATGCAAATGTACGACTGTAACCAATTTTTCCCAGTATCAAAAATGTAACAAATTTTAAATAGGATAATTATCTATCATCTTACATTATTCATGGTTATGGGTACTGAGTATAGTTTCCTCTCAAATAAGTGCTTTTTTGTCTAAAACTGAATTTAATCTATTAAATGTACACAGTAGTTTGTTTAAAAGAATTCTATACGGAATCCGATTTTATGTTCAGCTGTTAAAAGACGTAACATTACAACTTTTCATTTGCCTACTTTTTCTAGAGACCTACATCAATTGTATCGATTGAAGATTCAGATGTTATCTATAATTACAAAAGAAATTTACGTTCAACAATGACAACAACCACAACGACAACTCCATCAACTGAAAATACCGATGGTGATGTTCATTCATTTGTATTAGCTGATAATTCAAATAATTCGCATGAATCACCGCCATCAATTACATCGGAAAGTTCTCCATCTATTTCTGAAACTCCATTATCACCAAGATTACCCATGATACCAGAGTTAGATAATCCTCAAAGTGTTCTTGCTGCACTTATTCATCTTGGTCATCATAATCGTATTCAACAACAATCAAAATCCGAAAGTGAACAAAAATCAATAAATCTGTGGGAGTTTCCTTACTTCTCATCAACATCGTTATCATCTTCTATTCGTGGATTTTCAAATGGTACTGAAGTGTATACAGATCCAAACAAACTACATTGTCAACTAACATCACTTATGAATGCATCATTAAACAGAACTATGCCACATTTTCAGACCTCACCAGATTCAAATGAAGCTCCATTGGATTTAAGCGCTAAAACAACTCCGTCAGTTATCGTAAATTCTACTGGTGATAATAACTGTCAAAATAGTTCATCTTTTATTCTTGAACAAAATGCACAGATAATGGATAATGAAGATAATAATGACTTTACAGCTAATAATCAAGATCAATTTCTTTCTGTCCCATCTTTAATTCAAACAGAACATGTTTCTGGCGTTTATCGTTCAACCAGTACAACCTCTAGTACAAATGGTGGACGTAGAAATAGAACTAGTATTACAGCACTTCAATCTAGATGTATGCATTCGATATATAATTATCATAAAACTCCATCAGTACATGAATGTGATCGATTAGGTGAAATGATTGGTTTGTCACGACGTGTTGTTCAAGTATGGTTTCAAAATCAACGTGCAAAAGAAAAGAAAATGGCACGTGTTTCATCAGGACAATATAATTTTTCAGTAAATTCATCTTTATTAACTGAAAAATCATCACCAATAGATTCTTCTTCTTGTATAGATTCAAATTATTGTCAAATATGTTCAATATCTATTCAGAAATCAGAAATAACAAATAATTCCATGCTAACTAATCAACAAGCAACAAATGCTTGTAATCAGTCAACAAATTTTACATCACATGCATCATTTGTAGATCATCTTTTCTCAGCGGTTCATTTGAAAAAGTTATTACGTTGGTGTACAATGGATACTACTTAATTAAATTGTATAGCCATAATTATTGTATTGTATATTTCTTCATACATCGATTTACATTTCATAATCCTTTCAAACTTTGTCATATAATGACTGATAATTCTCCTTTCTTAATTTTACTTCCTCTTCGTTATTTTGATGATGCATAGGAAAATGAACATTAATTACCTTATATTGATTAGTAAAAATGCGTTGAGAAACCCATAATTCACTTTCCCCCCATTCTACCCATTGCTTTTTTTACTGATTTCTATTTCATTGTTCTATCAAATTTTACTTTACCCTGCTGTGTCTATTATTTCGAGAAAAAGATCCATTCTTTTTCAAATAATACCAAATAGTTGAAGTTGTTGCAGTAAAACCATTTATCAGGAAAGTTTCTTTTAGCAACAAATCACACATTAACGACAACATTAACAATGATACTACTACTACTACTACTACTACTACTACTACAGATTATTAATTAATATGTGCATAATATCTATGATTATCCTTTTTGTTTCTTTTCTGATCTAGTAAAACGTTTTCTTTTACTAGAAACGTTTTACAACAAAAAAATACCTCATGTTAATTATTTCAACAATTAATCTCTGTAATTATATATGAATTAGTAGGGCTTTTTTCCGATTGATGGCAATACCACAGAAATGCGTTTATATATATAAATATATATCTATATTGTAAAAAGTCAAATTATACAAAAGTGTTGTTTTAAATGTCCAAACTAATAGTTGAATGATGTGAATACATTCACTGTTCATTGATCAAGGATATATCAATGTGTAAAACATTATTATCAACGCTAAAATATAGTTACAATTGTGATGAAACTCTTTAGAGTATTATAAAGTATTTAGTTAGGAACTATTGGTCAAGAGTAGTGTACTTTCTATTTTAATGCTCATAACAATCTGTTATATTATTCTCTTTATATACTTTTCGACAAATTTGCTACACTAGCTTAGATAGATTTGCGAAAGAAAATATTTGAGGAGTGAATGCCTAAATTCATAGGGGAAAAGTTTCTACAAAAGAAAAACAGGGAACATTTTGAATTTTCTGAAAATGTCCATCATAGACGATTAGTAAAACAGTAGTAGATCAGTATGTCCAGATTAATCCCATGATGAATATACAAACTAATTTGTTTGATATTAGTATGGGGATTCGTAATTTTAGTATTTTCACACTTGAAATCACGGACTGATCACCACTGAAAATCTGGAAGTACTGGATGACCGTTTCGTTCTACGATGAGACTACTCAGAAGTGATCATGCACGATTCTGTACGTAAGGATCGAACCCAGGACGTTCGGTCTCTCAAGCAAATGTTTAATCTCTAGACCGTTGAGCCAGTATCCAACGAAGTTGACACATAGGATTGCATAAGACTAAAGATTGATTGAAGTTTAATTTCCTCGCACATGTTCATAGATGAGGACTGTTGAGGAGTCCCATTCCAGGATGAAAAGTTTGTCCATTGCTACGAAGCTTTTCAGTGATGGTCTATCTAGAATCAGTTTGTGATTTCAACTTTAATTCGTTTGGTATTGTCTCTTCTGACAAAATATTTACTATTAAGCAATAAAATGCACATAACAATAAATAAGCAAACTATGAAAGATTATTTCCGTTTAAAAAACATTCTATTCACTTGTAAGACCTATGTTTTAGTGCAGAGTCATGATGAAGAACTAACTAGAAAAAAATTTTCGCTAGACTTTTTTTAATATTCCACTTAGATTAGTTAATATATTAAACTTCATAGAAATAGCGGTTCCCAGTTTGTCACTAAATACAACATATTCATTAAACTTTCAACAGTTATGTATGTATGAACACTTTACTGATTGTATCAATACAAATGTGTTGGAAACTCAGATTTCCCCTTACGTAATATCGTCAATAAAAGAACACCGAAAATCACTTATAATATTAGTTGAAAACTACTGTTATTTCATTAAAATATTCAACTGTATGAATAGAGGATATTTGTATCATATTTTATAGTTACGAATCATAAGGAATAATAAAAGCCGGAGACAAATTGATTTTTTTATGGTAAAGAATGTGAATCTATGATTGTAAGAAGAAGAATCATAGCACCGCTTATAGATACTTAAACGATTCACATTCAATGTATAGGTTGATGAGCTTATAGACTGAATGAAATTAAAAGAATAATATTCAGAATGAATATAGAACAAGTAGGACGAGAGAAATATTATTATACCAAATATTAGATAACGTAATTTATTAGATGATATACTTTAAGGATGAAATCAGCGTAAATCGGACTGTTCGTATACTAAAGGGATAAAAATTAATCAAATCAAATCAGTTTGAAAATTCAAATAATTAGGAGCTTTAGAGGATATAAGTGTAAGATTTGTTAAGCATAAATCAAATCACGGTAATAAAAAAAGTTTACTTCACTTCCATTTAACGAAAAATTGGTACCTCTTCTGTGATTAGAATAAATATTTCTACTGTTATTTAGACAGTTCGTACACAGGAAAATTGTTTTCGACACTATATGATTGTGCAGCTTCATCGATTTTCTGGTGAATAAATCTAGCATAAAATTTGGGAAAAAATGACATTAGGATTCGTCCACAAGTAGTTGACGGGATATGTAGGATAAACTATTTGGTCCAAACGATGTTCCGCTGAATATCTTTCGTTAAAGCCACTGCAGTGTATAAGAATTCAGATGGGGAAGGCGAATTTTTTTGTAAAGCAAAATTACAGAGTGCCTTACTAATATATGAAAACCACACATTAAATACATTATTTGTACATCTTCCTTCTGTTGTCTCTTACATGCTTCATGATCTTTCCAATTCTGTTGTCATTACTATTACTTTCTGTTTCCCCTTCTATTCCCTTCAATTCGATCTTCTGTTAATAGACCCTCAACTTCCGATTGCTGCTATATACTATTTATATCCGCACTACACCACTACTGTCATCATTGACATCATTACTGTTTTGGGTTTGTATCAAACTTCAATAGAACCACCATTCGGCTTGCTATTTCAGATAACAGGGTTGGGAGAACCGCAGTTTACGTCACTAAATCTCTTCACACTTTTGAGTCGCTTGTAACATTAGTATAAGCATAAACCAATGAAATTAAAGTAGAGTTGAGGTTATTAATGTCAACAAATATTGACTATTCCAAAAACACGTAAGCCAACTGACAATTTTATGAAGTTCCTGATTAAAACAATAATACAATTAACTGATCACACGTGGCACAAATTAGCAGAGAAAATGTCTGCAAAAAGTATGTTTTCCATCAGATTCTTTAAATAAAACTATGACTCATGGCGTTTGTAAGCTTCTTTCTTACATCATTAGTCTCACATAATCTACCTGTATCTATACAACCAGGTAATATTGTTGGTCCTAATATGAAACAATAAACTGATATTATTGAGTGATGTTTCTAAAGTATATAATTATTCATCCCATTGTTTTTTATACACCTAACTTTCAGTTGCTTCTATTATAGCGAATTAGAACTAAGCAATGTTCAGCCGATCTCTGCCATCTCAGATAACTAACTGTGCAAATCCAAGCATTCAAACAAGCAAAAATAATCGTTCATGGTGCCTATAACACAATCTCTTATACATTAGTGCCCATAAGATTGAAGAACCGTTTTTACATGTGGTATTTTTTGGAGTCCGTCTACCATCATTTGCTGATCACTAAAAACTTTCGAGAAGCCCCATCCAGTTCATTACATGGTGGAGGTTATTAGGTGAGAAGAATCAACATTACTTGTACAGGAAACAGTCAACTCTGTTATACAAAATGCCTAGTTGAACATGTCAAATTTATGTGGTAGCAATGTTTCGTGTGTCGAAGTTAACTACTTTTTAATGTTGTTAGTAGATTGACAATATTTGTGGAAAATATCGGTGCTTTAGAGTTCAACATGGTGTGGTCGTCTACAAAGATATTTACTAAATCAATCCAGATATGTCACATTTAAAATGACATTAACCACTTGTGAAGTCCAACGAGAAAAAGTAAGTTTATACACAAATTTAGCAGTTAGGATTGCAAAGAGTACATAACCATCTCATTAGATAACCAAGAACCAATAAATCTAATTAACGACTGTCTGCATTATGTTATTTATCTTGAATCTTGCAAACACACTGACTTCCTAAAAATAATCCATAATTCATACAGTATCCGGATCATTTCTCTAAAGGAAATCTTCCAGTTACAATGGACAGGAATGTGGGACACAATTACAAATTAATAATAAACAACAGACTTTTGCAAAGTAATAGGGCAACCAGTAAAGGTTAATAGAAAGAGTACCTAACTGTTAAGGGCTTATTGCTATTTATAAACAAAGCAGCTGAGCAGGTTGAGAACAGAAATAATGTGTTCTAAACCCTGGTGCTTGAAAGTAATGGATGATTGGTTTATGTTTGAATAATATTATTTTAGCTATACGATTTAAGTTAAAGTTCTCACGTTTAGAATTTCATAAAATTCTAAAACACGATGTTCATCAGATATGCATGGGATTTCGAAATAAGATGTTATCCTAAATAGATTTAAATTTCAAGTTTTCTTAAGATTAAAAATAGATTTCAGAAAATTTACAAAAATACTTAATTTTAGAAATGAAAATTTATTGGTGAGAGTTGATAATGACAGAAACAAAGGTTATGCAAGCAACGAATATATTTGTTTTTTACGATCGGTATAAAAGTAGCACAATTTCAAATCCCAAATGCTGTCCTAGACAGAGTAAGCATATGGCTGGTTGGAAACAAGAAAAAAGATCAAATAATAGTAATGAAGTGTGCTTTACTAGTCTTACCTGAAAAGTAAAATTAAAAATAATGTCATGGTATAAAAGTGAGTATTTATGAACCTCCCAGAAATACGTCTTTTACCTTTGTCATGAGGAATAAATGCTCTACATCTTCATTGAGCCGGCTTACATAACGTTATTAGATTTTTAAATCAGTTCTAAAATATAAATTTATGTAGATTAAGAACACAAACGTTTTATTTGTTGTTATCCTCACACAGTAGGTACACGTTTCTCTCAATAGTAGTTGAATATTAGGGAAGTAACCATTAGGGAACTGAACGTCCTTGAGTTCAAGGACCAATTTGACCTGAGAAAATTAATATTATCAGAAAAATTTGTTCTGAACCAGGTACTCGACTTAATCTTGAAAGTGTCATTCTGTTAGCTTAATAAACGAATTTGTCAAGATTTTAGTCATCATATGCCGATATTATCTATTTATTTGGATGAGAAATCTGATATTCTCAAAGGATGCACTGATTTAAATAGGAGTATTCATATCTTGGAAATTGATTATTACTAATAAAAGCGTTCCAAGTGACGAAGCCTTAGCTGGCTATAGCGTACCTTGACCAGACCTCACATACGTAATTCACATTAGTTGAGCGGCGCCGAGGTAATTGGCAATACATTTCAATTGATAAGAAAGTTCTTCTTTGGACTGAAGCAAACTAATATCTCCAGTTAAAAAACGGTGCATAGGGGGGTGCAACAGATAATCTTGAAACCAATGCTACCTCGTTTCAACATAAAAACCTTCCTATCCTTCCATGCCGAGCTATTTTTCACACGTTTAGAAACATATAGGATGAAGCTAAACAGAAAGACTGTTGTGGAGCTTCAGGAAGATTTGACTAATTTGACATAGTGGTCTGAAATCTGGCGAAATAAATACGTAGCGACAAGTGCATCATGATTCTGAATGTAAATCCATGTGGAATGATGTAAGTCTACTTATTATATGGATGAATGGTGGTAATGAATTTGGAGTCCTTTAGAAATCTCAGCCTGAGAAAACGACTTACACCTGAATATGAACTTTCACATTCTAATGTCAATCGATGGAATCCTTTTCTATAAAACCTAATAACAACTCTCTCTTTAAGTACATCATAAGGAAAATCCCATTAAGAGAAATACCTTCGTCACCCGGACTAATAAAAAACTTCTTACAACCTATTTCTCCCAGCCGAAATCAAAGAAAAAGTACGGACTGTATTAAAATATTACTTTTATACATTTCGGGGGTATATGTAAACAACTTAAAGAAACAGAATGAAAAAGAACGAATTCAAAAGATATCCAGTCACAACAAGGTCCCATTAGTTTCGGAATGTTTTTCTGTGTAGGGACATGAACCCCGGTAAACATCGTAGAAAAATAAAATAAAATGATTTTGCCTGAACAATGTGTTCTCTAAGTATATCATAACAGTAACCATTATTACATACGTACATCACAAGGCGTTGAAAACAAAGTGTTTGAAACTAAACAAGGGATATTTATCTTTTTAAGTTTGTAGAAAGTAACGAAAAAGACAAAGATACAATACAATAACAAAGCAGATACGCTGCACGAAATGAAAACCACATTATTCGCCCTCAATATAGAGCCTTGGGATTGGATAACAATTAAACAAAGTTAGATACATAATGAAAAATAATCTCATTTAGTTTCGTTTTAGTGAAAACCAGTTGATCTGTTTCTGCAACTCATCGATCTTTCTATCCTTCAGTGACAAAAGGCTCTCCAGTTTCCTAAGTTTGGCATGTAATATTTCAATAGTCTCATTCAAAGTTATGCACTGCTGAATTTTCTCGTCAAGATAGACACGTGGAACATATTCAGAACGTTTTGTTAATGTACACTTTGGTCTTTGATCATTCATGTATACATGCCCATTTGGACTATGTTCCCGTGCAACAGATGTCATTCCAGGGTATTTGACAGGATGATCTAATGAAGGTGGACGAATTCCTGGGAGAGACTGAGAATTCCCCATTCTTTTGTTTCGGGATTTATTCACAGGAGATTTTGACTCATCACGGACTCCACGAGCATGTGGATAGCGATCCGCCTCGGGTCGATAATCATAAAATTTGCCTTTATCATCTGTAACTATTCGCTCAATTCTAGTTCTGAGTAACAATAGAACTTTTTCGATAGTTCCTGGCTTGGCAATAGATAAACTTTCTATGACGTCATCCGAGAGCTCAAAATTTAGCTTTTTGAAAACTTTCCAGTTCAAAAGTTGCCAGTTTTTACGTTTGGATTCAACAGAGTTACAAGTTGGGAAGTTATGTACGTCTACAAATTTAGGAAAAAAATACTTCATAACTTCAGCCATCAGAACACCATCTGAAAAATCACGAGCGATATTTCTTTTGATTCGAGATAGGGGAATCTTGTCAACCCATACATAGAGATCCTGCAGTAGCGCATCATCCATATCCATTCATATTGTTTTCCCAAACCAAAAGTATGCATAACAATCACTATGTTGAATAACTCTCCGTTATGCAGACAAACAAATTATTTTAGATTGGGTCACGTTACACCATATGTTGCTATGCCGTTTCACTATATTAGGGCAAAAAAGCCATGATTTTAGTCGTAGAGTTTCGTTATACATCGTTAACATGTTACATTGTTTACGGACCACAAAGTAAATGTGTTACACATATCAGATAGATCTTGCTGTCTCAAGAAAACTGGCTTCGAATATACCTGTCGCGTTTACCGAATTCTTGAGTCTCTTAATGTGATATTTGTGAATCAGTCCTAATTTTTATGAAGTATATCCCATATTTTGAAGTAAACTATCTGACGTCATCACTGTTAAATTATTTTTTGATTTACGAAACATGAAGCACTGATTTTATGCAAGTAACATGTGAGAAACGTATATACATATTAACTTGGCAAAATGACAACCCATCTTTCATACGTCTTCTATTGAACAACTACTATGATTTTTATACTTGCACTTATGTTGACCATAATTATCGCATGAGCTTACGAAATTGTTTGTTTAGTTGTTGTACCCACATTTCTATCGATGTACTAATTATCATTATGATGACCACCATGATTTTATTTCAGAACGCTTTTGCTCACCGGCGATAAAATGGTTGCAAATGCTCCAGAAAAGGTTTTCACGGAACAATGAAAAGTATTTTGGCAGATAACGACAACCTACATGTGAAATTTCCGAGTTTAAGCTTCCAACTAATGGGTAAAAATCGCATGAATGGTGTTCTTGTGAAGATATATTCCTTTTAGCTAGCGAAATACGATCCTAAGCCGCTCATCATCCACACTCAGTAGGAGAACTTCCACTCGAAATATCATTTGTGTTCGATTTCACTGACCAGGTCATGGGATAAGCACGTTGGTCACTGTCGTAGGTGATGTTTGTCGAATGATTGGGGCTCACTCTAGTAAAACGGGAGTGGCTTGATCAACTAGCTGACGTTGAATTCACACTTCGCGATCAGTACCTGACGTGGGTTTCTCTTTTGTCAAATTTGGGTACTATGGCTACTTTGGTGACCGTACAACACGAACTACATCACTATAGAAATATGTTAGTGAAGGTAAGTACACGTCACAGAGTTCGAACACCATCGCACAGGTGAGTCTACGGCATGCAGTTGATTGATCAGCGATGGTTGTCCTTTGTCTTGACGACGATAGGTGACCTGTCCATATTCAGCGATCGGACTCTCAGATTATTTCATCGACCCTACAAGCACTATATAATGAAATAAAGCTGTATTCATTCACTTCACATCTCTGTCAGAAAACCACATATGTCTTACCAATGAACTCAAATAATTGGGTATCAAATCACTGCTGATTGATTGGCTCACTTCATATCTAAAAAATCGACATTTTAAGGTCAGGGCTAACTTCACTTTCTCTCAGGCTATGGAATGTCCTAGTGGGGTCCCCCAAGGTTCAGTACTAAGGCCTCCTCTCTTCTTCATTTACATGAACGATCTTCCACAACAGGTCTCATTTGAGTTATTACTTTTTGCCGATGATGTGAAACGCTGGAGAGAGATACGCAACCAAGAGGATATACTGGCACTTCAGTAGGATCTGACTTGACTTCAAAGTTGGTCAGATGACAACGGACTTACCTTTAACACTTCAAACTGTAAATTAGTCTATCTGAAACATGTTGCAGTCTACATTTACAACTTAAGAAACTCCTCGCTAGAAGTATCCCAAGTTGAAAAAGATTTATGTGTGCTGGTACTCTACTATTTGAAGACTTACGCTAACTGTGACAAAAATGCCTTGCGAGCAAACCTTGCACTGGTAACATTGAAACGCATTTTCGGCCAGTTTTGACAGAAAAACTTTCCACATAATCTTTAACAGTTTTATCCGTCCCCATTTAGAGTACGGAAACATAGTATTTCCCACCTCACTCCAAAAGAATAAGGACATTTTAGAGCGTATCCAAAGGCGAGCCACGAAATCAGTTCGGCGACTCAAATCCAAGGCTTATTTAGAGCGCCTCCAATCACTAAACCCTTACCCACTAGAGTACAGGCGTCTTAGAGTTGACCTTCTAATGACTTACAGTAACCTTAACACTTCTGGACATCCCCTTAAACACCTTCCTAAGTTTAGCTCCAACACAAACCTAGGGGGTAACGCCCATAAACTAAAGACGCAACACAGCAGAACGGACTGTAGTCACAACTTCTACTTCTTAAGAGTTGTCAAGTGCTGGAGCTCGCTGCCGGCTGAGCTAGTGCAAACGACTTCCCATGAGTCCTTTAAGAGGCAACTTGACCTATTCTTAAGGACCAAAGATAATATCTTACCATGATTTATCAATTTCTTTCTTCCTCTATTATTGTTGATATACCTAGGTTCCTGCATGGAGTTATTGGTGGTCTACTGCTACTAGACACGGAAGCCCGTTAGGCGAAGGCTTCTTCTATTCTGTCCGCAACTATTTGAACCATCTGAACCTTGGATTGCCGAGCAATGTCATTTCGATAAATTCTCCCCGCATTCACCAATACTAATCTTCCCTCCTCGTTAAATGTTGAATATGAATTGTTTCGGTCAATTTATGTTCAGCGTTGAGGGTCGTATGGTTTGGATTGATGATACTACAAGGTTACGGTTTCCTCGCAGATACTTGTACCCTGTACAATCAAAATGACATCATCAGAGTAAACTATTAGGCCGAAAAACGTATGCATTTACGAACTGGAAGTTTAGTCTCAGCGTGATTTGCACTTCTCAAACTTTTTCCGTGTTCTTACGCAACAAGAATACTATATTTCATTCAAAGAATTCGTCCTGAGCCTAACGTTTAGCAGATTACCTTTCTTTTTGAGTTTCATCCAACGTAATAATTAACTAAGATTTTGCCTTAGGTTACTGTTCCGTCTTTATAGCTTTTAATACCTGGGCTAGTTTTAGCATATCCTGACTCTTTGTAACACTCATTTTATCCGTTTTTACCCATTTTGGGTGTATTGTTTTTTATTTTACGATGGTAAACTTTTGCTAGCATCTATCTAACAAATCATATTTCCCCATGGTCATGAATAAATCACGTAAGCCCCTCGGTAGGGTTTTGCTGTCACTTGCAGTACGTAATGGAACGAATTTATAGGCTGGTTTCACGAAGTATGCCCAGCTCTTGCAGTAACTGCTCACCACAAAATAAATAAGTGGTACATGCAAAAAGGATGCTGAAAATTTGCTGAGTAACATCTTCATTCTCTTGACAAATTTGTGGAAAAACGTGTCAGGAAATCTGATAAATGGCAGTCCAGAAACGGACAAACAAACAAAAAGGTATAGTGAGGCGAAGAAAAGTGTCTTTGACAACATTAGTATTGATGGGGCACGTATCGGCACAGATAAGGATATGATGAAATTCAGCATCAACATAAAATTGGTGGTTTTAGACTCTCTCAACAAACTTGCGTCCACCAACACGGGCCCCATAACTGCGGATGTAGTCCCTAAAAATTCTGTGGGCAACTGGACCCCGTCAGCAGATTTAAAAAGGATCGGGCGTCACCGTCAAAGATGTTGGATACCCCAGATCTTGTAGGAGGATCAACTAGAGAATTAGCCGTGTAATCTAGCCCTGAGGTTATCAAACCAGCCAGCAAAGAGCCTGACGCGGTTACCCAAGCTATAAGATTCTACACTGACTCGTCCTATAGTGATAATCGGCAATACGTTGTTTAACACTTTTGAAGGACACATATGAGCTAGGGATAGAACAATGTATGTGACGTTTCACACGCCAACTCCTAGGATGTAACTCGAATATCGATTACACAGATAGATGTAAGCACCTCTCTTTAGAATCTTTGTCACCGTAGGCTAAAGAACAATTTAATATTTCTCCACAAAGCGATATATGAGCTCTCCTTTCTAACCTCCTGCCCGACTATAACCCACGACCCAGCCTATAGACTAAGAAACAACGCATATACACTACTTACAGTAAAACACCAAAAACAAACGCGTTGTAAGTTTTTTACAGTAAGGTATAGTTTATTGTGGAACAGGCTGCCAGTGCCTATCCGTAACTGTGATACGTTTACCAGATTCAAAAAGCTAATAACCCTATTTCTAGACTCTAAAGAACTTCAACATTTCCTCGAACTCTCGCCCACCAATGAGGCACTTTATTACGGACCGTCCAGCATCTAGACAGAACAAGAATATAACGAGCCCGACTGTTACTAATATGAATATAACCAAATCACAGAATATATGGCTTATCCTTTTCCTATTATTCATTGTTTATTAATCATGGCCTTATGATCCTAACCCTCACTTTCAGTTCCCAAATCTCTCTACAGGTTAAATGTACATTATTATTCCTAAAAGTCATGCCTTTTTTTCTATTGCAAGTAGACAGATAACTCACTAATCTTATGGATGCTGATCTACTAAGGCCGATCATACAAAGCTCAAAATTTGGCCACAAAGTCTTGTGAGCTTCTCAATGTTTTATTTTTCTTACCCTAAAATCTTTTTCTTTTTTCTTTTTTTCCTACATTATTATACCCTCTCATATCCTTTGATTTGCTATTAGTCCTTACTTCTTTAAACCGCTAGTTATCTTTATAGCAGTGTGATATACTATGTGGGCATCTAACCCACAAAACAAACTTTTTAACTATCTGATTTGCTTGTAACATGAACCTAGTAGAGACAGTGTATTCCAACTATGGGCTTTGATTAAAGCAGTATTCATACTTACCACAAACGTAAGAGAGCCTAACATCACAAAAGGAGGGATTATGGCGTTACTGACCAGCAAACATGATGGTGAGGAGATAACGTCAATCCACCCATGTCTGTAGGGCAGAACATTTTGTTTAATTACGGCTCCTCATGGTTTAGTGGGATGTCACGAACTTGAGATATTAATGCTGATTTATCACGCAAAATACTTCTTTAAATCGTGTTAGGAACGTTGAATTGGTTTCACTTCCCACCAAGTAATCCTATTACAAGCAAACTGGACAATTCGCTAATATACGAAGCCTACTCAAGACCCTATGATACCTAAAAAAATAATAATACAAAAAAATGAGAAGGGCTCCAATAGCTTTGATAAGAAAGAAGGATAGCCAATTGTATATCACAATACTGTTTTTAGCACTATATTTTATAACCACACATAATCCCATACTCTAACCTCCTTTCTGAATCGCCTCCATTTGTCAGTTGTATGTCCACTCATACCTTGTTTACACTTATTTTCTTTAACCTATTGGAATGCTCTTACTTAACAAATACCTTAATAAAAGAAAACTAGACTGAGTAATCATACCTTAAACATTCCTTCATGAATATTGGCTACTCTGCCTCTCGTGTTTTCTTTTACTTGCTCCTCTTTCAGCTCCCTTGGGATATGGAACGGGCGACTTCATCCTGCACCATCGTTAAAGCCTTAGATATTCCAAAGAGACATGAGGTCGCGATTTCTAGAAGCTCCCACCTTCAATGGACCTATCCTTGACCATCAGTTGCACATTCGCCACGCAACTTTCGTGAAGCACGCTAACTGTGATACTGACTAAAACCATCTACATTCATATCTTATAAATTATCAACCCAGATGAGTAATTTACTACAGTGGATATTGTATCATTTGTAACAATTCGATCTTGCCTGTAAACTGGCATGCCTCATGTAACACACTGTTATTTGAGAATGAATTATTATTATTATTTGTTACAAGGGTGAACACTCCTGCAAAGGCAAGCCATGCCGTACCGATAATCTGTTGCCGCGTTCACCACCTCCAAGTGTCACATACTGAAAGTAAGTCCTTTCAGTAATAATACGTTCAGCTTCGAGAACAGCATGGTTAAGAACCAATACCACTACAACCTCACTACTGACACTGGATACAATAATTGCGTGCTGGAAGAATCACCTCGCGCTACTCGTCTGAAATACACGCAAACCTTGATTTATGTAGATTTCGAATTTCCTAAAGTCAAGTTCGTTGACCACGTGTACATTGAAAACGACAGCTCTACTAAAGGTCGACTCTTCAACCTCACTGAAGGTTCGGAATTATCCAAAACTCCGAACCTAGCAACTCAGTGAACAAGTCATGAGATCCCGTCACCCTTAGACGGCATTTTTACAAATGAAGAGTTACTAAATGAACAACCGTTAATCCCGTCTCCCTTGGACAAAAGTAATTATGCTGTCACTGCCTTCGACTTTATCAACAAATATGAGGTGGAACATGCTACTAACAACAGGTGTTGGAATTACAAACGGTTAGATGTTTCAGGTTTACAGGTCAATCTACGGCAGGTCGTCTGGGAAGCCCATCCAAAACCTACTGCGGACACTCATTGGGATTTCTTAATGCACACGATCTTATGTGCCACATAAGTCTGTCCTGTAAACGGTCCCCCAAAATTAAAATCAACCTACAGCCGTCAAGAATCGTACTTTTCTATTGCTGATCTGAAAAAGGCACTGATGAGTGGAAAATAAACGAACCAGTGACAACGGCAAATATAGGCAGTTCAAGCAAGCAATGCACAAACGTAATAACAGAAGTCGTGTTTTAATATCAGATAAAGCTAATCGATTAATTTGTATCTAAACCGTAAAGCTTATTCCCACATGCATCCTCCCTTCGACAAGCCGAAACATGCGTTTCTTAATGGTTAGGTCCAAATGACCCAACTAATCACGAGGGTGACGCCGCCAACCTTGTGACAGGACAGTACTTTCAAACATTTTAACCACCACATACGAACTATATCGGTAAGAGCTTAATGTGCAACTCAACAGGACGCCTATAATTAGACCTGGGCGTTAACTCGGTACATCAGAAACTGCATCATCTAATCAAGGACACTTCTTTTAGCCTGAATATGGCCAATTCTGGTATTTTGAGGGAAGCGGCCTCAATCTTGGCAAAACCGCTTAGCGTGATATAATCAATCCTACGAGCCGAAATACGGCACCAGAAAAATGGAATCTGGCTCACATTACGCCAATTTTTAATGAAGGTCGACGTAGCGAACCTTCCAGATGCCGGCCGGTAGAATGTTTCCCAATACTTTCAAAAACTATGGAGCCCCTGTTATGCAGCGGTCTGTGTGATTACTTAATATCCCCAGACTTCTTTTCACACCAGCAGCGCGGTTCCAGGAGGGATAATTCTCGTATAACGAATCTGCTGACCGTAGTGGATAGATGAGCAACCATCCTTGATCGCAAAGAGAAGGTTTACATCACATACCTTGATTACTTGAAAGCCTTCTATAGGGTTAATCATAGATGTCTTATCATTAAGATTAAACGGGTAGGTATCAAATGACCATTAATTGTTTGACTTACTTTGTATCCAAATAGTCGACTTTTTATGGCAAGTGTAAACTTTAGTTTTTCTCAGGCTAGTTGGGTTCACCCAGAATTTAGTACTATGACCTCTTCTTTCATTAATTTACGTTGACGACCTTTTTCGGCAGGTATCGTCTGATTTATCACTTTCGCAGATAATGGGGAATTCTGGAGGGAAATTTGGGACCAAGATGACAATATAGTGTAGTATATTACTTCCAGGGCACGTACACGTCATTTTTAAAGGTATGACCCATAATATAACATTGGATTGCATTTAGGATGCATCATAATCAAGATTGTTAAATAAATGAAACCAATATAAATAAAAGACAATACATTCGTGCAGATATCCCAGAGAGCTGATGATTAGGTTTATGTTTTAGTATTGCACTATGAGTGCAGTTTTGAAAATCTTTTGAAAAATGACACCGCTTACACGTTGCACATCAGGTCCGGAAGCGGCACCGGTGTGTTAGAATTCGGATCCTGCCAAGTGTTTATGCAACACAACTTCTTAAGAAGCTAATGGTTGTTATGAAGTACATTTATGGGGCCTCGGTATGAACTATGACCTTGAAAACGCATACGGTAAATTTGTCTCGGGCATGTGGGGCTCCGTAGTTGTGCATTGAGAGCATAATGCTGAAAACGAAAGATCAACAAAGGAACAGCAAGGCATTTGGATATAAACACTAAACAATGATATAGTGGAACAGGTAAAGGTATGATAAGTTAGTAGAGAACACTCATACTGGCCTCTGTTGCTGGAGTAAAATGTGGTTAGGCCCTCGGATAATAAAACACAGTAATAAAGAACAATGAGTTGTAACATGAAACACGGTGAAACGGGTTCAAATAGTGGAAGTGAAGCAAACGTTAGAACAAGGAAGACTGTTTACTGGAATGAAAAGTGCATCACAAGTAAGTAAAGTTAGAAAACGCCCATAATATCTTTTACTCTTTTTTACATCTATTTTCGCCTGATGCCGGCTGTTGAGTCATAGTTTCAAAGTTTGAATTAGCATGTTATGGGTTATCTTGGTACAATAGTGAATTCAACATAAAGTTGGAAACACAAGTTTGAGTTGCGAGCTTAAAACGAAATGTTCTGTCCCACAAACATGGGTGAATTGAAGTCATTGCCCTTACCATCAATCCTCCACTCTCCCTCCCCCTGTGATGTAAGACTCATTAAGGTTTATTTCTAGGTAAATATATATCTACAGTATACATAAACTAGCACTTCAGGGGGATTTGACTTGACTTTATAGTTGGTTGGACAACAACAGACTTACATTTAACACCTCAAACTGTAAAGCAGTCCATCTGAAACATGTTGTAAACAACGCATACAACTTAGGTTACTCCACTCTAGAGGTATATCAAGTTGAAAAATATTTAGGAGTACAGATACCCTATGATCTGAATTACTACGCTAACTGCGACAAAAATGCCTTTCGAGTAAAAAATTTGACTTGGTAACGTCGAAATGCGTCCCACTTAATATCCAACATTTTTATTCAGTCCCACTCAGAGTATGGAAATATAGTGTTTCTGCCTTCACTCAAAAAGGGTAAGGATACATTTAGATGTATCCAACGGCGAGCCACAAAATCAGTTCGGGGACTGAAATTCAAGCTCTATGAAGAGAGCCACGAATCACTGAACCTTTACTCATTAGAGCATAGGCGTCTTGGGGGAGGTGATGACTTACAGTATCCTTAGCAATTCCGAACATCTTCCTAAATATCTACTTAGGCTCAGTCCCTACAAAAACCTTAGGAGTAACACCTAGAAACTGGAGATACAACATAGCACAACTGATGGTATGCACACTTTCCACTTCTTAACAGTAGTCGAATGCTGCAATTCGCTGCCGAGTGAGCTAGTCCAATCGGCTTTCTAGGAAATCTCTAAGAGAAAATTTGACATATTATCCGGGAATAAGGACAGTATTCCGTTGTAACCTATTAATATCTTCTCTCTTTTACCATTAAATGTACCTAGGTTCCGAATTGACTGCATCGGTGATCGGCAGTATTATGGTTTAGTTTGTTGTTAGTACCGCTCTAATAATAGACTTAATCCTAAAATTGTAGATTTTTCATGATGTAACTGCCTAAAATATAAGATCTTACATGGAGGCCGCATCATTGTCTACATCAACTCACCAAATCGTAACAATCGCGAATATATGATGGAGAAAAAACTTAGGCTAGAATTAGAACAATATATCTAATATGAACAAAAGTTACAAGACGATGCTCAAGAGTGACCACGCCTGCAAGGCCGAGTCATGGCATCCGAATAATTGAATTAATTGAATTCGTCCCTCTCGCCTTCTCCATCGTTCGGTTTCTCTCCGCGTTAAATGCTGAATATCCTTTTTCCCAGTTGTCTGGTGTTCAGCTTTGAAAACTGTGTGGTTTGAGCCCAATGCCACTACATAACAAAAAACACATTTTTTCGAAAATTGGAAATGGACATCCAAAAGATGAATAGCAACTAGGAAGTGTTGACCAGAACAGGGTTCGATGGAGAATGCTAGTGGGCGAACTATAATCCTTCACGAGGGGTAACAGACGTAAGTAAGTAAAGTACCACAAATGTAGATGAATTTTCTACGTAGATGATTAATCTTTTCCAGTAAATATCTCTTTTTTAAACCAGTACTTGAATCATCAATTTACTACCTTTCAAATTCTTAATATTTTAACTGATATATTTATCTGTAGTAGTATAAAAGCATGTTTTTACATTTCATGTTTCATAATGTTCACACCCTGTACTATGTCCCATTGTTCTTATCAATTGCAGTCATTCATATGAAATATAGAAACTGCGACAAATCGGTTCAGGTTGCCACACTATGAACTCATAGAGTCGAAATTGTTAGAGCTTAACTCACAGTCCTATTATTAGTAACAGCGTGTGTTGATCCAAACAATTTAAGTGAGGATCAAAGAAGATTGGGAAAGTATAAGAAACTTTTGGGGCTCAAGAAATTGATGAACATGGATGACCAATGCATCTACACCTTTCAACCGATTCTGAACCATGTCACCCAAAGTTTCCAATCAAAGTCGCTCAGACCAAAATCAGGTAGTTATTATCTATAGATTAATTACTAACTATCGCTGTTGAACGTTTAGTCTTTCTGCTGAGAGGTCGTAAATTATCTATTCCTTTGACACTTCATGCGATCTAGATTCATCTCGAAAAACTAAACAATTGGATTATATCTAAGAGGTTACATTTAACTCAGAGTTCATCAAGAGGAACTGTGTCGTTGCAGATGCTGTATTGAAGGGAGAATTTAACACGGTCATCCAACAAAAAGATATCTATCTTGAGGACATAGCTTAACTTCAAGTGTGTGGTGATGGTCCGACGATTCTTAGGGGAAAATTCAACTTGTTACTCAAGTGTGCCTCGATTATTTCCTTTGATTTTACAACCGTACATGAAATCTTAATTAAGGACAACCATTTATTCGTCTCGAATTCCTGTAAAAGAAGTACCCTTTGATTTAATCTTTTATGACAACTCAGCATTCGAGCAGCTATGAAGCTCATGACAGAATGCTTCACCAGGCTACTCATAAATGCAGATGCAAAAAGATGGTACGAACATGCATACAGTGTGCAAACAACGTAGTTCAGGGACCCTAAGTCCATGGATTAAGAAAATTTCCAACACGGCGGAGGCGTTTCCGATATATGCGTCCACGTACTATCAACCTGGTTCCACCATCAAAATCTTTAGCACATATATTCACTGTTACAGACCTGCTAACTGGATAACTCATATCCTGTTTGTTTCGGAATTTACCAATTGTTTGGTCACCAAAGTTACTTTTACTAGGTTGGCTAAAAGTGGACAACGGAATCCAAACCGATACGTCAAGTTTTGCGAGTAATGCATGGCGAATCATGTACCAACATTCGATGGCTTACTTTTACACCTCCATATATTTGCTCGTAAAATCCACTAGTTTGTAAAACCGTCTATCACACTGCACCTTCTCGGTCGTTTGATTTATGCGTTGCTGAGATAAACTACTGAAACAACTTCGCATGGTTTTATTAAGATTATAAAGCGCGAGGAATTACAATAATAATGACTATCAGACAGATTGAAACACGAAACTCAAAAACAACATTGAATATATTCCGTAACTGCATCACTAGAAAATCGGAATGTGCATTTCAAAGAGAAGAATTCAAACGACGTAACCTACCAATAATATGAAGACTTAAAAATATGAGTTCGTAGTCGTTTTGGGTTCCATTTTCAAGGTTTCAAGTGTGAAAATCTCTCCATATATACACTTGTAATTTATGGTGGAGAAGATTTGTAGCTCAGGTGGATGATTTTGGTAGAGTTTTGTTCTCTGAGCTGGATGGTTTGGTCGTGGAGCTTTCATCGTTCTTTTGAACGACATCATCAGCACAAACTTCAAATAGAAGTGAAGTGTTTGAATTTCTCCATATGTGTTTCAAAGCTTGTTCTGTACACCTCGATGTTGATTGGTTCTTATTGACCTTAAATTTGTCATTGTTTACTTCTTTGTTTTGGTTGTGTCTCCCATTGTTTTGATTTTTGTTCTTATGTTCGTGCATGATTTTTCTGATTGGTTGATAAATTGGATTGATTTCAATACACTTGTTGATTGCTGATTGACCTGAGTGCCAGGCTTCTAAAAATTCTCTGGTGTTTTTGGAGTTTCCTCTGTCTAAGATTTCCACATTTTTCCAATCGAATGAGTCTCCGCAGTTGTCCACGTGTATTGATATAAGTGAGGAGATATCATGCCGTTTGACTGTTGATTGATGTTCATGTAGGCGAAGGTAAAGGGGTCGTCCGCTTTGTCCGATGTATTGTTTTTCACAGTTGACACAATTTATTTTTTAGATGATGTTTGATTTGTTTTCCTTTGTTACTTCATCTTTTGGTTTGCATAGGATTTATTGTAGTGATTTTGTCGGTTTGTGTGCCACACCTATTCATCCTATAATGACGTTAAGTAGTTACTGCTAAGGACTCCTGAAGAATGAATTCGGATTAGGAAGAGAATAATATATTTATTATGAAATGCAAGAAGTCACATAGTGGTGACAACTGAATGGCCAAGCCATGTCATACCTATCAAGTCTTCCCCCTTCATTATTTCTGGTCTCCTCTTATTAATAAATACTGAATCCAAATCTTCTCGTATCTACGGCTTCAAGGACCTTGTGGTTGAGAATCAATGTCGAATATAGAACGTGCCTTGGAGATTGAATTTGTACCTTGGTCTCTACTTCTGACAAGAATATGCTGAATAACACCAAAATATTGGACTGAAGGCATCAAGAGCGACTTACAGAAGTATCTTTTATTGACTCTAGCAAAGTCCTGCATAGCACACTGCTAATTTGAGCAATTTTTGGGACTCAAAAAAATTAATTCTCAGCATAAAAGTTTTAGTGGAATGCAAACAAACAGCTTTTGTTAATTTCGACTTATATGGCAGGTAAACAATGTCTAGAGTAGTGTCAGTGAGCACTTTTTTTGAACTATTATTGTCATGTTTTCTGTAAATGAAACTCCAAGTTTCTTTTTTGAGTATCACCCTTGTTATACACTGACAATATGAATAATTAGAGAACGGACTGAAACAAAAAGGATAATTCAGAGCTGCAGAATGATGTAAAAAAATCGAACCCAGAGTTTGGTGTTTTTTTCAACCATAAACTAACGCCAACGAACACTTTATGAAACAGTAAACTGTATATATATGGATGGTAAATAATGTTAATGAATTGGTTTTCCAGACGTACTAAAGATGCCACACTCATTTTGAGCTTGGCAGCAGCTTTACATGTATTTCATTCATAACTGAAGTGTACCAACCCAGTCAAATCAGAAGTCAGAAATGAAGGGGTTCGAAGGCATATTTGGAAGGCTGTCAAGATGTCAGGAATCGTTTTGTCTAACCTGGCTAACAGTTGTATGGAGTGTATAGCATGGCACATTCACTTGTGATCTGGTGCTGACGCGTGACCACGTGCCTTTTGCCAGGTCATGTCCAGCAAAATTGATAACGCCAGCATCAATGTCAGAGACTTACAGAACTATTTATCTTGGGGATTCGTTCACCGCTACAGCATCACAATCAACATGATTCTTGAGGTCTCAAGCCTACTATATGTCGAGTGGGTTATCAAACAAAACCCATTTCACTTGTTACAGAGCAAGACTGAAAGCGGTCCAGTCACATTCCTTGTATTATCTAATTTGTCTCCTAGTTCAGTGGGTTTATGAGGCCACTCCAATTAGTTCACTGGAGAAAGACGGAAATGCTTGTCAGGAGAAGACACGCTTTTCCATCAATTCGTCAGCCAGAGAAACTTCCTACATCACTGCGTTATCGAAGCCTCATTTTCCATAAATTGCTAAGAAAATTAGATTATCTGAAAGACCTTCTTGTCCAGGATTAAGATAGGTCATATGGTACCACCACCTTCAAAGTAAAACGATGTTTCAGACATTTTACATTATGTATAAAATCCAAAACGAGGGCACTATATAGGAGTTTTATTCCGAATACCGATGGGATATACAATCAAATGAAGTTTCTGTTGAGGGTTTTTTTAAAATACTTCGATCAACCAATCGCAAAGACACTCGGCACCCACAACCACTGGCGCGAAAACTAACTAGTGTGCTACGAAAGTTTTTTAAGGATGACACTCTTTAATAGTGGGACACAAAATGTCTTTAATTCAGTTAGTATTGGTTCAAATAAAACTATGAGTTCTGCACAAAAAACAGCCGAAGTCCAGTCTCCTCCAGGAGATACAGTATCGTGTCTTCGCTTCAGTCCTGAGTCCATGCAAACAACCTTCTTGGCTGCTACTAGTTGGGATAATCGTATTAGAATTTGGGAAGTCCAAGCCAATGGTTCTACCATTCCCAAGGCTGAGCAGATGCATCAAGGGCCTGTATTTGGGGCTTGTTGGAGCACTGTAAGTTGCACTTCTTTTATGTATTTCAAACGTTTTCTGTTAGGATGGTTCGAAAATTTTCAGTGTATCAGCAGACAAAACTGCGCAAATGTGGGATCTTGGTTCAAACACTTTCGCGCAAGTTGGTGTACATGATGCTCCCGTTAAAACTGCTCATTTTATTACCGCTCCAAATTATTCTTGTTTGATGACAGGTTCATGGGATAAACGACTTAGGTAAGCTGAGGTTTATTTTTACTTATAGTTTCTGGTTTCGGTTAGTTCTTCAGGCCCGTCTAATCCAGGAACTACTAATATTCCCAGCGATTAGCAGGCACTATATATTTATGAATACTCGTCAACTTTAAGTAAAGGTAGGGTAAGCTCGTAAACTACTAATATAAAGTGAGTGTATGAGAAGAGTCTAGTTGGTTTATGCATAAATATTGAGTCCTAAGTCAGACTGACTGGTAGCATTTGCTGTTATCAATCTTTGTACGAGTCAACTACACTACCAGGTCTACATTACTTGATGATAAATCCTGGTTTCTAAATGGTTAGAGTATGTTTGTACGTCATTCATTTTTATCCCATCATACTTACTGCCGACTATATGTGCTGTAAGAACCTGATTGTCATGTGTCGTAACACTTGTATTCTCACATTAGGCTTTGATATATATACAACAGAGAACAAAAACACTAACATTTATTCTTCAAAAATTTTTGGCGAGACTAATTTATGGACGAACCAATCAGATATAAGATAACAAGTCACGAATTTGGGTGCGAAATTCATCCATACATTTGGCTAGATAGAGTTTTGGCATTATAGCTGATGTCAGTTCATGATGAAAACCCTAAATCTACTTTTTAACCCTAACCATCAACTGTAAATAAGAATTCTGACTGCTTTATAACCCTCATTTAGTCCTAAGTAGTAGTTGTTCACTCTCAAGGTCACTTCGGCGTCGTTCAAAGGCCGTCCATAAATTATAGTATCACCAAACATTTCTTAGTAAGGCATTCGTACTCGTTATGCAAGTAATCCAGTATGATTTTCCTAATGATAGTCTTATCAGCATTGTGCTACTGAAAGATATATAGGCTTTAATGGTTTGCGTTTTGACTGAAGTTATTAATATAGTCGACATTAACTGTTATGGTTTCCCAATTCATATATATATATATATATATATATATATATATATATATATATATATATATATATATATATATATATATATATATATATATATATATATATATATATATATAACTTCAGTAAAATTTAGTTGATTTTTCAGTCATTTTAACTCAAACAGCAATGTCCTTATAGGTCTTATAATAAAGAAAATAACTCACTATATTTCCATCATAACTTCAACCCGACAGTTGCATCTAAATTCTTTTATCAAACTATGGTCTGTATTTATTATACGAGTAGATGATCTCTATAGGATCGTTATCAAACCCTTACGTATATCTTCCAGGTTTGAAATATCTGGTTATCCTAACACTCGTACAATTGTAATTATTTCTCAGACGTTAAGGGAAGTTAAATGATCTGTTTCCTTTTATCTTTTCACTTATGAAAAATAGACGATTAAAGTCGACAGCCATTTGACAAGTAAATTCCTCAACTTATTTTACTACATGTACGATTCTTCAGTACACTGGATTTTTAACCTTCTTGCTTTCTACCCGACGAGATGTTTTTTTTTAAATTTAAGCCACTTTTTAAAATAGTTTGATTCACAGTATAACACTGTCAGTTTCGGTACTCAACAGTTTATAAACTTGTAGTCAATGGATTTGCAGTGTTGAAATATTCTGTAGAGAGAAGAACATTTTCTCAAAGGATATCGATTTTCTCTTGGTAACAACGAAATATTCTTGTATACAGTTGTAACTTTGATCAGTCTGGAAGCTAAAGGTGCCGGTGACTCATACTACTTTACTTGAAAATGAAACTTCACTTCGATGAACTAGTCCTACACTTAAAATGAATTTTGTATTTATACCGCTTAGATAGTTGATAAACTGAGCTTACTACCCCTCTTGGGAGTTTGTTTTATGGATTCTTCCCAGTACTTTTTGTCGATTTATGAACGTCCTGATATATTTCTTTTGGAAACTTTTTGCTTTACTAGTCAAGGCTTGAAAATCGATATTTCATTCATGGACATGTTTCGGTATCCCTGTTACTGTGTATTTTATATGAACACCTGGAAATTCGTATAAATAATATCTTTCTACCTTACCTTCAGGAGCTTTTCAGGTAGATCTAGCAAATATGACCCCTAAAATGTTTAGATTAGTTACTTTTAAGAATTTCTATGAATAGTTATCTTTCAATTATAGATGAATTAATCTCTTTACAGATTCTGGGATACAAGACAACCTCAGCCTATCTTAAACTTGGATTTGCCGGAAAGGATCTATTGTGCTGACGTCCATTATCCACTTGCCCTTGTCGGGACTGCAGGTCGGCAAATATTTGTGTATAATTTAGAAAATGGTCCTACTCAATTCAACCAATTAGAGTCTCCTCTTAAATTTCAGGTCAGTGTGTCTCGTAACCTCTTGTCTTTTAAATAGTTCTCAAGGTAGTTGAACATAATTTAAAACCAACGTAGATATATGGTGTACAAACATTCTTACTAATTGTTAGGCTATTATTCATCTAATAGTTTGTTCCTTTATTCCTTTTGGTACCCTTCTAAAGTGATTGACAACTAGGAGAAATAAGAGAAATATACGACTTTTACTGTATAAGCTTTCTATCTTTTCTGATGATGCAAAGCAGTTAGTGTTTATCACGGTGACGATCTTGAATACCTATAACATCACTTTAGTTAAGAGTTGCTTGCACATTCTTGACATCAAATGTTGTTCACTTTCCAGAGACACTCTTAAATGCAGATATCTGTTAAAGATCCTTTGCAGGCATCATAAGTATAAAACACTCACAAATACCAAAATAGCCGAGATTCTTCGTTGTTTCCAGTGACTCACCACTAACACTTTGTGCACATGTAGTCTCCTGTCCGTATCGTAAAATCACGTCACACTTCTATAGTACGAACCGTACGCCACGTCTACGAAAACTCATACCCAATAAATTAAGTGAGATTTAAGTAGTTTGTGTTTCACCTAGTGGTCAAACTGTATTGTCCTCATACTCGACATTGAAGTTTCTTTAGTTTACAGGTATCCTTTCTCATTATTTACTTCTTTTAAAACTTTCCAAAATATCATCAATAGGAAAGTTGAAGAAGGATTTTCACAAGTGTATAACCCCAATTAGCTTCATTGGTGGTTTGGACTGATGCAAAGAGGCTATCCTATACTCTAACTGGAATTATCTCAATTTATTATTAGACTCTCCAAACATCTTTTACCCTAGCAAATATTTCCAGAATATAGTTCTGTCCAATAAATGAGAATCAACCTTGTTATTCAACAGTGAAACGGTTATTTGTTCATATTATTGATTATATTTGTCAGGTTTCTAATGGAAGACAAAAATGTGAATAATGTATTTACAACCAACAGGAAACTAAATTTCTCACAATTTTTTTTAATGAGTTTTGCGGTATGCACTCACTATTATGACAGTCAGTATTGTCGACTCGCCTGGTAACAGATATATACCCTAGTGGTTGTCACATGAATTACCTAGACACTGTGTAACGATAGATACGATTTCATTGCAGAGTGAACAAACATTCCTATTTTACCTTCCCTTTAGGGATTTCCGTAGGTTTCCTTATTTTTCTGTCTTAGAAAGCAAAGTTGGCTACCTAAGCGTTGTTTCCTAACGTTTTGGTCTTTAGATTTATCTCAAACTTTCGAGTTCTAGAATTTGTGATCAAAATTGGCAGATTAGTAAGCTAAATACTTCTCAGCTTATATCAAAAATGTTCACTTCAACATTAAAAACTTGTTGACGATGTCAAAATGTTGCTCAGTCAGGAGAATCAGAAGAAATACTTATCAAGTCTAACGCCGAAAATAATTGAGCAAGTTTTCTTCCATCTCACTTTTCCACGTTGATCTGTTGGATCTATCAATTACTATCTATGTGTATTCGTTAGAACCTGGTTCTGAATATAGTTTACAGCCTCCAGTTATCGATAATTGTGGTGCTGGTGAATTCAATCGGTATTGAACAACACGAAACGTGACACGAGTATCAATCTAAGTTGTTGTATCCATTAAGTTTCAGCCAAAGTTATATTTTTTTCATAAAAATATTTTGTTAATTATCTTACAAAGCTACAGATTGTCAGATAAGTCTTTCTCCTGACGAGCAACTACTCATCGTCCCAATGTCTCTGAATTTGCTTCGTTTTAGTCTTAATTCATATAGTTTGATTCATCACCTTTAAAAAATTTGTTTAGTTTTTTTAATATTTCATTTGGACTCATTTTGTCGCAATCTGTTGTTACTTTTCAAAACTACACAATTCAAAATATGGTTTTTTAGCCATGCTAATTATTGTTCTTTTTCACTAAAATGTACTTTTAAGCTCTAGTAGTACTAAAACGCGTTGTAGCCCATAGGATAATTTATCTGGGTTTTTTTGTGAGAACAGAATCAGTTCATTATTCGACAGTGAATAGTTTGCCATGTTTAAATTAAAGCCAAAGATCATGTTTATGCTCTTCATCAGTCACTTAAGTTCGAATTACCTGGTTGTGACGAGGGGGGAGGGGAAGTAGTTGTGTTCATCTTTGGTATTGTGAAATTATATCAGGCATGAGAAGTTTATATACTTGTTGAGCATGATTTTCGTGCTCACTCTATAGTTTTCTATAAGTAGACTTCATCTTTTTGTTAAAATTAAAGCTTCGTTGAGTGTTCTACAGTTTTCACGAAATTCGTAACTATACATCTCGTCTTAACTTTTTATATTAACAGAGTCGTTGTATATCTATATTCATGGACAAACAAAAACAAAATCCTAGTGGCTTTGCTCTAGGGAGCATTGAAGGGCGTGTCGCTATACAGTATTTAAATCCAACTACGCCTAAAGATAATTTCACTTTTAAATGTCATCGTTCCAATGCACCGGTCAACGGTTACCATGAAATTTTTGCAGTAAGTATTGTTTATTGTGCAATTCACATTCATGAAAATAATATAAGTAAACTAGGTAATATTTATTTTCAGTCTCTGTATGAAATGAATCTTAATTTTCAAAAATGTGTTTCTGCACTCGCTGAGCATCCCATAGGTTGTAAGTTTTGACCTCACTTCTTATATCACGTTCTGAGTTACCCGGTAGTATCATCGGCTTTCATACTGTAAACGTAATGTGAAGTCAGTTTGTACGTAATTAACTATTTACACTAGATGTTTAGTCAATTGTTTTCCTGAACATGCAATTTATTTTCGAAATAGTTTTTATCATAAACTGATCTCACCTGATGAACGAATTAAAATCAAGAGACATTAGACTTCTGTTTTATATCATTTCGAAACTCAGCTGTAAAGCAACCTTACAATCCCATTTTGAAATGATCACAGGATCCTCAGATAACATCATGATACCATGCAGCCACTAAGTTAAAGCACGATGGTTCATACTATCAACGACAAACATGAGGGTCTACATCACTTCAGACTTCATCGAGTCAACAGTTGATAATTCCGATTTTTCCTTTTCGATGGTTGCATTATTAACCAGTCAACTTTTGTGGTTTCTCTTTCAAATTAATCAGTTTCTGTCATTGTGCCATTTCATTCATAGATATTTTGATTTATATATTCATTAATGATCTTGTTTGATAGTATCTCATTATGGAATCCAGCTGCCTGTATTTGAATTCCAGTATATTAGTGTTTCAGTGTACTGAATGCGGTATTTTTAGTACCAGTGTAGAACAATAACTTTTGCTCTTCATAATTTAAATCGTCATCAGAGAAATGGATTTATTAGAGAGCGTCCTTGTTTTGCTTTTTCTCCATAAATTTACTCACACATACGTTATTTATAGTCATGTGAGAATTTGATGTCCTGGTTTTGATCAGTAAATTAGGGACATTCATTTTCATTTTATTTCCGGAAGTATTTACCAATATTATTACCAAGATATTGTAATCTACTTAATGTTTTGTCCTTCCTTAGGTAAATGATATGGCTTTCCATCCGGTGCATGGCACACTAGCCACAGTGGGGTCCGATGGATGTTATTCGTTTTGGGATAAAGACGCTAGAACTAAATTACATTCTTCGGATTCTCCAGATCAACCGCTCACCTGCTGTGTATTTGATCCTAAAGGCCAAGTGTTCTGTTATGCATCAGGTTATGACTGGTCTAAAGGATATCAGTTCGCCGATCCATCTAAACCCATCAAAATAATGATGCGCTTATGTATGGAAGAAATGACTCCTGGTAGAAAATCATAATTTAAAAACAGATTAGATAATGTATTTGTTCTTCATGTACATTTTAATATATTCATGTAAACTCACTTGTCTGAAGAACGGAACACATATCAATGTACAACTTCAAACTGTATTTTTATAAAATGTTGACAAGTATTTTTTACTGCATCTTGTTCTTTTACCTTCGAGCCTGTGTGTATAGCATATAGTTTATAGTTTGCATTTTCAATATTGTTACACATAAGGTTATTTACTTTTATAAAAATTAAGTCGGGTCCCCGATAATTCAGTCGTACAACAAATTACGTTCTGTAGGACGCTCCTTCTGTTGGAATCATTATACATAGCTATGGTTAATATAGTATATATTGATTCTATTTTAATTTTGATGATATCGTATAACAGAAATTCAGGAAAGTAAGAAGTACTCCTTGCAAACCATGGTTGCTTAATGTTGTGTTTTGGGATACAATAGCTTAATAATTTCCCGGTGTATTTTATATTATCGAATTGTTCCATTAAGTCAAATACAGGTTGTAGTTTCGTATTTCACTTCCTAAGAAATACATGAAATTAAACATTATTTGTTCATGGGGAAGATTACTTATGATGGGTTTTTTAATTTGTGATTAACTATGGAATCGAATTTTAAGTGTACAGTTATTGTATTACCAAGTTGCTCATATTTCCAAATCACATCGTCAAAATTTCGTACTACATCAAACTGAATACAACATTAATACTTTGGTGGTGCCCCTCGATAATGAATTCAAACCTTTCCCATAGATACTTTGAAAATGATATTAAAAATATTCAGAAAGCCAATGCCTTGTCATTTGTTTGACATCCATAGAACTGGCTTAATGCTTGAGCATGACTAAATAAAGTTGACTTTTTCATACATAGTCTTGTATTTGGTTAGGTAGTGTATTGTATATATATTGTAAGTATTGAGACGGGTTTCGTGATTGTAATCCGAGCAACATGCTCAACACCACAGTCTTCGAGAACTGAATATATTCTAATCATAACGTTTGATCTATTTAGGAAATTGGGGCGTTTATGTGAACTAATGGTTCCTTTGTACTTGGTTCGTGCTCATCTAGTTATTCTTGGTCTAAATTACGCTGTTTCGGGGATACATAATTCGAACAATGATTCATATACTTCTAATCATCACGAAAATACAGTGTTGTAACTGAACGACCTTTGGGAAAGTGAAGTTCGCGGTACTATATTGTGGACCATTATTGTTTGCGTTCTTACTGTATAATTAGTGGATGACTTTAATGCTGCATGTCTGTTCATCTCATTGTAAATTTTCCCTGGATCTATAGGCTGTTGTGTGTTTTACTATTCCTTAATTATTAGTGATTACTTAATTACTGTTTACTCCATCCTCTACCACGTATGGTATTGTAATGGACAAGAACTCTGGCAGGGAAGGCTAATTTATAGTTCAATACAAAATTACAGATAGCTTTCAAAAAATATAAAAACTATACATTAAATGTATAATTTACACGTCTCTTATCAGTTGTCCTTTACATGCTTCATGATTCTTTAAATACTGTCGTTATTACGATTACTTTCTGTTTCCCTTTCTGTTGTCTTCAAATGAATGTTCTCAGTGTTCTGCTGGTATGTATTACTCCTCCAACTGGCGTTACATACTACTTATATCTGCAAAACTAAGTAGCATACGCCACACCTGTCCCCTTTAACTAGTCACTTCTGCGGTTGCATTGTTCGCCACAGTTCGTGTCACGCTCCTCGTCAGTGTCGAGTCCGCAGGTGTGCTGATCCTCGTAGCTCTGTTGACCTGTAGAGCCGTCTAAATCCGGTGTCCACTCAACACCCGGGACATCTAGCGCCATTCACATCCGATGTCCACCCGGCAGCCGTACGTTACACTGCTTCTCTCCGTTAACAACAACTGTTGCAGATGACATCGCTCTGCCAGAACACATCACTCGACGTCACTTTACTGCAGCAGACCTACCCGACTAGCGACTCCCCAGCCTTGTAACGGTGTTCGCAGAACTATGCCCTCTCCGCCTCCCGTTTGGCAGCGACGCCAGATGTAGTCAACGAAACCTCAGGCAGAAAAGCCAACTTATTGTTTGACGTACAATCGCACTGTGGTTTAGCAAAATGTGAAAATCATACAGAATGGTGTTCATCTTGTCAGAATAACCTCCTGGGATTTGCTCTAATAGCATCGTCGGTCTTGCGGAAGTTTTTGTAGTAAGTAAGCTAGTCAGATATAACCCTTATGGTTAAAAAAACGACACAACGACATTATAGCTTTGTCCACGTGGATTCAAGACTTGTAAGTTCGTGACTTTTAATTCATGGTTGGTGAAAAAGCAGTACAGTCTTGAGAAATGTTAGTTTGGCCTCTATAAAGTAACTAAAGCCACGTTTCCTGGCAAGTTTAATTCTTTAGATAGGTTTCTGATATATCCAACTAATCTGAAGTCACGATCTAGGCAGTACAGATAAGGAACACTAAAGGTATCTGTCAATAAAATTTGATGGCGTGAAAGAATTAATTATTCAAGGAATCCAAGGCTCTTAGTGATCTGCAGATTATGCCTACCAGGCCATAGCTACATATAATTTTCACTGTGCACCATAAGTCATTCTAGTGAATTATCCTAGGAGATGAAATTCCCTGAGCTCTGACGAAGGTAGATATGTAAAACACGAACCCATCATCTGCAGTGCTTAACCCGTCATTACGAAATGACCGCACTTCAGAAGACAAAAGTTGACCATCTGTGATAATATTTGCAAACCAGATTTCACAGAAAGCAACTAGTTTTGGATGATTCTTGTATATAAGCTCAGTGATCTCGACATTTTTCGACTGTCTCTCTCTTATGTATACAAATGTGGATCTCAGACCGAAATCCCGCTAGGTATTTTTAAGTACCAAATCAACCTTTAGAGGACTGGCTGACTTGGGCATTCTGAATAGTGAAGTTGGATCTACCGATCTGAATCGAGGCCCTTAAACTTAAATCATTAGTAATAGTTGAATAAAATTCCATGTAGAATTCCTGGCTATAGGTATGCTCAACAGTCAACTGCAAGACGACTAAGAAAGGCTGTCGTAGGTTTCTGTTAGTTTGTCTACCAAATCTGTGTTTATTTTCACGAATTCTTATGCCTTTCGAAAAAGGTGTGGGAATTTTTATATCGAGAATTACGAGTGGTTGTCATCATACTTGGAGACTCCAGTATGATCTGAAATAATCTGGGAGGTGGCAGTAGGATGAGGTTCAGTGGTCTGGTTCATTTTATTACTCAACTGACACAAATAGCTAGTCAAGTTGAGTCTGTTCAAAATGTATCACAATTGACCTATGTTATGAGCCGGCTTGATTTTTACTTGTTCAGTCATACGTTTATGGAACCCATGAACCAAAAGTAAACATTCTGACTTGTCTCTACACGAGCCATGGTACTTTCTGAGTGAGCACTATTCGGAAGACCAGCACAATAATGGGTTAATACAAGTAGAAGTCAGTCGATAAATTTAAAATGAATATGAGAACTGATAACAAGCTGTGTATGGTTGATCTGTCCCACGAATATAAGATTAATGGTTTTAGTCGATTTAAGTGCATTTATCGTCGCTACTAAAATGATGAACCTAATCTCCTTTGTAAACTTCCCAATTTATAAGATCTTCCGCGCAAGTCACATCATTGTTTATGCTGACTTTCCTAGTAGTGACAATCAGCAATATGAAGTTTAGCACTTCCGAAGAATACGTTCAGGCTGGGGATAGAGTAAAATGCTCAATATGAAAAGGAATAAGTTACACGGTGATCACGCCTGAATGGCCGAGCCATATTATTTGGAGTTTATCTTTGCCTTCACCATCTTTGAGCTTGTGTTGGCATTGTGCCCTAACTATACAATCCTGAAAGCTGAACACGGGAGAATCGGGGAAATACATATTCAACATGTAACGCGGGGAAAAACCGAACGATGGAGAAGGCGGGAACAATGAATTGAATAAATCGGAGTTGATCGTATGGCATAGCCCGGTCACCCAAGCGTGATCCCTGCTGAATGCTACTTTATTAATATTAAATATATTGTTCCATCTCTAGCCTAATTTTGTCCTATATTATGTATTGGTTACTGTTACGATGCAGTGAGCTGGTGTAGACGATTATGTGACTTCCATGCAAGATCCTATAGATTAGGCAGTTATATCATGACAAAATCTAGAATTATGGGATTAGGTCTATTATTAGGGCAGTACTAATCTCGTAGTAGACCATAATCCTACAACCTTCTCCATAGTGTTAAATTTGAGATATAAGTCTTTTCAGTTACCCTATGTCGGGCTCCAACGACCATGTAGTTGAGATCTAATAGGACAGAAAACTGTGAGTAAGGAATGACAGGCCATTAAACTCCAAAATTGATGTAGGTCGTCCTGTTTCTAACTGACGCGATTGAAGAAAGACTTAATTTATAAAGGAGTTTCAAACCCGTGAAAAATATGCTCTGGTACAGCAGACAACGTCGAGTTCATCAGTGAAGAGGATAATATATAGACAGATTTTAACTGCGCTTTGGTTCAAATCTCTTTTATTCTCAACGCCAATAGTGTCTGAAGTCGGTGATAATAGGATTTGAAAGGATATTTAGATGATGAACTGAGAAATGAAGATGTGTCGTAATTCAACTGACTGTTTTTCAGGAAGGATGTACTGCTCAACTAAACACATTCAACTTGCGATGCATCTAATAGAACGAATGAAGCCTGAATCAGTCTCAAAGACCTGTAAAACAATGTATTTCAGGGATTTATCGACCCTTACGGCTATATGTTATCAATAGATACGAGTTAACGCGTCAACATGTATTTGGAATCTTTTATATATCATTATTAATCCATAAGTCCTATACAGGCAAAGTGCTTCCAATCAATAGTGTTGTAGCGGTAAATAAATCCTCAAAATAAACAGCTCTGTAAGTCTTCGACATTGGATGCTGACCACATGTTTTAGTGGACTCATCTAGCTGAAGGCGCTCGGTCAGGCATCCGCACCAGATCACGTGTGGTAACGCCGTGCTCAACATCTACCGCAATCGCTAGCCAGATTAGATCAGAGAATTCCAATATATTGGTTATCGCCAAATACACTCTTCCGATCTTCTCGACTCTATCTTTTGATTTCTCTGGGTGGTTACGAATTATATTAGGTGTTACTGATAGAAGCGTTGTCAAACACTGAATACCTGTGTCATCCTTCAGTGTGAATTGCCAAACCTAAATATATGACTAGAACATACTTCATACACAACAAATTAGTTAATCAAACACATATAATAAGAGCCAATAATTCATCAATTCGAGAGCATAGATATAAGCTTCTGAAGCATTCTTGATGAGCTCACTTAAATTAATAATTTATTACGTCATTCACTATTCCAACTCTTATCGAATTTTAAAATTACATCATTCATAACTGACTGATTTCAATTCATATCTTTCTTTATTACCATTAATCTGTTTCCAGTTACTTCATTACATAATCGTCCAATGTGTTTTTTAATTCCATGAGCTCTAATCACTATTTCAATGTTCTGGAACCTTCCCTCCCAAACTTAATTTATTCGAAACAAAACTTTATGACCTCATTAACTCTATCGGAATCTTCGCAACGTCATGATACATATATTCATCCTTAATCACGCCCTTATGTGTATGTATGTCAATAACTATGAAGACTGAATTTCAAACATTTTAGGTTGTGAGCAGCTGATGAGAACCTAACGAAATAAATTAAATGTGTATTATTCTTCACCAATCTTTGTTCTTGCTATCTTTGAAATAATAAAGGGGAACTATGTGTATAAATTAACAAGCTATAATTGTCAAAATTTGAAAGATGCTCTTGAAAACACATAGAAGAGAACGAGTGCGGGACTATTTCATTACACATCTGTAGTGTGGCGTCCAGTTGCGTTTGACTATGATCAGCACTACAGGAAGACTACATGCCAGTTAACCGATAAGATCCCCCGTAAGCCGGATATCAGAATGCAGTTGATGGCTGTAGTCGAGATGTCTTTGTTGGCGATCTCGTGGTATCGAAAGAATATCGAGACTGTGCCAGGTTACAAGTGTGGTTTCTGAGCGTAACCAAATTCGTGCAAAGTCACAATCAACGAAAGAATGTATGTGTTTTGGTACAGTTAAGCAAATACGTACAGTAAAAAAATCACTGGTACAATTGGTTATAATAATAATTGTTTCCATTACATTAATCGAGTTCTCTTGATAAATGTAGGTCACTACACATCTTTCAAATCCATTTACCACAACACGACATACGGAATTTTCCGATTCATCTATAGATAGCTGGGATTCTATAAGTTGTATTTTCAGGACATTCTATAGTGTACAAAATTATATCGCCTAAAAGATCCTATTGATGAGATCGTGCAAATTTTTAATAGTGATACATATATAAAGGGCGAAAAATAACATATGAAATATGATGATATTATGTGGCTAGTTTCGTGATTGGAGTATCCACGTACTTATCAGGAATGAAACTCAGTATTATTAATTATCCTTTTGTATCAAACCAGAACTAGTGAATGAACAATAGCACGGGAATCCATTTTATTCAACAATCTCAATTCAGTTTTTATTCAGCTGTCATAATGACGTCTTGTAATCTCACCCTCATCTACATTTATTTGAGGTCAAAAACATGCTATTCACTGACAAGTTTATGCTGATTATGCTTGTGAAATATTTGAAGCACGATATCAAAAAGAGTTTAAGTTCAGTACAGTTTTGTTGTGTTGAACCGAAATATCATTAGACTTGTAGACTGACAGTGGTGACCGTCAATTTTATTCTGGTTGGGCGGTAATGGTGTGACTCTCTAGGTGACGTCGAAGTCACACCTCACTTTTAACACCCAGCCTGGCTCGTTTTATTTCGTGATAACCGGATGAAATGGTTCAGTTATAGTTGTCCATGAACAAGTGAAATCTGACAAAATCAATGTAGTCTATGAAACGAATAGTGAAATACAGAAGACAACCACTACACGATGCCTAGTTAATGACATACAATCAATTATTCCATATTGATCAGCCTTGATCTTGAAAGTAAAGTGCTCAGTGTTCAACCATCTGATGCAGGAACAACCCAGCTCTGTGAATGATCTGCCTAAGGTTAATAAATATTTAAGTGATACCATGAACCATAATAAGTTATTTGTAACAATGACAACTTTATGTCGCAATTTTTAGAGTTACTTGATTATTTCATTATACTCAGACCAAAATAGGAATTTTGTCACTTTATTAAGACTGATAATAGAGCGTACTGAAACGCAAAACCGGTGAATAATAGTTCAGAACATGGAAGATAAATAGTTTGAATTTCCTAAATGTACAAATGCAACAAAAGTATGACTGTTTTTACCTATGGGAATTTAAAGCTTAAAAATCTTGGACTCGGTTTGTATGATGGTGGCCCTTTCAAACGTTTGCGCTTCGCTGATACTCATGGCTTTCTAGGGCCCTAACTAATTAAGTTGGTCACGTCTTCAGGGTCCTCATGTAAGTTAATTGACAGTAAGTTTTAAAGTAGCAACTCAAGAGATTGCTTAAGGCCCAATGGCTTCGATTTTTTTGTTACGCCTACACCAAAATAAATTGAAAAGTGATGATAAGGCTGAACATTCAGAAAGTATAGGTGGAAAGATATCAGTTTGTCTCCTTCGTTCCTCATCCTGGAAGAATTAGTGGAAGTTTTTCTGTCGTTTCCTTGATGAGGGGGAATATCTCAAAATCTAAACCTTAGACTTCGGTTAACTCCTTCAGATGAACCCTAAATTGTCTCATTTTCCCATGTATTCACACCAAATGGTTTGCTTTCCTTGGAACATGCCACTAGCCTAAAGTAAGCTTAATAGTCTAATTTCTGCACGGTTTGTATATTTCCTCCCAAATTGACACTAGTCCAAAATCCCCTAAGTACCTCGGCAGTTATTTTTTAATTCTTCGGGCAAATAAAGTTTCTGTGACGACACGAAAGAATGGTCTATATGAGGAAAACGATCCACTTAAATTACACTTTCAGTTTCTAAAGTTGTTTATATCCGGGTCACAGTCAACTGAAATATTATGTCTGAAAAATTTTACTTTCCTCATCCAAAACTGAAGTAAATTTGGCATTTTAAACAAGGTTTCCCAAAAACATATATAGGGGAAATCTCATTTCAAGAAAAATGTTAATTCATGCAAGCTTTCTTTTGTTGCGTCTGGTTCACTTTAACTCAATAAATCCAATTGAAAATGTGGATGTATGTTAAGGTAAACTCACTGAACAGAAATGGATAACAGTATACAAAATAAAAGTAGTAAAATCCTAAATGTCAACCATTCTTCGATTGCCAGTAAGGAGAACTTGAGTCCTGAAGTGGGACACTAATTAACGGTTACTAAAGGGTTCTTGTTAAATCTTTAAAAACTCGTTACAAATTAAGACTTACTCTAGTACCGAAAAGTATGTACCTGCGTCAAAAACGGAAAGCAGAAATTAACAGTGATAATTATAACGTTATCATCACTTCGTTAACAACTTGTATACACCTTATCCCTCGTGTTATAAAAGTAACGTTGCGTTGAGGCATCGTAAAATTTGGCAAGATCTTCACTAACATTGGATAAAAATGATTGCTGTGGTAATGTACTTAGTACATGTCACAGAAAGGTGACTGTATACTGTCGTGAAATCTTGACTTATAAACACTCTATTTTGTGGTAGTCCTCACTAGCGCAAATGTCTTACTGATTTTTTCGGCTGGTTATTCATCTGCCCAATTACCGTCATCGTCTGAAAAGCAGAAAAAATATATAATTAGTTGGCTTACAGATTTATCTTAACCATCTACTTGTCAAAAATATATATTTAACGCTCCAGTTTCCTCGCCAGTTGACAAACGAACCAATCTTAGTTGGCATATGTGTATTTCCTGCAGATTGCACTGACATGGCCATTATGACAAGTTTACATTACAGTAGATGGAATGTAGCTATCTGTGAATTTCAAGTATTGCGAAACTTGTCCTATATTACACTGCATAAACTTGTGTCATAATGGCTAGCAGTGAAGTTAACTTATCAACCAAATTGCATAACCATCTTAGGAAGGGCTTGGACCAAATGATTTACTACTTGCTTGTCCAGCCCTCCGTTATGTCAAACGAATTAGTCTTCGTCTAAAGCGATTACGACAGTCTCTTTGACGTTACTACACTCTGAACTAGTCCTTTAACCAACATCCCAAGGTTTTTAATTGGCTTCTCAACAATCTTATAAATTTCTAAGCAGAGCTGGGTAGTGGCTAGCAGTAGAATCCATGTGGTGCGTTTCGTTCTACGTATGACTGATAACAACGTCAAGTCAATCCTCTCATAGTGCTTATACACCAAAAACGATTGACCAACTTCAGTCTCAAACACCAGGACTACGTTCTTTTTAAACACCTGTTTGGATAGGTTTTACCTCACTGTATAAGGATTCTCACTAAAAATATTTTAGGTATGTGCTCTTGTACTTGCACTGGTTTCCTTTAGTTGTACACATTTGTATTTTCGTCAAAGGTTTCTAATCGTTTCAGTGTACCTTTTTATATGACCTCATGATATCATGGTTCACTTAACATAACATCGTCTTGATTTGATTGTTGACAATTTTCATCGTTAATAATATTGCATCATACTCTTCAGTATCTAGTTCTATTTTATGACCTACTCAGTACTAGTTTTACTCAGGATTATTTATTTATTTTTTTAAATAGAAAATATGTTTGTGTCAAGCAGTATTCATGCTAATCACGCTGATTTAATTCATGATGTAGCCTATGATTTCTATGGTCGACGCATGGCAACTTGTAGTAGTGATCAAATGATTAAAGTACGTGTATACTGTTTCAAAAAATACTTATGATATGCAAAATTTATTATTTTGTTGGGATTATATTATGAAGCCGGTTTTTAATGATTAATTTTTAATTTTCGAAATCAGTGTATACAACACTAGTCGATAGATAGACGCAATAATATGAGGTGTAACCGAGTAATAGCTGGTCAAAAGAATTAATTGACTTGAACCCCCGAACAACTATAAATCGAAAACAAGACCACTAAGCAGATGAATAGATAGAATTTTTACGTAATAGGACAACATGCTTGTACACGAAATACGAACACAAAATAAACTTCGTAAAATATCACAGGCGAAAGGAGAAAATCAGCTTGTAGATCACCCATTCTCTGATCAATTAAGATCTAACTTTTAGGCCTAATTTTTGGACATCCCACCAAACTATTAGATAATAATAAATGATCTGAGCAATGGCCTAAGAATATAACATCGTCTAAACTGCAGGTCACTTTCATATATCAGTTGAGTCTGATTTAGTGATTCGAAGTTCGGCGAGACTCTAATTTATGGACGAGCCAATCAGCAGCTCTTTAGAGATTTCAAGGTTACGGTACCAACTTCAGTGCTTAATGCTGACGCACGATCGGTTCACAGGGAATTTTGTACAAAACGTGATAATTGAGCGGCTATAACAAATAAAACGGCTAGACTATAATCTGTGGACGAATCAGTCAGGTATAAGATAATAGATCTCGGATTTTAACGCGAGAGCCTTTCATCCATTTGGCTAAATAAATTTCTGGCATTATAGCTGATTTTAGTTCGTGATGAAAACCCCATATATAACTCCTAACTAAAACAAAGTACGACACTTATTGCCGACTGGATATTGAAAGTAACAGTAACATTGGCTGCAGCCAGGTACTACAATGTATACGGATGTTTAGAGAGCGTACAGACTCCCACATAGGCCTGGTTATGTGCATCGTGTTGTTATCCACAAGTAGCATTTTGTGCACTCAACAACCGGAGTGCACATAAACAATATTGAAGCTATGTGGTCGAGGCTGAAAGAGTTTTTGAGACTTTATCATGGCTCCAGAGGCCGACTATTCTGTAGCCGTATGAATGATTTTCTCTACTGCATGCATTACGATTTTAGAACCTCTGAACTTCTTTCTAACTTTGACAAGTTTTTGAACCACGTATAAGAATTGTATCCACTTTATTTCCTTGGTTTTGTATAACATATTTTTACTCTATACTGACTGTTTGCTGATTGGTTAATATTTCTCAAGGTCATTTAAGATTCGTTCAACGGTCGTCCATAAATCAGAGTCTCGCCGAAAACTTGAATAGGCTCTTAGGAGTCAGTAATTGAATATCCTAACAGACATGTCGTGTTATTGATCTCAGTGGCTCATATTCATCCACTCTTTATTTTCCTCATATTTTAAATCATAGATATTTTCCCGTCTGTTATTTACTTAGCGGTCAGGTTCTTGTTATTATTCTTTGGTTCCGTGTTGATTTCCTAATTATTTTGAGAACTGAATCACCATCACTGAGTATTTTCATTTCAGCGTTTTCTAAAATTTGTGATAAAGTATAGAATAACCATGTACTCATATATGAACTACACTTTAAGTTTGACAGCTAATTATACTATCCGGTCACCCAAACACAAGTGAGGCAGGGTTCAAACTTGGGACTTAATGACTGAAAGTCGAACTGATGGGTTCGGGCCAAACATACTGTTCACATTACTGACCAATCATCTTATGATCCTTTCCACTTACTACTAGTTTGTCAGATACTGTGAGTAGTTAGTTTTCTGGAAAGCAGTCATTCCTGCCAATTCGCTATTTCATGTGACGTCCAATAAATTTATATAAATACCTTCTCTATACATGTTTTTTAGTACTTTTTAAAGATTCTATCACTTCACTTAGTTATAAAGGGCATGAATCTAAGAAATTTGTGCATATACCCTTTGAAAGTTACAAATTACTTTGTGTTAAACAAAAGCTCTGAAAACATATTCTTAAATAATGATACTACATCCCATAACATTTGTAAAATAATTTTTCCTTTTTTGAAATAAAAATGGTAGAATTTTAGTGGTGTATGCAAGTTCTATTTCCAAGCATTGTATATCATAATGTAGATGAAAGTATCGTTTGGGAGACTCTTAGTTCTTGTTTTCTCGTGTTTACTAATTTCAATTTAGTTATTTTCAAACCGGTCTCATAACAGTTAACTATTTTATTTATTGTACAACCAGTATAATTATAGTGTGACCACATTTCCTATTATTCATTATTTCTAAATGTTAGAAACTGAAAATCCTTGTTCATCTTTTACCAGGTGGTCAGTTCGGAGTAGGTAAACATATTGACTTTGAATAAGCAGTTTTAGAAGAAAGAGTAAACATGATCTTTTATTCAAACTTATAGGCATAATTAGACAGATATAAATAACAATTCAAATGTAAGTCATTTGATGAAAGAAGATCAATCGCTTACATAAGAACACCATTTCAAACCATCTATTGACTGCATAAATCATTAAATGAAATCTAGCTCAAACTCATCAGTTCAAGTTACCACATTTTCCAGTCATATAAAAAAGTCAGTAGAACTACAAAATCATAAAACATGCGAGAGATGAGACAGCCTCTGTCATCTCGAGGACCACACTCAGAGCGTGTGTACTGTTTTCGTGACTCAGTGACAGCTCAGTACTTTATATTCTGATCCATCGCAGATTCTGTAAAATTTGTTTTTCTAGTTGTTACCACTTCCGTTAGAGCTGTACCATATCGTATGCTCATGTCTCTCTTCCTTGGTTATTTGTATTGAATTCAAGTACAACTATTCGGTAAAAGCACTCATCCGAAATCTCTTTACTTTACTTTTCTGTTTATCTCCGCTGATGACAGTGATGTTTAATTTGTGAATGAAGTGACCATCCAGTTAAATTCAAGGCAAGAGGAAAACTTTCTCAACACCATCTATAATTTATAAATTCCAGGAGTACTATGTAAAACACTCTGTTCAAAAGATTTTATTACCCACAAAATGAGGAAATCATCGCTCATTATTTCAGTTTTTTGCTTAACATTTTCTAAATCAATTTAGAAAACATCTTAAAGAGTAGTTTATTGATTGATTCACTTCCATATAACTTTCAACTAGTGTTTATCTGTTTGTTTAATTTCGTCGAAGAGAAGGAGCAGTGTTGAATTTGGCCTTAAATATTTAAGCTTATTTTTCCAAATGGTATACTATTTTACTGACTCATCATACTATTTATTGTCTTTACGTTGTAATTTTCTCCCTTTTTAAGTGATAATATTGCGGTATTGATAAGATTACTGAAACCTCAATAGGTTATTATTATTATTATTATTATTATTATTATTATTATTATTATTATTATTATTGTTATCGTTACATGGGGAATATAATCTGAATAGTTCTTTATTTAACATAATTATTCCTTAATACTTATTGTTATTGTTTTTGTGGTTTATACTAATAATGTTTTGTTGACCTTTTATCTCATGATAGTAAGGAGTGTTCTTTTAAATTCCCTTTATTATCGCTTACCTGTGTTTTTGTTATCACGCATGGTTGAGGAGCTTACTGCTATAGTAACCATATCTTATAAATGTTGTCATAATTCAACTACTAAACATTAATGATAATAACTTATTATAGCGTTTTTTTTTTAATAAGTGACTTTACACAACTTTCTAATGGTTGAATTATATTTCATAGTTATTATTTCCACTTAGAAAGCCTCAACCATCGAGTCATGCTATTCTTATTCATCTTTGTTTATTGCCCATTTGTATGTCTGGGTCATATATGGATTCATTTTTAATATTCCTTTGAACAGATTCATCATTTATTTAACTATTTTGTTTATTTTTATTGCACTAATTAAGTATATGGTCATTCATAATTTATACATAATTATGCTCAATCATTACTCGTTTGGTGGAAACAGCAAGTTGGGTGTATTGATGGAGGTGCAGTAATTTGGACCAGTACATATTCATACTATCAAATGCGTTATCCACGACTGACTGATTTAAAATATAACTGTTGTTCATGACAAAATCGTTCATTTCATGTTATTCTGCAAATCTCTTCTAATATTTTAAACACTATCGGTTACAGAAAAACGAAACAACTTCGTGCTGTTGATTAAGATACATTAAGTATATTCAAAGTTTATGTAAAATGTCTATATGTCTTTTAAAGTTGAAAAGGTGACTGTTGAAGTCATTATTCTAACTATTTCTACTATTCTGTCTATCTAGTTCGATTATAAGTGTTCTATTCGCTAAAAGAGACTATATAGCTGCAAAGGGATGTATTCATTGAATGTCTGTACAAAACGGAAATAATGAGTTCACGTAGCTTCGTTTCCGTGAAAAAAACGAGAAATTCGATCCGCTCTCATCTGATTCGTGTAAAGCAACAGAGAAGAGGAATTCTTCTCCCAAAAAGTTTGTTTTGATATTTGTCTGTGTTCTGAAAAAAATTTAAAATATTTATATTTCAAACTAGAAATTTAGAGGCCTCAACTTTTGAAACCATCTGGATATTTTTCTTTAACATGTGGTTTCGGTATATGTTTGTATTCTAGTTATGTCATTTGTCCTTGGCCTTCCCCTTCCAGCCAAAATAGTTGGTAAAGCCGGTAGGTTCTTCTGGAGAAGATAAATAAATGAAGGCACGTCACGGCTACCGGGTCGCAATAATTGTTTCTGCATTTGATTGTTTTGTTCTTGATCTTATTTCCCGTCCGGTACTTCCTGACCATCACTGTACTACATAGCAGTGATTGATTATTCCTTTCTTTGTTAAAAGTTTCTTTTTGCATCCGTTGTATGGGCATTGATGTAATTTATTTGTTGTTTCTATGTTATGGCTTCGTGTTGTTTGATCATATGTATTCGTGCAATTTTGTGTTTCGCCTGTTGAGATGGTTTGCGTGTGTTGAGGATGACATGTTAGATGTCTTTTTACCCACCCAGCTGTATTATAAGATTTGTTGCAGCCATCCAGTGGAAATTTACGTTCTGTCATAATTGTAGTATTTTCACAAGGTTGATGGTCATTCCTCATGTTTGCTTATGTCTCCGGTGACAAAGCCTGTAAAAAAGCTGGATAGCTAAAAAGACATTTAGCCAATTACACAGATTCAGCATTTCAAAAATCAACTTTAAATTCTAAATATTTTTCAAGGCACGGGGGATTAAATCAAAAATATAATGCAAACGGTAATAATTTTCACATCCATTATTTGTTTGTAATTCTCCACCTCTTTTCGTTTGTATTCTTCACAATCTAATTATTTACACACTTCTTATTACGTAATGATTTTAATGTTTTGTGATGACTATTTCAAGTCTATTTACCCACGTTTGACCTTCCATTTCCAACGTTTAACTATTAATAAGACTTTTGTGATCATATTTTGTTATTCTTACTACTATCAGTACACACAGTCTTCCTACTATCAACTTGTATGTTTACCTATCATGTGTGGTGACTTATTCCATTTCATTGTGATTATTGACCCAAATTGCCTTGATTGGTTTAACATTTTCGTATAAATATTCATTTATATTAGAGTAAAGCCTGATGATGATCTAATTGCAAACAATTGTTCACTTATATGTGTTGTTCCAAACGGTAATTCGCAATCATAAGGAATTAACAACTCGTGGAAACATTATATGTGATCTTATTTTCTTCCATAATCCATACTTCGTTTTGTCATCTCGTATACCTTAATAGTTGCCATATATGTATATCATACTAAGTATTATCGTATTTTCAACTTTGTGACTGATAAAGGATTACTCACAGTTATTGGTATATTTTAAGGTAGAGGGAACACTGCAATATTTCTTTAGCTTTCTACATTAATGGTTAAAATATTTTTATAAATTCGTAGATTTGGGATTTAAAGGACAATGAAGAATGGGTATGCACTGCTTCATGGCGATGTCATTTAGGATCAGCATGGCGTGTTACTTGGGCACATCCTGAATTCGGTCAGGTTATCGCTACCTGTTCATTCGATCGTACAATAGCTGTATGGGAGGAAATCGCAGGCACTCAAGTAAGTAATTTCGCGTATTCTTAAAGATCCTTGCAAACTATGTAAAGTAGAGACATGTAATGGAATTTCTAGTCATTGGCCTACAGTATATTTATAATCTGTTTATAGCTAATTAACTCTTTATAATTTGTAGTCATTTATGTGCATACATGCGATAGAACTATGCAGTCACCTAAACATTTTATTTCCCCATATTCGTTATCAATAAGAAACTTTTTGCAAAATTAAGAAGTGAATTGTCGATTGTAGGAGTAGGTTGTAGTTCCCTATGACTCGTTCAAGTATCTACAATTGTAATGTTCTTGGTTTTTATGTTTAATTACTAGTTCCGTTTGTGTTTGATCTAATCTACTCTTGATTTCTACTTTTTTTATTTTACCTAGACTATAACAAGTGGTGGTGAAAATGATGGTGGTACCAATCAAACTCCTTCAACTGTAACAAACATTACATATGGAAGTCAGTCAGCAAACACTAATTGGATAAGACGTGCCTACCTTGTTGATCCACGTACTTCTGTGACTGGTCTACAATTCGCTCCAAGACATCTAGGTCTTCAGTTGGCTGCTATTTCTACAGATGGCATGTTGCGGATTTATGAAGCACTGGTAAGCAGGTGTCTTCTTTGTTAAATATATGTTTGAATTCCACTACGTAAGCATTATTGTAATGGTAATTTCGACAATTCTTAGTCGTTTTTTTTATAATTAGCTGTTGAATTCATTGAAAGTAATACGATAATCAGAATGTTTTGAAGAGATAACTTGATGGGAAAAAGCGGCACCAGTTTCTTCAATCTCATTGATACTTACTAAATGTCCAAGTTAATATGACATTTTTCTGCATACAGTTCAGGATTTCAAACTTTATAAAGTTAAGCATACACATTAGATATAAAGTTGCTTAGTTCATTTTTAAAGCAGTCCTGTTTATACACTAGTTGTTCACCACCGACCGTTCGAATTTTATAATCTAAATCGTATCAGTTATCAATGAATACTGTATTTTTTCTTTCTCTTTGCTCTTATCGTTATCCATATAATTAAAGAATCATCACATCTGAGTGCAAACATTTCTTCGAGAATATTGACATTTAATATCTAGAAAAAGCATCAAAGTCGTCTAACTGAAGTATAACACTGATCAATAAATTCGTTGACTATTCACTTAAGGTGTGTAGTTTGATCGGTCAGATGTTAGGAATGTACATTTGTTGTTGAAATGGACCACAAATTATGACATTTATTCTAATGGTAACCGATTAAAACTTACACAGTATGCTATATATAACTTGTCATTTGGATTATATATAACCTTCCGGTATTTTGATTAGGTCCAATCAGTTAAATTTATTAAAGTAAAATTGATTGAGTTTTAGAAATGGCTTGAACAAAAATGTTGTATGTAAATCGAATCCTATATCTAATACATTATTTAATACAATGATCGAATTCAAAACTGAACTGAACACAGATGTTATGGATCATCAATCGTATAAACCAGTTTATTGTTTAGAATTCCAAATGTACTCGTAAGTCTTTATGGGATTAGAGTTGGAAAATTCAAACTATGTTACGAAAGTCAATGGTATGTTTTTGTGATGAATTTTATTGAATAAATAAACTATTCTTTAGAGGTATATTCACAGATCAGCTAATGAGAAAGAATAGCAAAATACTTACCGTTGTAAAATTAAAATAATTTATATTTCCATATTGGAAAATTATTTGCTTATCTTCTGTTTTGTTTTCCATAAAATATTGGAATTTGTTCATTCCCATTTCTGTTTTTCTTATTACCCGACTCTATTAAAGGATGTTATGAATTTAAGTCAGTGGCGTTTACAGTTTGATTTCGGTACTAAAATGGCTGGATCATGTTTAGCATGGTCTCAGGTATGTATTGTTGATTATATTTTGTGATAGATATATTACCATAGTTGTACACATAGAATATACTTGAAAAGTATACGGTTATCGATCGTTCTTATTGATTGATTACTTTTCCCGTGCTTTATGTTTTTTTTAATCCAATACGCTCACACTATTGATTAAGCTCTTGACCAGTGTCTTTGTAGTCATTATCCAGTGTTAGTGCAATCCAGTAATTAAGTAGTTTATGTATGTATGCTCATCGTTCAAACACATTCATTGTGTGAGGAAGCTGATAACATTAACTAAACGAATAGCCTAACTAAATTACGTGTGGTAGAACTCAAACTAATTATTCAGAAGAATAATTTCTAAATCATGTAAGTGTCATTAATCAGTAGAATATAACAGCTTTCATATTGTCGTTGGCTAATTCTATAAAATCAGCGTGAATTAAAAGACACGGTCGGTCCATAGTCTCTAGCATACACAAAATTAATTGAATATGGATTGTAAAGTATGTCAATCAGTCATATGTACCGTTGTTTATCAAATAAGGAAGAATTTAATCTAAAATATTTTCTAGAGTTTTTGATGTTCAGATTTTTAAATCAACTGGAAGCAGTAGGTTACTGATCATGTTCAATTTGTTGGTTGTTTACTTTTCAACTGTAGCGTGCGGCGCATAAATATCTGGTGCCCCCTTGTACCAATATTTATGTGTTCAAATAAATAAATAAGTAAAAATCTCAACTGTAGCTTATTATCTACTTAGTAGATTCGTACACTGAGATCTCTGCTCTGTATTTAGCTTTGTAAGAGTAGGAAATGTAATCAGATCTCGTTAAATAAAATTGTCTCATATACAGATTTCCATTTAGTTACGCCGTTACAATATGTATGTTGCTATTTTAACATCATATGGCACATTTTTATAAATGAAGCCGTAGATATAGATAATCACACATCCATTAGTATCCAAATGTTTAGATTGTTTTGTTTCTTAAAGTAATCAATCCATTTCCATCAATATTTTTTCAGTCACGTCTTGATCCACCTTTAATTGCTGTTGGCAGCGTTAGTCCTAATGATCCAGATACTGCGGATAATTCAGACGGTTTACCAGCACATCATTCTATGTCTCATTCAACAGCTCATCCAACAAATACTCTAGTGAACGGTAAACTTATCCTTTATGAATATTCTGAAGCTAGAAGGCATTGGTATCTTGTGGAAGATGTGCATGCACTGAATGATCCTATTTACGATGTATCGTTCGCTCCACATATGGGTCAATCATATCATACATTAGCTGTTGGATCTAAAGAATTGTATATATTAAGAATTAGACCGTTTAACTCCAATCAATCTTCTAATTCACTGATGAAAAGTAAGTTAAATATTCACATTTTTTATAGATGATTTTACCAGACAGCTTTTTTAAGAACTGGGTTCGCCTATAAGTGTTTTTTTAAATATCATATTTTATCTGTTCATCATTTTCACTATCAATTAGAGTTGGAGATAGAATTTTGCATAACTTCATGTGGTAGTTTATACTTTTAAATTCGTAAGTTGTAACCAAGTGCAAATGACAAATTATGAAAAATATTATAAATTCTTTAAATTTCATCCACTTCTATCTAGTTGTATCAAAAATAAATAAATAAATGCTAACCATCACTTACAATTTAGATTAACGTACTATTCACTTGATCTAGCGGATAGTACAGTCTATAGTCCTGAACTGTATTACTTGTAATAGACGTTAATCTTGTAAGGAAACAGTGGTTTGACAAAAATTTCAGTTAGGTAACTATTGGGAATCAAAGGATAATGAAAAGTTCATTTCTCCATTTTGTTATGGGTCATATTTGTTCAGTATCAAATTATAATTTTAAATTTTAAAAAAGTACGTTTTAGCTACATATACACAACAAATAAACTCTATAAATGTATTTTGTTTCCGTCCTAATTACCAACCTGTCCAAAATAATTCTTTGATATAAAAAAATATATTGTCAAATGTAATAATTGCTTATATCGTTCTAGGTAAAGATTTAAGTCCTAACTTAAAATGATATAAATACTATACTGAATGTACAATCTATTGCCTATTTAAATACACTAGATGAATAGATTACCCGTTGGGAGTGTTAAAGACAAAAGATACTGGGTTCATTAATACTGAAATTCAGATACGTTCAGTTGATGAGTTCCAGTTAGAATGAAAGCACATTATGGACTCTACTGCTAATCAAAAGCTATCAATTTTCTAAAACTTGTGATAACTTCTTGTTCTGTTTCTTTTTAGTCCACAACTTAATATGTTCCACTTTAAGTTAACCCATCTTCCGATGTATATTTATACATAGGAAAATGAAAAATGATAAAAATTAAGTAAATTATTTAGAGAGAGAGAACTTTTGATTCTAATTATTTATTTCTACTAAACATTGTTTTTAAACCTAATTGATTTATTTTTGTTCCTTAGTTAATTTAGTTACGGCTATTCCAGCATTCAAGAGATTCACTGTAAACTAGAGGTTAAACCAGTAGTTTATAAGTTTAAATGTTACTCCACGTTGGTCTAGGTAACCGGTTAATATCACTAGCTCAAAATTGAGTACATAGATGTGTAAATAAGTTAAATTACATCATGTGGATAGTATTTTAAGTCTCAATATTATTACTTTCTATTTCATACTTGTTGTCTCGATCTGTTATAAAAATAGTCCATTAATTTAAAAAAGTAAACAACAAGAAAGTTGATATAACGAAATAATTAAAATATTTTTCTCTTGCCACGATATGCTACTTTAATATGATAATGCACCCGGTAACCGATATTATATTACCACTAGACTAGATACTCGATCAGTACGCTATACACAAACTGGATCACGTTATACCAGATACACGATTCATAACCAAACATAGGGAACCAGACTAAAGACTGACCAATACTTTATTCAACATAATTATAAGCAGTTTACAGTTAGTGAGTACAGAGTAGAAATCATTAGTAAAACGGAAAACAAAAATTATACAGTCAGTAAGTTGCGGTCAGCCACATTCACTAGCCACACAGGAATGCTTCGTCTTTTTCAAAAAAAATTAAGTGTCTTTTATTAAGAGAAAGCGTATTTTATATTAAAAAGTCCCTAAATTAGCCTGCATAATTAAACACTACTTCTCTACGATTTTTTCTTGCCTCTTAATAGATGATAATTCTAGTTCCAATAATTTGTCATTGTCGAGATCGAATCTACCTATACGTAATCCGTATGAAATTAGAATGATGGCACGTTTCGATCATCATGAAGGACGAGTTTGGCATGTTTCTTGGAATGTAACTGGTAAAGTTTAACAATGTTTGTTATAGTTAAAAAGATGTTTACAAAGAACTCAACTGATAAGCTATGTAATACTCTTTGATTGTATGCAATTTTTCAGTTTACAAACTGGTGACAAGTAGCTTCATTAAAATTTTGCAGTACATTTTTGTGCGTATATATGTTCACCTTTTCATTCGTCTATTTTGTTTGAAATCTAAAAATATTAGTTGAAATCTGGGTTTTAATAACAAGTTTGACGTTGGTCCACTGCCTTAATCAAATTGTCAAGGAGTAGATCCCTAATAAAACTACCTGTCTCGGTGTAGCCGCTCAGACAGTATCCCAGCCCACATGTAGATATGTTTGTATAACGTATTCTATTTTTGGTGCCCAGTTATATCAGATTTTATGTGAATTAGAAAAATTATACATATACAAATATCCTACAATAGGTTGAATGTATAAATCACTACACTACATAAACTTTTGCTAACCTATCGTCAATGAATTGTTACATGCTTTTTTCTTGGAAAAAACATTCATTAGGTTCTTTACTTGCATCGTCTGGCGATGATGGTTGTGTACGACTTTGGCAAGCTAATTATCTTGGTGTATGGCTTCCAGTTTCAGTTATTAGTCCAGATGGTAGTCGTTGTGCTACAATACCTAATGGACAAAATAGTCCATCAAATTGTATACTAAAATCATGTTCTTCAGGTCCACTGAAGCCATCATCTGTTTCATCATCAGCTTCACCTATTCGTTTATCGAATTCCACAACTCAAATCAAACAAAATGAACATGTTATGGATCATACCGAACAAACGTCAAACGCTAATCTGCGTAAGAATATGCACTGATTTTTTTATTTTATACTGAGAAATTCAATTGTATCATTGTATTGTTTCTATTTTTATATGATAAATGTACTGCATTTTCTATTCAGCTTAATGTTCATTTGATAAAAACTCAACACGTAATCGTCATTGTGTAGTCGGTGATGATCATTATCAAGGTTCGTTTTGATAATTGAGCATTGGGTAGATTTCTAGTTAAGAAGCGGTTTACACTGAGCTATGAGATATCAGAAATTTAATTTTCTACACATTGGAAAATTATATATATATATATATATATATATATATATATATCCTCAGAAGATAGTCAATATCATACAGAACTCATATGATGGATTACACTGCAAAATCGTGCATGGAGGACAGTTGACAAAGTCGTTCAAAGTGAAGACCGGTGTTAGGCAAGGTTGCTTACTCTCACCCTTTCTCTTTCTCCTGGTGATCGACTGGATCATGAAGACGTCAACGTCTGAAGGAAAGCGCGGGATACAATGGACATCTAAGATGCAGTTGGATGATCTAGACTTCGCAGACGATCTGGCCCTTCTATCCCAAACGCAACAACAGATGCAGGAGAAGACAAACAGTGTGGCAGCAGCCTCAGCAGCAATAGGTCTCAATATACACAAAGGGAAAAGCAGGATTCTCCGATACAACACAGAATGCACCAATCCAATCACAATTGACGGAGAAGATTTGGAAGATGTAAAAACCATTACATATTTGGGCAGCATCATTGATGAACAGGGTGGATCTGATGCAGATGTGGAGGCGCGGATCGGCAAAGCAAGAGCAGCATATTTACAACTGAGGAACATCTGGAACTCAAAGCAACTGTCAACCAACACCAAGGTCAGGATTTTCAATACAAATGTCAAGACAGTTCTACTGTATGGGGCAGAAACCTGGAGAACTACAAAAGCCATCATCCAGAAAATACAGGTGTTTATTAACAATTGTCTACGCAAAATACTTTAGATCCATTGGCCGGACACTATTAGCAACAACCTACTGTGGGAGAGAACAAACCAGATCCCAGTGGAGGAAGAAATCAGGAAGAAGCGCTGGAAGTGGATAGGACACACATTGAGGAAAGCACCCAACTGCGTCACAAGACAAGCCCTCACATGGAATCCTGAAGGTCAAAGGAAAAGAGGAAGACCAAAGAACACATTACGCCGAGAAATGGAGATAGACATGAGAAAAATGAACAAGAATTGGAAGGAACTAGAAAATAAGGCCCAGGACAGAGTGGGTTGGAGAATGCTGGTCAGCGGCCTATGCTCCATTGGGAGTAGCAGACGTAAGTATATATATATATATATATATATATATATATATATATATATATATATATTCTGTTCCTTTTTATGTAATGTTACATATAGAGTGAGGAAGAGATTTAGATCGATTTAATCCATCATCAGCAGAAAACCTTTATTTATACACGTGTTTTGGTCAGTGTGATGTATCCCACCAAGTGGATGCTTTAATAGTTAACTACATTAAACAGTGGTTATCAGAAGTGTATAGCTCCTCAAACCTTAGTTGAGTTCTCTACAGAAAGTATTTTGACAGCAAACAAGACTATGTAGTTGAAATTAAATATTGATACAATAGATCCTCTAAATGTATATGTTGGCCAACTATTTGAAATTATCTAAGAATTGTAGCTTGTAACAATTTAAGTACATCATCGTTTTTTTACTTTCAAAAGAATGATTTAATTTATTAATTGAGACGGCTTTCACATTCGTAGATGTAGACAAGTTAGGACTATATGAAAAATTTAAAATAAACATGAAGATTGTACGTTCTATGTCTCTACATCGTTCTTTTAATATATAAAAAACAACAACAAAAAGGTCTTAGGAATAATTAAAGAAACGTCTAAAAATGTTAGGTAAAGTTAATGAATGCAATGTTTAGTTGACTGTACACTGTAATTATTGTGAATATAGCCTTCATTGTTGTTTTCTTCTTAAACTCATTTTACAAAAAAGGATACTTAGAAATGTAATATTCTGGTGTCTACATCTATAAGCATTATAAGCTTAATAATGTAACATAACATTTTTTGGTTTATCTTTCTCGATACGTATTCTTAAAACTCGTTTGTCTTTTGCCAACTTACGTTATTTCCGACATAGGAAAAGTGTTTGTCTATCAACCAAAGGACGAGTATATTGTTCAGCAGTTCGCTCTGTTTGACTTCATGGCTATGAAATTTAATCTTTAAAAATATGGAACATTCATACTACGTTTATATTCAATCGTAGATACTTCCGAAGCATTCCTCGTGTGTGTTGGGAACACTGGGTGAACGATGCTGGGATTTAAACCAGTGCACTAGTTAAGGATGCGAAATCGATTAATGTGGTAGTAAATCTTTGTTGCCCGTCTGATGTGATGTAACAACTTGAACCGATACATCTATGTACCAGATGCTACGTTGGACATAACTGATTATCGGTGATAACCTTTAATCTATTGATAAGTTAACTTTTGTTTCATCAATAATACTGATTCTCATCTGACATAAGATATCAGCTAACTCTGTGTGCATAAAATACGTCTAAATATTATCATTCCTTCTGGAGTTATTCGTAAATTTATGTATGCAAAAATTTTGCTATGCAATCAAAAGCTATCTTCATTTAATACTAATAAAATTTCAATAGAAAACTCCTATCTCACTTCTAATTAAGAATCATTTAAGTTTAATGATTGTTTTGTTTCTTTCTTCTTGTTGTTTAGCTAAAGGGTCGCTTCATGGATGTACAGTTCCATTTCAGAAATTAGCTCCAATTCCAAATCCAAATCAACCTGGTGTATGGCATTAAATTAATTAAAGCTTTAGATGTGTTAATTTCATGTTTTACATTGTATATTTCTTTTTTATCACTTCTGTTAAATAGAATATCTATTGTTGTAGTAATTACAAGAAATGAATTTATGATAACAAGAATAAAAATAAATTACAATCATATTTTGTGTATAATACTTTTCTTATCGTTGACATTGTTTACGCGATATGACTGGATATATATATATATATATATATATATATATATATATATATATATATATATATATATATATATATATATGAATAAAAGTTGAGTTCATCTGTTGATCAAATAGGTTATTATTTCTTCTATGGGGTTGGAAATTGTCATCAAATTGTTACTTATGGATGCTTACAGTATGTAAATGAAGTATGTTGATCTTGTGGAAACAAAACTCAGACATAAAACTAAGTATTTGGAGATTTTTTTTAAAATTATAAAAGCAATGGACAGTATATAGGAAAGATTTGGTATGTAATTTAAAACTGTTACATTCTACCTACAAATCTGTATCATAATTGAAAGCATTGTTTTCGTATAACACATCAACTGCATACTTGTATCCATTTACTTTTTTGATTGGGATTATTTATTTGAAAGTCTGTTAAACCTTAAAATTGACAACGAAGATTACTATTCTGTTATTTCAAGAGTAATATAACTATTTTGATATTCCATTTTCGTTAGTATAGTCTTATCTTTTCTGGTGATGATTTGTACTCGCCAACTGATTCGACAGTGTTTTTCTACGAAGTGTAGGGTTAACTTCTTTCAAAGTTGATATATACTATAGTAATTCAATGAGATTTTGTTTTCTTCATTCCTCAACATGCATACAAGTCTAATTTATTGACTTGTAATATATATATATCAGTCCATTAACGCTTTATGACTTGTTTCCTAGTAAATGTCCCATAAATTTTCCAGAAAATGGGTAAAGTTAGTGCATTCGATAAATAAAGCTTTGCATATAAATACACTGAATTTACTTCCCTCATTAACTACTAATCAATACTAGATTCACTAAAGAAGAAATTTATTTAGAGAAATAACCAGACAAGGTGAACCATATTTGTGATAATGCAACAAAATTGAGAAGGCTAGTACATTCGGTTAACTTTGGGCCTACACAATATTAAGTATCTCATCTAAGTGTTCTACATCACTTTGTATATATTGATTAAGTGTTTCGGTCTGATTGTCCTTAAGGAGATGATATAAATCGTCAGAGAAGATTCCCTACAATTTTAATTTATAATTAGTATAATTTTTACTGTACTATTCTGTTGGGAGGGTGACTACTTCCAACTGCCTTAATTATTCACTACTCCCCATTTTCGGTAAGCAAATTTAATCACTTTAATCAGATAACTTAATTGAGGTAAGATAATATATAACAATAATGTTTATTACATCAAATATTCAATTTCACCCAAACCTTAAATTATAGCTTAGAAATGGAGTAAAATGTAACTTTCTTAACAGCGACATAAAAAACATTTCCGTCGTAGCTTTCCACGAATCCGCTTTATATGTTCAGAAGTAGTTGAATTTAACCAAGGAACAAGAACCACATTAACCTACTTAATGCATAATATTGTAATGTAATCGAAATAACAGCCGAACTTAGTGATTTATTTTAAATAAACTTACCAAATGATGCTTGAAAAATAACTGCTAATATTTATCGGGACGACTAGCATTTGTGAATCTACGAGTTATTGTCCAGTGTTAATACTAATTACATATATATATTTGCTGAACTTGGAGGGCGTTTCTTGACAAAGTTTACTTACAAATACGTGCTGGTTATATATAACGTAAAAGGTATGCCGACAACAGAAGTTAAGGTGATTTTTACTAGTTACACTAGAAACATCAACAAATAATGTTTACTTCACTTTGGTGTTTTAATACCATGCTTTTTGTTTTGCCGTCAATTTACAAAGGGGAGTAATGTTATGTCCCGATATGAATAATGAATGGTAACTTTCGGGATCCATTTATGGACTAATACTATGCCTACATTTTTATCGTATAATTGTTAAATAACTAAACTGTTCATATTCATGTCCCTCTTATTATAAGCTTTATTTTGACCTATGAGCTATTATCATACGATTTACCATTTTTGAATTATGCCATGTCTATTAATTACTACCTCCCCCATTCACAGCCACATTTGGCTAATTCTTGTACAAATGTTGTTTCATTTTATGGTATGCTGTGGTCTGTCTGGTTGGTATATAAACCCAGCATGCTTGAAATAAATGATTCATAATTCAGAGGCTGAGATTGGTGTTCTGGACTTAACTGGCTGGGTTAGGCAGGAAGCGAGACCGATAGGGACTCTAGACTGCTCGTACGGGTTTTATGCGTCATTGGTCCGATCGATAATTCACTGCTCTCTAATTTGCGGTATCATTACGTTATACATTAGCAAGGCACACAGGCCACAAGTACTACGTGATATCTCCATAAACTGTAACACATTGGTATTCATAAACACGAGGTATAGATTATCTTCCTAAACTAAGTATTAAGATTATGAAAATCGGGAGAGTAGTGAATAATTTAAGGTGCCACATAAAAACACTAGACCTAGACTTTGTACACGGAGACCCTTATCAGTAAGGTATATCTGTAACATCCAGGTTAAAATTTTTAAATGACTTGATCTGGTGTTCCCTACTTACACAGTAAAACACTGTCGGGAAACAGCTACTCAGATTGATAATACCATTTGAACAAAATTAACCGCACAATATCGTGAAAATATTTATTATCCAAAGGCTTATAAGCATAGAACATTTTTAATTCTGTTTATTGGGAGGATTATTTTTTGGCTAGTTGTATCTATAGTATTTAACCACTTAGTTCTAAATATGTTAAGTGTTTAATACACGATAAATCTTGAATGATAATTCTTTCTCTCATGAATTCTACTGCTGATAAATCTCGAACTCAGGCAAAATAGTCTTGTACTTTATAACTGTCATCGGTCATCCAACTGATGTTACATAGTAATAAAAATCACCATATACAAGTCAAGTTACTTTTCTCAATAAACAATTATGTGATTATGAATAGGTATAGCTTCTTTAGCTTAGTAATTCTATAAATCTTGGAAATGCTCAACCATTCATTGCTCATATGATTCATTTATCGTAAAGTGAAATTGTTATAGAAACAAAGTTAAAAATACCCAAATTTGCATTGGATGGAGCAGACATAATTACTCTGTTATTTATTATCAATTATTCATTAATAAAACAAATTGAATGAGATAATTTTCGCAAGACTAATTATGGAACAGATATAAGTACATGATGTAAAATTCTTAGTTTGTAGTAGCTTTGATATACAATTTAATAATTTAAATCTATAATTAACATAATTTTATATATGCACTGAAAAAGTTTCAGTTGAAATGATTCTACTCATGTTGGGAAAACAATTTTTATGGTGGAAAGTTAGTCAAAACTAGAAAGTTCTAGACAGATGTTTAGTTCTATTTTTTCCTTTCTCTAACTTGATGTATCTATAATTTATTTTAAAACAAAACATAGAAGTTACATGTTTTACAAACAGTGTTTTCTTTTCTAGCTTTACGGGAATTTCTATCAAGTTAAGTAACATCTTTAATGAACAATTCTGTATTGAGCATATGCTCTTAAAACATAATTTGAAATAAATGGTTTAATTTGTAAAGTGTTTTCACTGTTATAACTGTGATCAGTTTAAAGAACCATCTACAATGGTGAAGATTTATAGCTCAGGTGGATGATTTTGATGGAGTTTTGTTCTCTGAGCTGGATGATTTGGTCACGGAACTTTCATCGTTCTTCTGAACGACATCAGTACAAACGTCAGGTAGAAGTGAAGTGTTTGAATTTTTTCACATGTGGTTCACAGCTTGTCCTGTGGACCTCGATGAAAGCTTCACGACTAAATCATCCAGCTTAGAGAACAAAACTATCTACAATCTTCTGTTTTTGTATATTTATTCATTCATTTCAAAATTGAATAAATCTTTACAGAAATCTATTATAATTATTCTGTAAGCATAATAAAAGTGTTTCTTCACAATCAACCATCCTCTCCCTTACTAATAAATAAATCTTCCAATGAATGTTACATTAATTAATACAGAAAAAGAAGAAAAAGAGCAGAAGTTTTATAAAGCATGTATAATTCAAACGAGAAAGTATTTTGTGCAAAAGAAAATTAATTGATTTGCCCATACAAAGTGGTTTAGTGAGGTAGATTATTCTTTGGTATTTTTCAACGTTGATATTACAAATTAATCATCACAGTTAAATAAAGAGAAATATACATATCTGCTTGTAATTCTATTTGAAATTCTATTCAATATTCAGTTATTTAGTGAATTTATTTTAAAGGTATATTATGAATTATATAGTTATCGTTTTCTAAATTAGAATCTTGAGAATTATTCTGACTATTAACTGGTAATGTAAACAAATTGTTTAAGTCATCTGATTCAGAAATAATCGGTTCATTTTGTTTTAGTGAATTTTCTAAATTATAAACAAGATCGTTAGTAGTATTTATACTCATATAATTTGAATATAAAGTCATATTTGATTGTAAATTTTGAATAAAGTTTATCACTGCACTCCAGGAAGTTAGTAAGATATTGAACATTTGTATTTTATTGCAGATGGTACATGTACAATTTCCATTTAAAATAGTTGAATTAGTATTGAAAGATGACAATGCCACCGATTGTGGTGAACATACTTTTTGAGTTGGTGAATCATTAATTTGAGGAGATTCAGTTGTCAGTTGACTTACGGATTTGTCTGAATACAATAACAACTTACCATTTTTTGTTGGATCGTTCAGAGCAATTTTATCATGTATTAAAGTTTTATTTTTCGATTGAATCGATCTATGTGTTCGAATGTTACCATCTGTCAATGTTGAATTTAGCTTCTTTGAATGGGAAACTTTTCTAAATGTACGCTTGGATGTAACCAAATTTCGTTTTCTTGAACTATGTGATGAACTGCATGCAACGGAGAGTGGAAATAAATAGGAACCAGGGGAACTGTAATGACGTAATTTTGTATTACGTTTCTGTTTAAGCCAAGAGTAATTTGATGAGTAATTAGTGAAATAATTAAGACTGCTACTCAGCTTATGAGAAACTTCATTCAGAATTTGACGATATGGCAAGGGATTTATATTTTGTAAAATATTATTGCATGACTTTTGTAAACATTCTAAAGGACTTGGTTTGGAGAAAGGGGAAGAATCCTGTGATAAATTAGAAATTCATTTACTTGAAAGACGAATCAGTCAGCATATGTTACATAAAAAAGATAATGAAAAACGTAGGGAACAGGTTTTTGTTACAGTGGGTACAACTGAAAGTCCACCGGTTACTTCGTGACACTCACTTTCTGTTGGTGGTCATTTATTGAATGAGTAACTCAGTCATATTATATTGATTGAAAAACTTTTTGAAGATACATTCGGTCAGTTGGTTTTTTTGGATTAATTTCGTTAGTCAACTTTCAGCTTGACAACCTCAGTCAATCGAGCAAAGACAGTATAACAGTTTTCAACACAATTTAATGTCAATCTAACTACTACTGAATTTAAAGACAATATGGGTATCATCTTAATTATAGAGTGGATGGAATGTGGCTATCATCCATTCCATATTAACTGGTGTCGTAATATCTATATCCAGGCAATCTGCTCAGGATGCCCATATGCCAACTAAGACTGGTCAAAATATTGACAATGGGATAATCCAAGTCATTTTAAATTGAATGGTCTTCTTAAACTTTCACAATTACTCAAAACTGTACTGTCTTTTGGATCTATTCTAGCTTTCACGATTATTGATTACATTTCTGAATCAAAAGGTTCGATTTAACAAACTGATATTCTTCCTTTCAATTTTCTTCAACCATGAAGTAATTCCTTCGATGTAATATATATATATATATATATATATATATATATATATATATATATATTACTTTCAACCTGAAAAAAATTCAATGAATACCGGAAAGAACTGTTCTTCAGTTGCAGCCCATTTAGCTATTGTTAATTCAACTTATGGTAATAAAGTACTTATCATTAAAAATAAAGCGGGTTTTTAAATATTTTTGTTTAGAATGAAATTATTCACTTACATCATAAATCATGTAATTACAAGTGATACCGAGATTGGAGATATTTATGTATTATAATTTTCCAATCAGCATTAATTATAGTTCGTCTTTTATTACCATGTTTCACTTGAACTGACAACTTGAGCCAGTGAGATATTATTTCATTACCATGAGTACCATATGGGAATTGATTTTTTTAATTGATTTTGGTTCAGTAAGGCATCTTTTGATTTTTAAGTGACACTATGGTAATGTCTTAAACTAAAGGTTAAAGATATCATTCTAAATTTCATTGAAAAGTTAACATCATTGATATAAAACAACAAACTTATTACACAAGTGTCTGAATAAGCACTTACAAATATATTCAGTCACCATTTTTCGTTGTTGAAATAATACAATTTAGTTTGAGAATATCTTCTGTTACAACAGCTTAACTGTTTTGAAAAATGTACTGGAATGACTCTAATGGTAGGACTAATAATTTAATTGAAGAAACAATTTCTAAACCCTAAATGAATACTTATCAAATGATGGAACTACTGATCAATTTAGCCAGTTCATTTGAAAATCGAAAGTTATAGATGGATAGATAGAGTGTATGTAACCAAAATTTTAAGGTTTGTTAAAGAATGAATCATTATTTAAAGATGAAAATGACATTCATAAGGCAACTGATTATCCTTCATACTTATCTGTCATATCACTCTCAACGTTTAAACTAACATTACCATCCATTTAATCATAAGTTATCTTTGATGCTATCATAAAGAATCTCAAAGTAAATTAGAAATTATTTTAAAACAGTCGTATGCTTAAATCACTTGAAGATTATCCTCTCCATAATTCGACTCCAACCAGGGGATAATCGAAAACTAAGGAGGTTTGGATAGTTGTTTAAACCTGGTTTACGATTCTGAAATAGTTCACACTGACTACCTTCCCAAAGGCATAACTTATAACTTTCATTTTTTTAATGAGATGACTGAGTTCCAACTAATGAATCAAAACCCAGTGGATAACTCTTCGATAAAGTTACAATGATGCGCTACATCACTGTTGTTGAAATAGGTTTGTTAAAATGTTTAAACTCGGATGACTACTGCAAATATATGCTTGAATCAGGTTATAGATTTCATAAAAATTATAATTTTATGAATCCGAATAAATATGGGCAACGTTGAAACCGACAAATATTAATGTGACGATAGCTAGATAGAGCATTCTATCAAACATAATACAATCATATGAACTAAGTAATGTTAAAATGAGATGAGTTTCAAATAAATCATTCAAATGTATAAGAATAGAACAGGTTGAAAATGTGAACCATTGTATTCCCAATCGGTGGTTAACTGGAGGTCCTGAGTTCAATCACCAGAGCTATTATGAGTTTGTATTGTCAAGAGTTCTCATACTTGGGAAACCCAACTGTTAAATACTGTCTGATTTCCTGATAGTTTCTCAGTTGATGTTAATCCATGAAAAAACCATCTTCACATCAAAAATTGTTTCCACAAACTATTCAAGAAAATAGAAACTAAATCAGGTAGATTTCACTTATAAGTATATGGTAGGGAGTCTAGTTGAGAATAATATTGACTAATGGGCTCTGAAACTGGTCGGAATTATGTAAGAAATTGAACTTGCTTCTTTTGAATAGAGTTTCGAATTTCAACCCCTATAACTTTTGCTTCTTTCATTTGGAGGACTCTACACCTAACTATTCTAATCAATCACTAATAATGTATAAGACCATTTTTAACAACTGATTGTCGTTGGCTTTATGGGCAGTTTGAAATAAATGGGCTAAGATCGAGGTGTTTACGGTCTTAACTTCATATTTTTTCAATTATACTGGAAATAAATAAATTTTCATTAGGAAGAGTATAATACACTGCTAGGTTTTATCCAAGTCTTTTAACATATCAATGATTATTTAGGTAATTGTGTCATATACATGAGTATTAGTTGGTATTCTGTGAAGTACAGATAAGCTATGTCAATTTAATAACGGTGGTAGTAACAAAAATAGTAATGAAAATGTTCCATAGAAGAATATTAAGAACGGTACAATTGTTTGAAGTTAAGAGGAGCTTCATTGAATTTTCGTAAAAGTCAATCATTTTACAATGCCAGTCCTTATGGTTCAGATACATTTATCCTGATTCTCTTCATAAAATATATAATTTGTTGTTTTAGTCTAATATTTGTTCTTGTTTCGGTCTCATCACTTTATATTTAGCGTAAGCAGGTAAAATTCACCACTGGTGAACAGTGACACTTTTACATAAGATACAAATCGACTATTTTATTAAACAAAATGATAGAATTGAATTCAAGTTATCAGTAGTTTTGAAGTAATGTATAGTCTAAACTAATATTTAATATCTGCAATAAAGATGAAGCATAGAAATACACTATTGATACATATAAATAATTCAACTTTCTTGACAACTTGACAAAATTGATCCATCATATCAATGAAATCATACAATCTGTGATTCTATGCAACAACTGATTAATTTAGTATAGGGTTGTGGAGATTGTTGAATTTTAATTGAGATCATGAATTGATCGATGTTTTAGGTCTAACATCACTTCATGATCTCAATTGGTAAAATGATAAGAAAAAAGAATAATTAAAATACTTACTGCATTATAATTGAATGGATTCAAATATTCTTTATTATTGTGTTCAAGATTATTCATTGAATAGATTTGATTTAGTAGAAATTTACGATAATTTTGTATGTCCACAATCTATTTACTTGTGTGAATGTGTTAATTTTGAACTTTTATATCAGATACAATTCATGATATAAACATATTATAGAATAGACGAATTTCAGGTTATATACATATATATAGGTAATAAATTACACTGATATATGAAACTGGAATAGACTGTTATCACTAATTCATTTCAATGAAATAAAGTTTGTGTTGTGTATGTGTTTATAAATTTGCATGTAAATTTACCCATTCTACAGACTCTTTAATACTATAAGCTTATTTCAAGGTTAAATGATGAATAGGGAGAGAGAAAAACAGGTTTTTCTATCTCTAAACCAGTCACTGTAACATTTACAACGGTTATGAATCTTATTGGTTTATTGAAGAAAATGAATTTTAGGGTGTATAAACAATTCATTGTTACATATTATAAGATGTTGTGGAGATTGATGAATATCACAGTTAGCACTATGGAATGGTGTTAGTTAAGCAAATAGTAAAAACTCGACAACTTGTTCGTCCTAGTAAGGAACTATTTAGCAGTGTTCACTCACTCGTCGTCAGGTGTGATTTGCTTGGTACTCATTGGTTTGTGCTTGAGGGTTTCGCTTTCTCGCTTGTTGATGTTGAGGCCTACTTCTGTGGAAGCTACTGCTATCATATCAGCCCTCGTCTGAACTGGTTACTATGTAGGATAACAAGGATAAGTCGTCCGCAAAGTTAAAATCATTCAGTTGTTTCCAAGGTGTTTACTGTATTTTGTGCTTTTCTGAGATGGGGATGTCTTCATAATCCAGTCAAAAACCTGAAGAAGAAGAAGAAGAAGAAAAGGCGAGGATACACAGTTTTATTTGATACGAATCTCTACTTGGATGGATACGTGTGCTACCATTCATGGATGACTCCTCAGTTTAGTTCATCATAGGAGTTCTGCACGATGATGACGATCTCATCTGGTACTCTATAGTGTTGGATTCTATTCCACAAGGTCCTCTTATCCATTTTGTCAAATGCTTCCTCATAAACAAAGAAGTTGACACATATCGACGAGTTTCATTTAACTGATCATTCAAAACTAATCATTACTGTCACCACTTGCCTGGTACATGATCGGTCGTTACGTAAACCCAGATTCTTAATCTCGCTTCAACGATACCGTTGAAAACTCCTCCTGGTACTGATAGCTACAGAAAGGTTTGTGTGTGTTGCTTCGATGTCCGATGGGTTTAGTGGGGTTCGTCTATTCAAGAGTTCTTCAATGTGCTCAACCCACCTGTTCCACTGTTCTTCAGTCTCAGTGATTGGTTTGCCTACTTTGACCTTGACAGGTCTTTTTGATTTACAATATTTTCCTGCTAGTTTCGTCGTTGTGTCGTATAGTTGTTTGATATTTCCTTCTGTTGCAGCTTTTTCCACGTATTTCTGCCTGTCAGCTCTAACTCTTACCTTCACTTGCTTGTTCGCTTCAGTGCAATCGGTGTGTGCCTTAACTTTCTCCATTTTTGTTCGGTTGTTGTTAATCTCTATCTTCTTACTCTCCTTTTCTTGAATCTTGTCTAAACTGTCTACAAAAATTCATTCGTTATTCTGCTTTTTGAACTTGTTGCTGAGACTTGTGTTGAACTCAGTGGCTTTTTTAGTATCCTATTTCAAGGTAGTCTTAATTCAGGTAGGAATTTCTTATACACGAAGTTAATCCAGTCTAGTGCGAGGTACAAAGTTATAGATTACTCTATATCGGATCGCACAAAACTAGCATAGTTAGGGATATAAACAATTGGATTACGACTCCAAAGTGAAAATGTGATAAGCTCACTGTGTGATCAATAAGTCTAAGAAACAGTACTACTTGGGCTTGTAGGTAAGCACTACCGAGGATTTGCATATTAGGACAAAATAACTTTCTAGTACTCCTGATTATCAGTGATTCTCCAATCAGTGTCAGATTGTGTTGAATACTATTTTCAGCACTATCAAAGTTTATAATTTACGTTTGATCTTATCTGATAGTATTCTTGTGGACTAGAAGTAAATGCAGTATCTTGAGAATTGATGTTGATTAAATAACCTGATTTCACATTACTCAGTAGTTTAGGGAGCAATGTTACATCTGAGCATTTTTGTTACTATTAAAATTTGTAAAAAGAGACTTGCACTTCTTCAGTCAGTTCATTGTTATCAGGAGTGACCTTCTAATTGAATTTGACCATTAAAGCTTTAAAAATTTTCTCTACACTAACCACTTCTTTATTCATATCTCATTATTTCAGTCCTTTAGAAATAAATTTCTACGCTCAAGTGTAACCACGGTAGTACACATTTGTTTATCCTCTAAATTTCCTTTATTTATTCAGAATTATATAAATATTTTAAATAACAAACTATTTACAGTTATTGTTCATTTGTTAAGCTTTATTCATACAATTTGTGGTTTATTGACAGATCAACACAATAAGATTAGTCATCAATCCATAACAAATGTTGACCTTAAATACTACTACTACAACCACTACTACTACTACTACTACTAATAATAATAATAGTAATAATAATAATAATAATAATAATAATAATAATAGTCGTAAGGATTTTATCAATAGTGACGAAGCCTTAGAAAACATAAGGATCAGACTAAACGTGCAAGATATACTCATTCATTCTTTTTATGCAAATGCTCTTTGATATATTATATTGTTAAACTTTTCTTTGTGTACCCAAGTAATGTACTGTCCTTGACAAAATATATGATTCGTTGTTATATATTCAATCGATTATCGGCAGAACCGTAAATTTCGTTGGCGATAATATTTCTTGTAGTGAAAAGATTAAGTAATTGAGTCATCCATATTGATTGTGATGATTTTACTCTTACCACAATAGTTGATCAGAGACTGATAAGTTGAGAGTATTAGGCAATTTCATATTATTCTCTTACTCATTATAACATGTCATGACGTTAGTTTTATTCAGTAACATTTTAACATTGCTTTTAACCTCAGTGTAACACTTTAGTCAGTACGATACTGAGTTTATATTTTTCCAATGTAACATTGTCTTAGGTCAGTATGTCTCATATTAATTCAGTGTAACTTTTGTCCAATATGACAAGTGAAAAATTGCTCCCAATGTGATGATTATATTACCTATGTTGGTCTGTATGAACTTTGTATGTCTTACTGTAACCCCGTGTATCATTTATATGATGCTTAAGTAAAATCAGTATAATAGGAGTCGTTAAGGTACTGTTTACTAAGCAATGAGTACCATTTACCTAAAGTTTACTCAACAGATAACCATTAATGAACACTAAATAAGTCTATAAAAATCAGTGATACGGTTTTAAACTTTTTTTATGTGAAATAGATTTGCATTTGCCTATCTTCTTTCGTCACTCGGATTTGTTGTATGTTGTGTTTCGATAGAAAAATATGTTGCAAATGGTCAGAAGGGTATGACCACTAAAACAACATGAGTTACATTCAAATCACTAGTTATCTTCATCTACTTAGGAAATCTGAATAAAACGAATAAAAATCCATCACCAGAAGCCCATTTTCGAAATAGAACCATTTCTGAAATGTTTTCGTGTCCATATTACTTACCTACTTACTTACTTACGCCTGTTACCCCTCCTCGAGAAACATAGGCCGCTCACGACCATTCTTCATCTGTCTTGGACAATCCTTTCTAGTATCTATTAATCCTTTTCATGTCTGCTTCCAATTTTTGGAGACGTGTGTTCTTTGAACCTTCACTTTTCCGTTCCTCTTCAGGATTACAAGTTAGCGCTTACCTCATAATGCAGTTTGATGATTTCCGAAATGTATGTTTTATCCACTTTCAACGAATTTTCCTAATTGCCTCTTCAGATGAAAGCTGGATCGTTCTCTCCCACAATAGGCTGTTGTTGATTATATCTAGTCAACGGACATTGGGTGTCTTACATAGACAGTTGCTTATAAATATTTGTACTCGTTTAATGATGATCTTGGTAGTTCTCAAAGTTTCAGCTCCATATAGTAGAACTGTCTTGACATTCTTATTGAAGATTGTGACTTTGATATTAATTGACAGTTGTTTTGAGTTTCATATGTTCTTCGACTGTAGGAATGCGGCCATTGCTTTACCAATCCTTACCTTTACGTCTGTATCAGATCCTTCTTGTTCATTGATTATGCTACCCAAATAAGTTAAACTTCCCACCTCTTCCAGAGCTTCCCTATCAAGTGTGACTGGTTTGGTGCTTCACGTGATGTATTTGAAGATACTGCTACCTCCTTTGTGTATGTTGAGGCCTACTGATATATAGGCTTCTAGCAGACTGGTTGTCTTCATCTGCATTTGTTGATGTGTATGGGATAGAAGGACTAAGTCCTCTGTGAAGTTCGAATCATCTAGTTGCATGTAACCTGACCATTATATTCCGTGCTTCCCGTCAGATATCGAGGTCTTCATAATTCAATAGATCACCAGAAGAGCGAAAAAGGGAGAGAGTAAGCAGCCTTGTCTGACTCCTGTCCTTACTTAGAATGCGTTTGTCAGTTGTCCTCCATGCATGATTTTGCACTGTAGTCTATCATTGTTTCAAAAATATCCTAACTTTAACCTACAAAACAAGTCCATTGATTATAAATAAATAACATATTTGTAATATCCGAATGAGTAGAAAATTAGATTTTCTGACGTTTCGTGACTTAGTGTAAGTCACTTCATCAGAGAATAAATAACCAAATTAAAACTAATCCAAGTTTAAGTAGTACAACGGAACAATAAGAATAATATTTGATCCTAAGTGCGAAGTGCCTCTGGGTGGGTACGAACTACCAACTTTTCGGTTAACAGCCGAATGCGCTAACCGGTTGAGGTTGGATCAAATATTATTCTTATTGTTCCGTTGTACTATTTAAACTTGGATTAATTTTAATTTGGTTATTTATTCTCTGATGAAGTGACTTACGCTAAGTCACGAAACGTTAGAAAATCTAATTTTCTACTTATTGGGATATTACAAATATACTATTTATTTATATCAATCTACCCAATGCTCAATTTATTCGAAATTATCAAATCAAACCTTGGTAATGATACATACAAAGTCCATTGATTATTTATTGTTGACAGTTCAAGATCTAAGTCAATAACAAATTTTCAGATTTCTGTCAAATGTTATGAGGCTTTTTTTCTTTTCCTACTGTTAACATATCCTATCTTAAGGGAAAACGAAAACATTATATCTATTTCCTAATCAAAGATTTAATTGTTTTAATAACAAGATAACATGAAAACCGCCATTTACCTTTTGTTCTTTATTTAAATAATTAAAACAATAAAGTCTTAATTTACTAATTACACTTCATTTCTCTATTATTCAATGTCAAATGTTTAAATAGATAGGAAATTGTTTTGTTTTTTTTAATGAGTAAGAATAATAATGATTAAAACAAACAAAATAAAAGGTAACAATAAATGAAATAAGAGAATTATTATCTGTTTGACAAGTTTTGTATTTATTAGATAATTGACTTAACAAAGAAATTAAATAACAAAAGTTTTGATGATGAAAAAGAAAAAAAAGAAAGAAACAAAACAAAAATAGTGACCTTTTTTTCTCAACCGCCACAATTTTGTCATTAGAACTAATTCACAATAGAAAGTGAATAAAACTATACAGATTTTTTTTTCTAATTGGTTATTTAATACTCTAAAACAATAGTATATGATAATAGAAAAAAAAACATCCGAATATGTTCATTATTTAAAGGCTTCATCGATTATACGAACATTATTCACAGGTTAGTTACTGGGGCTTAAGTGATGTTATATGGTATAACTGTTGGTGATAGTTGAATGATGTTAATCATGTTGCAATGTGATGATCCAGTCTAAGTGACTAGATATCTTGATGTACACTTACTGTTTCAGACTTACAATACATGTCAATGTTACAACTAATTGACCACTAAATGATAATTAGTATAATATATTTTTAGCCCTTCTTAGTATTGATCGAATACCATCGATCGAATTGCAGTGTGTCCACTAGTCTAAGTGACTCGACATCACGTGCACTATGTTGGGATGTAAGGTGGTGGTTGGAAGTAGTCGATAGGAAATCCTTGACATAGACATTTTGTTGCTTGGCACTTATTAGCAAGTTATACCTGTAAACTTAAGGGTACTAATGTGCCCTGATAAATTTTTAGTGACTCTATTTAAATCGATTTATGATTGTCATAGATTATATACATGCCGCCAATACTCGTAAATAATCATCGACTTAATTCGCGTTAGTGAATAATGGGATTAAAATAAGTCAAATACGAGAATGAAGTTTTGAGTACGTATATTTTGTGTAATCGTTGATCAGAACAGACAATCAGAGATGGAGTGAAGGAAGCGAAGAGGAGAGAGCGAAGTGAAACGGTTTGGAGAAGACATGTTAGCCAACTCAGTTCAACCAAGCGTGACTCAATTTTGTAGTCAGACAAAAATAAGCTACAGACATGCGATAAGTAAGGTAAGAAATGCACACATATGCACTCACCTAACAAACAGTCATGGTTGACAGGCGAATAAGTGACAAGATAAAACTGTGCCTTAAGATGAATGAATAGATTGGTCTGTCTAGAAGTTAGAATAACCTATATGGGCTTGATATAGTACCAGCCACTACAGATTCAACCCAATATCATCCGGCTTCAAAGTCAGCAATGTTACCGCCATGCTATCCTGGCAACAACTGAAATGATGCTCGTTTATTGAACTCAGTCACACTTCCTTTCGGTATTACATACACAAGAGGTTTAGTCGATATCCATGTATGAATAAGTTTGGTGAATTTCAGCATCTTCATGAAATTTTTAGGGACAAGATCACTTGGATAATAGTTTAATTTACCAACTACTTCAGTGTGAATGGGTGCTTTGCATTAAAGTTATTAACTGAAACCTACTGTTCACTGATATAGAGTAAGTTTTACAATTTGAAGACTTGCACGTAAATTGTTCGTTGTATCGGATCAACTTATATTTGTAAATAGGCGTTTCATGGCCGAACTTCAGTAAGTCTAAATTCATACCCCAAACGACAGATATAAATCAAGAGTTGTCATTTTTACCCATTATGATAAATAAAAAATCCCGATTACACTCATGATTAAAAAGTTGTACATGAGTGCATTTCATTTATAATGTTAACGATAATTACGTAAATAATTATTTGTTTCGTCAATTAGTGATGTGTTGTAGTGTGATATGCGCTACTGATGGCGACAGGTATAAGTAGTATGTATCATCAACCGAAAGTAAAATGCCTTGCGGCAGAAGGTTGAGAAGATCTAAGGAAAGTGAACAAGAACAAAGAATGATAGGTGTGGAAACAAAGGAACAATCAAGTCTGAGACAATTAACTGACATTTTTCAAATGAAGTATTTATTGTATGGTTCTCAGATTTTACCAAGGGATTCTTTAATTTTGTGTTGATATACATTTGGTTATCCTCACTAGTGTTCTCGTTAACTACAGTATGTCTTTGTCTTCAAAGAAAATTAAATCTTCTGTACATTCATTCAATGTAGTATTTGTGTTCCTCCTTAAAAAACCTTCATCCTACCTTTGCAATCGTATTTTACACTTTAAAAGAGTAAAGTGATACTGATTATTTAACTCTAGTTCTATTTCACCCATTCATTTTTTTTTCTTCACTTTTCATCTTGGTGAAAATTTTTCGATACTTCACCAAAAATGTGTTATAGTAACTATTCGTTCTACCTAAAATTTTAACGATTTCCTGAACACCATTTCTTTTCACATTCGTTACTAGGCTCTCTTGTTATTACAATTTAATCAATGAAATTGAAATAAAATATAGTTAGTTAATCATGCGTAATAACAACCTTTTATTTGAGAGAAAATAGTAACTTGATTATTTTCAGTTAAGCATCTAAGGACATATATACTTTCGAAAGTTTCTTTATTAGTGAACTGTGATTGGGAAGGGGGGCGGACTACACCGAATGGAAGACGATCAAGGAAAACTGACTTTCTTATTGGGTTTAAGTGTGTGGATGCAATTATGTTACCTACTATTTCATATAAAAAGTAATTATTAGAACCAGATGTTCAAAGACAATGTATTAAAAATCGTATTACTATTAATAAAACAAATAATGGATTACACATCAAATCCCATTACATTTCAAGTATCATATTTAGGATGCATTAACCGTGATTATTGACTGATCATAAAATAATTTATATGAAGTTTCGACAAAATTTAACTGAACAGTTTCACAAAAGATTGACGCAAAATATAAAGAAGACAGTCAAAAAAAAATTACAGCTTTCGAAATCTCATCGACTGAAATTAAATAATTCCAACGAGACGTCAAGTAAGTTGATGAATTTATCTACAGTTCGGTGAATTAGTTCCATCAAGACGTATGATAGAAAATATGATTTCAAAATTATGTAAAATGTTTTAAAAGAATAACTACGATCTTTTTTACAGAACGATCTATTAGACGCAGTTAGATAAAAGTTGCACTAAGTTTAAACAAAGGGTAGTTGTGAAATAATATAAACGGATAATGATATTTTGTTCAATTATCTTTTGAAATTCCATCATATCTTCTATCCTTCATAGACTGTTGACAGTCATTTAGTCTCATGATTTCAGTTTGAACAGTTGGTTATAATAGGCCTTGATTTTGAATGCAGTACAAGTTGACAACAGGTTGAAGATTCAATTTATTAATGAGTATGTAACAACATGATAATTTATTATACAGCTACAAATTATTAACATGGAAAATTAAATATACGCAACAAGCAAAGTTTAAAATGATCTTTGTAAATATTTCATTTAATGAATAAAATTTTTGATTTCAAAGATTGAGCAAAGTGATGTATGTCACTCTGATGAATTTTCATCCAAATGACCTGGAAACATATTTATACAATTTTATGACTATAATGATCGGTTTTAGTTTATTCCACACAAAATGAACATTATATGCTTGTTATTCATCACACACATAATCCATTCATAATGCATTCAAACATAAACTGAAATCATTATCTGTTGTAATTATAACAGTAACATTTATTAGTAACATCATTAGCGTCAAATAATTCTCTCCAGTTCACAAATCCAGACGAAATTCATAAAACAGATCACACTCATAACAACATACACACGCACACAAATACAACAATAGTCGAAAACATATTCTCATTGGAATTTATTAGTCTGTTTTCATACAGAAAATGAAGAGAAATCAACACATTGTTTCACCACATTATTTCTCAACCAACATTTCCATACATACATTCACTCACTCAATCACACGCTCACCCACCCACTCACTCAACCACACACACACTTACTTAGTCATCCAAGCATCCACCCGCGATTATTCCATTCATATCACTAAGGTGTAATGTGGAGTAATGTACAGGTTTTGGAATATCTCATGTGTTATGAAACAATCGGTAATTAGTGAGTGACACGTCATCCAATGAAATAAGCATTGATTTCCCTCACTTTCTACGAATTTCCTAATATCATATTATTTTATATTATATTATATTATATTATATACTACCTCTCAATATGGATTGATCTACCACGTTGTTTGAACAAACATATGCAGAAATGGGTCGAGTGATGCTATGTGATATGTGATGATATGTGTAGATTGAATGCATTTCCACATTGACATTTCACCGAATGACTATGTCTGGAATTTTGTCAACAAGTAATTTCGTGTGAATATTCTCCTTCGTCTAGTAATAGAGTCGTGATTCAAATGATCAACAATGTAATGCAACTATCAAATCCATCTTAATCATCGTGATCGGTGTGCATTATCACATTGTTGCTGAGGTGATGGTGGACAACATTTATGTGATGTTTAGTTGAGTGAGAAATTGGTGTGTGTGTGTGTGTGTGCACTTATATTTACATGAAATGTGTACATATGGTTGTGTGTTCACCAACTGATAAATTATTGAATTCGGACTAAAAGCCATTAACCAGTATTCTAATGCATTCTTCTCATTGAATTTGAAAAGGAAATAATTCGGTGAGAAAATCATGATCTCAGTTTCCAAACAATCATATTATTCACTCGTGTCACCAGTATGTAAATAAGTATAATTTACTAGGTCGGTGACAATTCTATTTGTTATATCGTAGTGACAAATACAGTGTTGTGCATGAGGAACATGATTGTATTGTGAACACAGTGACATGTTGATAACTATTGCATTTCACAATGAATGTCACACTTGTCTGTCTACATTCCAATGTTTCTGTGAAAATTTTTCAACTGTTTTACTGATGAATGATGTTTGATTTTGTTTTAATTTTAGTTCTGGAATTGTTGTTGATATTTTCCACTTCTAAATGGAGCACTTAACGTCCCATTTGTTTTAACTATTTAGGGATCTCCATAGAATATCCAATATAATGTGTTTCAGAACTAGTTATTGTTTTTAATGACTTCATCATCAGACTCTATGGTTATAAGTCAATATTTATTTTGTTACAACGGCCGAAACAATTTATGTCAGTAAATTAGACAATTTCATGTGTTACCAAATGGTAGATCTTTGAATTTCTTATGGCTTATAAACTTAAAAGTGTCATTTGTAAATCAGAAATGTCATTTAAAAAGTGTTCAAAAAATTGCTTGTAAGGTGTCGAGTTACAACGAACATAGTAAAATGAATCGCATAAAGAAAATCCATAGTAGGAGAAATTTTATCTGGTTAATTAAGTTTATGATAATGATGATAATAACATCATGTCAATTCAACATGTAATAAGATATGTAATGTTAGGGCGATTAGTATAAACAATCTATGCGAATTGAGCAAGATGAGTTTGTAAATTAAGAATCGGACGTGATGTTACTGAAATATTATCATGTATCAAGCATTTTATTGTCACTGTCGGTTTGAAGTGGCCCTTTCGCATGCAAAGCGAGCGAGAGCCATAACAAAGCAATTTTGACACGTATGGAAGATGGCTGGGAAGCCAACTCCATTTTAATCAAGCGTTACTCAGTATTTATAGTCAGACAAAAATAAACTACAAATATGTGATGAGTCATGGGACATGAAGTGTACACACATATACGCTCATATATAAAAACAGTCAAGACTGATAAGTGAATAATTGACAAGGTCAAAATATGACTCAAGTAGAATGAACAAAATGGAATGTCCGAAAACTAGAATATAAGATATATGGGCTTAAAATAATGACTGACACTACATAGCCCCCTCGTAGAAAATAGCACATTTAAAAAATGTCTGTTTTCGAAAATAACACTCAAGTGACATGAAGCTAACGTTAACAATAAGTAGCGAAAAAAATTGTACAACACTCGATAAAGTACAGCGTCACATGAGGGGCGAGTGTATTATATGAAAATGTTATACTTATGCAAAAGAATACATGAATATCGAAAAGGCGCGAACAAAAATGGAAACGTTAGCATGCGAATATGAGAAAATTAATGAGCGTACAACAAATTAACATGTACTAATTCTATGACTGTCTGAACGATAAAATAACAAGTTTGTATGAGCGATTCAAATTATTGTGAAAATAGTAATAAATTGTTTCTGGGTATGACAGGGAAATAAATCGTCAAAATGAGTACAGTAGAATATGACAGAAATTGGTCTGTGATGCTGACGAAATAGTGAAATACGTTAAATATATGTTCTGTTGAGCCGCAGCAGAATAAATAGCATCGACTAGCGATGAGTGAATTCGAATTTAAATGCGTAACTCCCGTTTGTAGGATGATAATAGCTAAGTCGTGAAATAATATCTGCATCGACGGGTGATATTCGTTGCTGTACTGCAATTGATAATAAGCATAAAATATGAAGTCAGTGAACGTTATCGTTGAATATGTATTAGTAGAATGACCAGAGGAACAGAATAGTGACTGAGTAGACGAGGTACGTAGAGTCGTATTCCTTTTTGGTCATGAAACCTAGAGTGGTTTGTGTGGTTTGAGGGAGATGCGCTCGATCTCGTTTGTTACAAAACCGTACCAAGGCATGACAAAATTACCAATACATATGGTTAGCGATGGCGACGTATGAGACTGACTTGGATGTAACGAACAAGAGTGTATCTTTGAGAGACTAGCTCTAAACTCTATGTTCTGATATACAGTGTAATGGGAATAGAATAGTAGTTGCAGTACTCGAATAGCGTTTTTGAGTGATAAGTGATGCAGCATGTAGTTATGCACGTGGAAGAATAGATAAAATTAACGTAATGGTTACTAATCAGCTAGTTAGATGCATCCATAGACATAATAGGAGGCGATTTCGAAATGAAAAATGTATGTTGTGATAACATAAATTGTTGATCTCGACTAAGTGAATGAATGCAATATTAGATCAAAATGACATGAAAAATTGGAACGAACTCACTTAAAGCAGGAAAATTTCACGTTTTTGAAAAGTAAAAATATCCCAATGAGTTCTCACAAAGTGGAGTGGAATTTTCATAAAATGATAATTTGTTCGGTGAGTAATATGACTGCGCAAATGTCAATCTAGTGACAGCAAGAACAAGATTAATAATTCCACATTCGGTCATGGTATTGATAATAATATAATAATAAGCATATAATGATAATTTGAATCGTAATTAAACAAACCGACGAATGGATCAATGAGAATGGTTGACATGAGTACAAAGTATCGATAAGATAATACGACTTGAGCATGTCCATACCACGCTGCACAGACTGTGCTGATTGCGTCGGATTGGAGATTGCGCTGGCTTCGCTGAATTTGTTCGTCGAACGTATAGAGTGCAGAGGTTCCTTCATCGACGTAGCCTGCTGCGTTGCGTTCGTCGTCGGCGGGCTCACCAATGTTGTGGCCCGTTGATCTGACTCCATATCAGAATGTACGAGTGTTTGCTGTCGCCTTATTCTCGTATATCATTGTCGAATTAAATCGCGTTATCCAATAACGGAATTAAATAAGTCGAATAACGAGAATTGACTTGAGAATACATATATTTCGTACATGAAGTGAATGAAGCACAGCAAAGCAAAATGACACGTATGGAAGATGGCTGGGAAGCCAACTCCATTTTAATCAAGCGTTACTCAGTATTTATAGTCAGACAAAAATAAACTACAAGTATGTGATGAGTCATGGGACATGAAGTGTACACACATATACGCTCATATATAAAATCAGTCAAGACTGATAAGTGAATAATTGACAAGGTCAAAATATGACTCAAGTAGAATGAACAAAATGGAATGTCCGAAAACTAGAATATAAGATATATGGGCTTAAAATAATGACTGACACTACAGGTTTCGTTGTTTTTATCAAGATTTCATACTTGAATATTTGAATAATCAATAGTCATCGTGACTTTGCAGTACATACAAAAGGCATTACTTCAATAAGCAAAAGAAATATATTTATTGGATTTGTATTTCACTATTTTTGTTCTAAATTCTTAACACTGCTTATAAACAAGTATAAACGTGAATATTATAAGACTGTATCATAATACCACATATTGTGGGAAAAGTGTCAGACGTCGACAGGATTGATCATCGCTATTGATAAAACTCATTTAGAACAATCTTTAAATGACTTGTATCATAGAAATACGATGAATTAATGGCCGTTTAGAGATAGGTGAAATTAAATAGCAGAATATGTTCAGTAAACGAGCTATCATTATCTTTTAATCATCCAATGACAGATATACGTAACATTTGTTAACTGTCGACAAGAACAACAGATAGATAAATGCAGTTATCAATGAGTTTCATGATGATACATTGAGGTCTCTCGTTTTTAGTGGGATCCTAAATGCAACGAACAGGTGACGAATAATACAACTAGAACCATCTTTACAAAATCTCTTCTGATAATGAGACTTAAAAGTTGAAGTATATAAATTAAGTGAGAAGTATGATATAATTTCTAATATAAATATTCTGAATCGTATGAAACAACTTTTTCTGGTTAGCGATTTTCAGTAAGGCTTATTTCTACAGGATGGGACTACCAACCCTGTACCCAACCCTCGTCCTTTATCCGGGCTTGGTGAAGGCAGTAACAGTGGGAGGACTCTAAGTGGAGTCATACAAAGACTAGTTGTTTTGATATAAACGGGAACGAATCCATATCTATGCGATTGTTATCCCGTACTGGGACGGAAATTTCCAAGCCCTCAGTCATACTGACAATACGACTTTCAAGACTTGGATAAACTAGATATGAATATTAGATCACGATGCGTATTTGTATAGTTTGTCTGGCTACTCATAAGTAGTTTATCTTATTTGAAAAATGTTTCTATGTTTAGTTCAAGCTGAGAGTTAATATCTATTATTACATCGTAAATGACTTAATTGGAGATAACCACTTAAACAATGGTTAATCTAATAAATTCTTGTAACGACCATTTGAACTGTATTAAATCCTCCCCACTGAACAAGCATCAATTATTATGATTCAAGTTTAGGATTTTCGCCTAATTTGAACATAAAGTAATTGTTGGATGCTAGAGAATGTTAACAATTTGCTTCCTTACCAGGAAGAAGGCTTAAAAGGATAAATTCATTCTAAGTAGTGCGTGCAGCGATTTCTCAAGTTGATCCATATCGTTGATAAGACCCGGAATATGACTTGATGGCGATGTCTGTAACTCAGCATTTACACACATGTTACCCCAACAATTTATGAACCGAATGTATTTGGACTGGCTCAATCACCTGAATGGTCTTATTTGTATATGAAGCCGCGTATGGCGACCAGTTCATTTCATGTAAAATAATCTTCTCTTATCACCTTTTTTTTCAAACCAACTCCTAAAATGTTATGCAGCAGTACAAAATTCAAAGTCTGGTATGAATTAAGTCGAATTATCTATGAGGGTTTGAACTCTTCACTGTATTGCATGATTTCATTTAAAATATGAGACGATTTAACTTGATGCCTATCTAACTAAATGTACATGACTATCATATTTGATAAACTGAATTTATTATTAATGAAATCATCTTTGAAAATGCAAACACGAAATTTGCAGAATAAATGAACTCCTATTTCAGTGGTTATTAATCATCTGAACTCCCTTTAAATTTACAGTGAATAATATGATACAAAACAAAAGTGTAATGTCATTTTGTTAATAATCTTGAGATGGATACATGAAAAGTGTCTACTTGAAATTAAGAGATACTACTAAAGAAGAGTCATTAAACGTTGTATTTGAGATTAATTTATACTTATATGTAGAGTTCGAATACACATAATGTTGGGGACGTTAGATCCCCAGAACTCACTTGGGAAAGGACCTAATTTTGTAATTTTATTTAGAAAATTTGAATTTCCTTGTTTTCGCGCCAAAGGCGCTCTTGTCACCTTCATGTCGTATTTCCCACTGGGAAATATCTTAAATGCTATCGGTCTGTTGCAAATAGCTAGCTTACTGGTCTTTGGTCACCGAGTCTTGTTTCTCGTTCGCAGATTAAGTGAATTCGTGATAGCTTCAACCCTAGCACATACCTAAGGAAATAAAGTAACTTCTATAAATTCCTATAGTATTTTAACAGAAACCCTATTCAAATTGAGTATCAAACAGTTTTTTTAAATATTTCGTCGAATCCATTAAAGTAATATTTTTAATAAAATCAACATTTGCTAGTTCATTCGCTTAAGCTTAAGTAATTGCGAGAGGCAATTGTCTTCCTACAGGCCTTAAGATTACCGACTGAAGGGCAGCAAGTCTGAAAGGGATTTATTATGAACTTCTTTGTTTCACTTCTGTAATATCTATTGGCTGACAAAAAATTAAGTGACCTTAGAGCGTTATATTAATGAAAATGATAACTGGTTATCTACTTATCCAAAAATGTTTAAGAGTCAAATGTACTATATGCCTAAGCATTTAAGACAAATGGCTATTTTTGATCGAAAAAGAGTCTAAGTGTTATATCTTGTTAATGTTTACCGAAATCCCCGTCGCCAATTGTTATAACTTGTCAGTTGTATGCTTACTTGTTATATCGTCGTCGCTGATTATTGTGTCGGAAACGCCTATCGCTTATACTCGGAACCAGGGACCTCTGCAATTCCCACGACGCGAAAGTAAAAACACAAAGACTGGTATAAGTAAAGATTTATTAACCCCGAAACACGACGACGACCCTAGAAGAAAATACACTCACTTATATATAGATTGTACACACACTTTGATTAATAATTAGGATGAAATCATATATATATATATATATATATATATATATATATATATCACATTTTGGGCATAGTTCATGTTCATTGAATACAAGAACATCGCATATTATACAGAATAAAATATCATACGAGAAAAGAAAACCGAATATTACACTGAATGACCACCAGATTGAATCAGAACGGAAGTAATGTTGAACAAAACTCATAATTAGCAAATCAGTTGAGTTTTGACTTTTCTTTCCATCATAGATCTAAGTTTACCCATTTGGAACTTGCCTACATTGAAAGAAGGAGTTCTCAGTTCTCTTTAATGAAAAGATAGTTAAAAGCTAAGTATTTAAGATTTTACATGGGATCATGAATATTTCAATAAGTTGAATTAACAGTTTACCGCTTTGATTAAGGTAGGTATCACTTCCGTGACACTTCCTGATGTTTGATTTAAATATACGTAAAGTTATTAGCTTTTGAAAATTTAAATATTTTGTGTTTTAGTCTTAGTACAAATATCAATAATAGCATCAATAACAATGAAATATAAGTTTCTGTTTTTATCTCTAGCTAGTACCAAATACAAACTAAATGTGATCATTGGTAATCTAAAGCGAGGTTATATTTATTTGAGTCTACAGTTTAATTAACAACCTTACACTTTATGATTCAGTGTTTATAAGTTCTGAATGTTGGTATGACCTGCACTACATCGCATTGAGTCAATTTCGCCTTGGTAACATTAATTTTTTATGCATGAGTCAGTTGTTAGTTGCATTACTTGAATGGGCTATTCAAAACTAATGAATACATTTATGAATTCGAATATAAACCTTGTACCATTCATAAAACTAATTTGAAACAAATAGAACTAACTCATCTTTATTTATTACTAGTTAGTGCCAAAATAAGCAACTAAACTCCATAATCATCTTTAAGGAAAGTTGAGTTTCAGTTTAGACAAAATGGATAACATTTTACATCATCACATATACAATTGAATTTGATTCATGGTAAAAGCTAATATGATTGATTTTACCGTAAACTGTTTAATACCACGCCAATGGAGAACACAATCAGAATTCATCGTTGATCATTTTTCTGTTGAATATCACTTTAAAATACATAAATAATAAAAAGACATTCTCATTGGAAGTATTTAGTGACACATTCATTTTTTGTTTTACTACATTCCTTCTATATATCAAAATCTAAAGAATATTTTTTGTGAAATCAGAAGATTGAAAAGATGATTGAAACAGATTAAAATTATTCTAAGTAAAGATGGATAGTGGTTAACAGTGGAATCCAGGACGTGCGTTTCATCCTATTTGGGACTTATTAGATACAATATAGACCAGTTGTTATACTACTTTTAAAAGGATTCGAGATAAGCACGCAAATCAGTAACAAAACTCGAAGTTGCGAATTATTTTCAGTTCTACAATATAACCACTAATGTTTGTACTTAAATGAAGGATAAAATATCTTTGATAAGGTTATGCAATAAGTAAACGAATATAACATTTTTGTTCATTGGAAATTGTATGGTGAAAATAATATTGGTAATATAGAACAATTAATGTTAATATACAGTAAACGATTACAGAATAGTAACTTTTAGTTGTGAAATATCTAATTATCAATACTAATAAGTCATTTATAGCTTGTGCTATTTGATAATGGAAAGTAATCAACAGGAAAACTTCAACCTAGACTTCGTCCTAGTTGGTATTCATTAGTAAAACTTGCGTACACTCTCGAAATAATTGGAGTTCTTTGAGGGATTCGAATGAAGATTGCTCAGCTCCACACACTGAAATTTTATCAGTGAGCTATTCGAGATGAGACTGGTCTCATATAGGATTGAGGTATTTGCAATTGTTTGATCAGTGAGCAGTGACCAGCTTCACATCTTTTTGACCCTTAAGTCTAGTTCTGGTGACTTTTTTGGAATAAAATAACTTTAGACTGGTTATTTGGGCAGCTGGTGGAGGTTATTTCAATTAAAGGTAAATGCCATTACGGACTAATATCATTTGTGACTGGACTTTAACATTACAAGAGCATTGAGACCTTTTCAAATGTATCAATGATTTCGAGCGATTCCCCATGCCCTATTATTTCCTTATCAGTCCAAAAGACTAAGCTGCTAAATCTGAGTTTCAATGACACATATAAATTACTTATATAATAAGTATTACTGTAAGTTTAAACAAGTGACCGTTGTGTTTGCGATAATTCACTTTGAAAACCTGAAAGTACGCAACAGAAAGATCCGATGTTTTTAGCTGTAAGTTCTTTATTAAGGAGCAAAGTTATTCGTCTTTCATTATCGACCAGCCTTGTGACTTCCCGTTTGTGTTCGATTTAGGCAAAATTTATCTAGTCACTGTGTGTTATATTCCAATATTGACATGTGTTTTAATTTAAAAATGTTTTTCCTCTACAGTAATCTTAATTATGAAACTGATGATGATGTCACATCCTGATAAGTTGAACACGTAAAGTGTAAGGGAATAGACATATTGTGGTTTGGGTTACTTATATTCACACAAGTAGTATATAACGGTGGTCAGACATAGAATGTATTTCAGTAGAAGTTCGATAAGGAAAGAATGGGAACGGAACGCTTTTGGTATGAAAACACATGAACAATGAAATCCAAGACAATGGATTGATGTTTGCGACAGGAACGGTCAAGTTTGAGATGATGGATTGATATTTTGCAAATTAACGATTTACTATATGGTTCTCAGATTTTATTGATTTGCCCTGTAATTTCGTGTCAAATACACATGGTTGTCCCTACTCGTCTTCTTGTTCACTACAATTTGTACAGAAGAAATATCCGACTGCGCAGTACAGAATAGTTACTTGGACAGGTTCACATAGTGGACAGTCATAGCTGTATATGAACAGACATATTATTGAAATAAGTTATCAGAATGGCCTTAGGATGACTATCAGATTTTCAAACGGATAATGTGAAGAACAAATTCTTAGGTTTGTAGAATCTACAGATATCAAGAAAATCAACAATTTATATATTTCTATCTTCTATCCGAACTTGCCCACGTACTATTTAATCCAAATGATGATGTAGAAACTTATAGATTATTCTTAACTATCCTGCCTACTTTTCTTATATTTCCAATTTATCACCCTTGATTTATTAATTTCACTTCACCTAATTACCAGTTAAACAATTCAGACGGTGAAATTCCACTTCAATAAATAGTCCTAAGAAAAATGTTATTTCTTTTTGTTTAAGTCACTTAATATTTTTATCTTAAAATAACTTCACAAGATTTCTAGATGAGATTTTTATCGAATAAACTTCAAACTCTACTGTTATTACTTCAATCTTTAAACTTTGAGTTGCTTAGTATGACAGTATAAATTCGTCATGAATTTCTTTTCTTTTTCTTCTTTTTTTGTAGCTTACATTCTCATTGTCGCCATGAAAAACAGAATTTGTATTTCAGAAAACAACGAGTACTGCTTGTTTAATCAAAAATTGTCAATATGAAAAACATAAACTGAAAACATTATTGAATTAAATATAAAACTAGAAAAGAAGCTGATGTAAGATATATATCACACTAAGATTCACAAGTCACTTACTCGGAATCCTCTAAATATCTGAAATGGGTGAGCATACCGATCACGATGATTAAGATGGATTTGATAGTCGCATTACATTGTTAATAATTTGAATCACGACTCTGTTACTAGACGAAGGAGAATATTCACACAAAGTTACTTGTTGACAAAATTCCAGAACATGTCTAAGTTTATAATGCAATATGAAATAGTCTGATGATTATTGTATGAATTATCACTACGGTTTAAAAGGAAACAGCTCAAGATGTAATTTCTTTCTTTTTTTAAAATATTTATTTGCATATACAATAAAAACGTGTCAAAATTGCTTAGTTTACTATTCACTTTCAAATAAACCCAGATGTTTTTAAACAACCAACAATATTCTTTCGATTTCAGAGTATGATGAATGAAGTTTGTGTGAGACATATGGTTCTCAGCTAAAATTAATGATACTTTAAAATCTAGATTGTCCAAGTATCATGAATATTCCTGCTAACTATCGATGATAAAGGTGTTGGCAATAATAATTTCTTTGACTGTTAATTGGAACCTAAGAGTTCAAACAAATGAACGTTAAGTGCTCCATTTAGAAGTGGAAAATATCAACAACAATTCCAGAACTAAAATTAAAACAAAATCAAACATCATTCATCAGTAAAACAGTTGAAAAATTTTCACAGAAACATTGGAATGTAGACAGACAAGTGTGACATTCATTGTGAAATGCAATAGTTATCAACATGTCACTGTGTTCACAATACAATCATGTTCCTCATGCACAACACTGTATTTGTCACTACGATATAACAAATAGAATTGTCACCGACCTAGTAAATTATACTTATTTACATACTGGTGACACGAGTGAATAATATGATTGTTTGGAAACTGAGATCATGATTTTCTCACCGAATTATTTCCTTTTCAAATTCAATGAGAAGAATGCATTAGAATACTGGTTAATGGCTTTTAGTCCGAATTCAATAATTTATCAGTTGGTGAACACACAACCATATGTACACATTTCATGTAAATATAAGTGCACACACACACACACACCAATTTCTCACTCAACTAAACATCACATAAATGTTGTCCACCATCACCTCAGCAACAATGTGATAATGCACACCGATCACGATGATTAAGATGGATTTGATAGTTGCATTACATTGTTGATCATTTGAATCACGACTCTATTACTAGACGAAGGAGAATATTCACACGAAATTACTTGTTGACAAAATTCCAGACATAGTCATTCGGTGAAATGTCAATGTGGAAATGCATTCAATCTACACATATCATCACATATCACATAGCATCACTCGACCCATTTCTGCATATGTTTGTTCAAACAACGTGGTAGATCAATCCATATTGAGAGGTAGTATATAATATAATATAATATAATATAAAATAATATGATATTAGGAAATTCGTAGAAAGTGAGGGAAATCAATGCTTATTTCATTGGATGACGTGTCACTCACTAATTACCGATTGTTTCATAACACATGAGATATTCCAAAACCTGTACATTACTCCACATTACACCTTAGTGATATGAATGGAATAATCGCGGGTGGATGCTTGGATGACTAAGTAAGTGTGTGTGTGGTTGAGTGAGTGGGTGGGTGAGCGTGTGATTGAGTGAGTGAATGTATGTATGGAAATGTTGGTTGAGAAATAATGTGGTGAAACAATGTGTTGATTTCTCTTCATTTTCTGTATGAAAACAGACTAATAAATTCCAATGAGAATATGTTTTCGACTATTGTTGTATTTGTGTGCGTGTGTATGTTGTTATGAGTGTGATCTGTTTTATGAATTTCGTCTGGATTTGTGAACTGGAGAGAATTATTTGACGCTAATGATGTTACTAATAAATGTTACTGTTATAATTACAACAGATAATGATTTCAGTTTATGTTTGAATGCATTATGAATGGATTATGTGTGTGATGAATAACAAGCATATAATGTTCATTTTGTGTGGAATAAACTAAAACCGATCATTATAGTCATAAAATTGTATAAGTGTGTTTTAAAGTAAGCGAAATATTAATATATACTACATTTATTATAGTGTATTTTTAATGTTCACAATTTCAGTCTGATTTACTGCAACTGAATAATCTTACTACCTTCTGTTTATCTACTTAATAAAATGATCATTTCCTTCAGTCCAGTCTATATTCGTTTCTTCCATAATATTTTAAAAACGATGATGGAATAACCATCCTGTTTCTCAGTTTACGAATCTACTAGATTTAAAATATTATTTGTAATATATTCAAATATAGTAATTTTACGATGTTAATGGAAAAAAGTTGTCTTTAAGATTTTCCTGTGTCTGCTTTTGTATTTTGGCAAAAGGAAAATCAGATTTATCTTTGAAATAGTTATTTTACAATAACCGTCCAGTGCCTCCAGGTTTTCCATGGTGGTTTGGCTTCAACTGACTCATGATTTCAACAAGTGAAACCTTGATTCAGTTAGATTTTCCTTTCTTGAAATATTCAACAAATCAATATGTTACTTTTTAAATACATTGAGTACTACATAAAGCGTTATGTTCATTTAAGAGAATGTAGATTAAGGCAAATGATTTTCTTTATTTGTTTAGATGAATAATAAGGATTCAAGGTAGTTTTGTTCATAAATTGACATCAGTTTAAATGGTATGACCATTATAATCAAATAAATCAATAGTGAATCATTTAATCATTTATGATTATGATTCAGTTTTCTGAATAGGCACTAAGCGGTATTGTTAACCATTGGATTCTGACTAAATGGCTGAAGTATTTTGTGTCCACCAGGAGACCTTCAGGTTTAGATTTCAATGGCATGGTAATTTCTGGTTCTGTGTTATAACGAACAATAACCTCGAATTGCACAAAGTCATATGAAACTATCTATGTAAACAATGTGTGAGCAAAAGTGCACGAATAGCTAAAAAGAGCATACAAATCCCAATGACCTAATAAGCAGATAATTTAAACACTCATTCTGTTCTGTTACCAGATATTGTTTAAACTAGTTATGGAACTTACTCCAACTTACTCATTGTAGCTTTGTATAGAGGTGGTCTAGGAAGAATGTTCAGATTTGTTGAAGCTCAAGAGCAGAGAGAATTTAAACTTCTCTTCCGTGCTCACTAATAATTTATGCGCACATTATATCTACCACGATATTATTGATTTTAGTTTAACAACCAGAGTGGTGTAATTTATTCCTTATTATCCATTTTCTTAGTTCGACCAACTGTTTGTCATCTAAAAGTCTTAGCATACTAATGCATAATCACTGAAGTTATTCTAAATTTCTCATTGAAAACTATATAAACAATCATAGCCACCAATCAGATCCTCTAGTTAACGATGTCTTATGAGTCATACAATCCATATTTACAAGTTATGCCATACATTAAGTTCCATTCTCTGTAAATGTTCAATGGATGAAACACTTTCTATGTGAATTATCCCGTTTCAATGATCTGTAGAAATTTACTACTTTTACTATGTTAATCTTGCTGAAATGATTTTTTTGTGAGCTAAATCAAACCGTCCTTGATTTTTTACCATGATTTAAAAAGGACCAGTAAACTGTATTGAAGAATTTTAAGTTGTAATTATTGAAAATGTTAGTTCATTTTATTCACAGTAATATGTTGGTTTTTCATTATTTGTTTTTGAGTTGGCATGGTGATAAACTTTGATTATTACCATAATCCTTGTTATTATTGAAATGAGATTTTTGATTGTTCATATTTCTAGTTTGTAACTAGAAATGTAATGAATTGTGTTCATGCATATCACACAGTTATGATAAGTTATTCTCATCTCATTAAACTAACTAAAATATGTTCATAATATAACAGCACTTGATGTGGTCCAAATAGAACAGGTTCGATGTCCATTAATTTATATTGTAAAATACATATAGAGATAATCCTGTTTATTATTAAGCATACTAGTCATTATGAATCTACAAAATTTTTTGTTTTTTATTGTTCGATAATATTATATATGTATAATTCATTTTTGTATTATTTGCCCGTATTTTCCCATTGTTATGTAGAACTATAATTGATCAGTTTCTTATTAGCATATGTGCATACTGTACGGATTGCTTCGCTATTGCCTAAAGTCACAAGTATTATAAGCAGATATGGATGGTGGCTAGCAGTGGAAACCAGGACGTGCGTTTCACCCAACTCGGGACTCTTCAGCTGGATGTACCTGCATCCCAGAGTTGATATTCACTTCGGGATTGTATTGCTTACTTACATACGCCTGTTACTCGTCGTGGAGGAGCATAGGCCTCCCCAAAGCACTGTCCATCCAACTCTATCCTGAATAATCCTTTACAGTTTCTATTCATCCTTTCCATGTCTGTTTCCAATCCGCGGCGAATTGTGTTTTTTGAACTTCCACTTTTCCGTTCCTCTTCAGGACTACAAGTTGGTGATTGCCTCGTGATGCAGTCTGATGACTTCCTCAATGAATGGCCTATCCACTTTCAACGAATTTTCCTAATTGCCTCTTCAGATGAAAGCTGGTTTGTTCTCTCCCACAATAGGCTGTTGTTGACAGTATCTGGTCAACGGACATTGAGTATCCTGCGTAGACAATTGTTTATAAATACTTGTACCATTTTTATGATGATAGTCGTAGTTCCCGAAGTTTCAGCTCCGTATTGTAGAACCGTTTTGACGTTTGTATTGAAGATTGTGACTTTGATGTCGGTTGACAGTTGTCCGGACTTGTATAGGTATATTTAAATGTTGTATTTGCATTTCAGAGAGTCATGTAGCTTGAGATTTTTTAAGAATACATTTGATTTTCAGTTTATCAATTTATTATTGGACAAACCTGAACAAATAAACAAAATAAATAGATAAATTTTCGGAAAAAACAACCTATACATTTTGTCCTGAATTTAGAGATATAAGAAATCAGAATAAAGTAGGAAAGTGTACATATATAGTCATAAATTCCTATAAGTTCATCTACTTACTGTTATACGACATAACCATTTTTCAATAGTATAATTCTGTATTTAAGCTTGTTTGCTTAACTGAATTTAGCAGTTAGAATTTTATTCCTAGACAAAAATCTAGATACAAAAGTGAAAAAAGACTTAGAAGCCAAATTATCATGTTTGGAAATAAAGCATATGTAACAACAAAAGAATTGTACAAGGAAGAGTATGAAACAATAACATATTTTATTTAGTATCAGAAGGGGTTTTTGTGGATATCATAGTAATTTTAATAGTTGAGATCATGAGTCAATTGAAGTTAGACCATCATGAAAAACCTGGAAGCACTGAACGGTCGTTTCGTCCTGGGTTCGTGGATGAGTACTGCTGTGGAGTCCCACAGTAGGACGAAACGGCCGTCTGGTGCTTCCAGGTCATCCATGGTGGTCTAGCTTCAATCGACTCATAATCCGAACTATTAATATTTGTAATAATTTACAACACTACACAATATCTTATTATGATTATTCTTTGTTCATTTTATACTTGTGAAGCTCCATCCAATCTGAATAGAAAATATCATATCGATTTTTCTGGAGAAAAATTTGTGATATAATGAATATTTTACACTTTATATTTGCAACAGATTTAAATAAATTAAGTCAAGCATATGTTTGGTAATATTTAAAAGACATTAGATTTTTTTAACAATGTGTTAACATGTTTATTCTAAATAAACTAAATTGATAGTGTTGTTTTTTAGTTACGTAGCTTTAATATATCTGGGCCATGGCTAGAAGTGAGTTACTGGATGTGCTTATCGTCTAAAACACGGTGATGATACATTTAAATATGCTTTTCTCCCCTACTATTATTATTATTATTATTATTATTATTACCATTAATGTGGTGTATGCTACTTGTGTCTGTCGATATAAGTAGCATATAACACCAATCGGAAGTGGAAAACTTGGTAGCAGAAGGCTGTGAAGGTTGACTTGAAGAAAACAGAGACGGAGTTAGAAAGGATCATACAGAATGTGAAAGACAGATGATGAAAACTTGCAAATGAAGTAATTAATGTATAGTTTTCATATTTTGCCAAGACACTGTAATTTCCCATTGAAATACATTTGAATTGTTCGAATCAATACAAAGAAATGTTGAATTTCATTAAGATCAAGAACCGATCTAGTTCAACAATCTACACAACTCCCAAAATGACAAAGAAATGTAGTCAATATGTAATGTATACTATAAGATTTTCTGTCACTAAAAAAGAATTTTACTGTTTCAACTTATTTGTTCTCTTTCCTCTAGAATTCCCCTGTCTATATAATCGAAGTAGCTTTTTGTAAGATTGCAAAGAAACTATATTACAATCTGTTGATTGTTCTCAAGTCTTCATTTAATAAGCAGTATTGTGAAAAAAAGCTACCAACATCAAAGTTACTCCTTTTTATGGCTATACTGTGTTGAAGTGTAAAATGAAGCAATATTCATCTAGATTATTTGAATAAATATAAAGTTAAATGAAGTGATAAAACAGAAGTATAGTTTAATAACAGTATAAAATGAGCCTTAGCTAAGACTTTATACACAACTTATATATTTGAGTCGGGATCTTAACATTATTAGGAAAATAATTAATGCTGTATAATTGATTTCCGACTAATTATACCGGTATACATTTTTATTACTGTTACAACTTTTTATTAAATGGCACTCAACTACTAATAAACTCTAATATGAACGATGAATAAAAAGTAGAAATATTGATCACTGGTTTATTATTCGTACATAAATAAAGTAGGTATGCATGTATTTACAATGAGTTAACGTAGCCGGTTGTGACTATATAATGCCTGTAAATTTACGTATATCATACATCCAAAGTAAGAAAAATTACAATCCAAGGAAGTTGTAATTTGTAGGTGTTGTGTAAAGAATGACTATGTACTGTAAAGGTTTTTATTTATCGGTATATATTTTTTCAAAATTTTTGAACAAATTCCGGCAGATAAACAATATATGAACTAATTTCTTGTTACGCATAAACGGAAGTGCTCTACCTACCTACCATACTTATGCTACCACTATACGTACATCTGCTCCCTCATAACTCTATCTATCTATCTATCTATCTATCTATCTATCTATCTATCTATCTATCTATCTATCTATCTATCTATCTATCTATCTATCTATCTATCTATCTATCTATCTATCTATCTATCTATCTATCTATCTATCTATCTATCTATCTATCTATCTATCTATCTACCTATCTATCTATCTATCTATCTATCTATCTATCTATCTATCTATCTATCTATCTATCTATCTATCTATCTATCTATCTATCTATCTATCTATCTATGTTTATATATGCCATAATTTCCAGGGACTCCAAACATTTGTTTTATAATATAGCACCACTTTGTGGAATTAATCATTTAGCTTAGGCTAATCGTACTTTATAAGTATGTTATCAGCACTCACCCTACATTTCAATACTTATACTTCTAAGTAGATGATGTAGAATTACTAAACCCAATATTCTGTTTTCCAGTGTCCGAAGAGAAATATTGGGAAGCAAATAATCCCATAATATTAATATAATTCTGTATACAAGACTACTTATATCAAACTTCCACTACAACATGAATGAATTAAAGTCATATTAAATGTTACGAAAAATGAAGCTTAACTTGATGAAAGTAATTGATGATGAAGTTTGTTTGTATGCTAATGACATTTTAACTGTCCATATTTACATCTATTGAATATTTAACTCCTAAATAATAGGGCGGTCAAGGTTAATACGATATTGAAATAAGTACATGTACCGAAATGGAACTAGTTCACAAGTGTTAGGAAATACAGGAAAATTCTCCAATTGAATCTAACATATAGAATAATAGGCGTATGTACATAGGGTTTAAAATCGATAAAAATAGGAGTGAATGTGATCCTCATAATAGGAGTTATATGGGGAAAAATAAATACTCATTGACGTTGAATGAATCCAGGAAATGTTTAACACTATTAGGGTACTCACTTAATAATAAGTATTGGTCATTGTTAGCATTATCAAATCTGCTTGAAGAATAAAATGGAGAATTATCGCTACGCATAACATTGTAAGGTTACTTTACGTACTTAAAACAATGATACAATCGTTAACGTTATGAAAAATGGAGATCTTAAGTAAATATGTTTACTATCATAGTTTGTGACTAGCTAACGAAGTAAGATTCTCGCATAATGTCTTTAAAGGTACTTATTATCTTATGAAAAGATATTCTATTCGGTAACGTAAACCAAAGGACCTGAATGATTTCCAACTTAACTGTACGAGCTCCACCTAATATTTATCTTTTGAGATGTGGCTCACTAGTTTTAACTACTAATTTTCGGCTATTCGGCTATAAATTTAAATTATGTTCTATCAGTTAACCAAGAGCATACATAGTTATCAGTGAGTACTGAACCTTAAACAAAAGAAGTGGAATCAACTGGCACTGATTATATCGTTTGCAGTTTGTCTGTTTTAATGGCAGGCTATCAAAATATAAGGCTATACGGCAAGAAGTTAAACCTGATACTTAGATCCTAATCCATTGAAGAATGCTCGGTGTAAGAAATTAGTTTTGTCCATTTTTTATGACATTTATCGTTGTTACTTTTATGTTAATATTTTGTGTATGGGCATATTACTTTATTATATAAAAATATTTTGTCTTGCTAGCAGTCATCACCCAGTCACGCTGTTATGTTGAATACCATCTGTTGGACGGCATTCTCTCCATCCAGTTAAATAATCATGAACTTTGTTCACCTATGAAATCTTGCTCCAAGATGACATCTTTGTGTTTGGATTAAGCTACTTTCATTTTATTAAGGACGCTATACTGATCCATGACTAGTTTTATAGTTTATCTTTTTATAAAATTTATGTTTTTATTATGATAGTCACCAGATTAGTGCTTGTATTGTAGGGTTTGGGATGCTGTTTTATCAGTGTAGTGTTTCCAGCTAAGCAAACACCGTGTGATAAATAGCTATCTGCAGCTAATTTTGCATATGGAGTCTAATATTTATGAATATACTTTCGGTCCATCTTTACTCTAAGATTATGGGACTTTTCTCAAACGTTAATGGTTACAATGCGAGACTGAGACTTATGGAAATTACTTTAGAGCTCTATAAGTTTATTCGTTTATATCTCATTTGAAAGATAAAATAAGTAACTTTTCTTCGTTGATGGAATGGCCTGTTGTTTAGTGTTTGAATTATGAAAAGACAATATAATACTAACATATATAACCTGCTATAACTGGAGTAAATAGTGAATAATTAATATTTTAGTTTAAATCACTTGCTCAAATACTTTAGAAAGTCTCATGAATCTGTACTCAACTACCATGTAAAAACTTAACAATAACTCAAATTTTACATAATCATTATTAAATGATAACAAAAACTGTTCACATTACTATTAATACTAAATTATTGTATTGTTGTTATTATTGACCTGAAAACTATATTTGGCCAGTGAACATCAACATTGAGGTTTAACAACATCCAACTGACGAGTCTCAACTAAATGAAACTCACATTCTGGATCAAAAAGTCAACCAGTATCTAAAATAAGCCTGAAATATTTTATAGATACACTCTACTACATATTACTTCTTTTCAACAAAACAGTGTCTCTATGACACACTTAACGATAATTATTCAATAATTTACCATTTGAAAAGTTTTTGATCAAAGTAAATTCGATGCCAATATTGATTAGCTCACTGCATAGTGACAGAAAATAATACTCTGGAAAACATTACGCAGCAAAACATCATTAAGAATAGAATAGGAATTCTAAAGGAATGATTCTTTTCTCTTTGCTAAATTTTGCTGAAGTATTAAGATGTCATCTACGTGTGACTGTATTGATCTTCCTGTATATATTGTACATGTACTTTTTTAGAAACCTTTGTGACCTTGACAGTGTTTCTTTATAAATCTCTCCCAAACTAGTATAAGATTAAGTTAAAATGCTTTTAAATGTCTTTTTTTTATGTGCAATAAATAAGAGATTAAGCAATATCACATCTTACAAATGCTTTCGTTTGACGTATTTTTATGGGAAAGGCTATATAAGTAGTCTAAACATGCAATCAGACATTTAGATATATTTTTTTGAAAATAAGGAATTCGTTCACTAGGATTTAATATGAATCCTTCCTTGTTAAATGAAATCAATCAAACAGATGGCTAAGTAAGTCATACAGTGCCTAAGAAAACTGGTTTATACTGATTTTGTGGATATGCACGTATTTTATATACTTTGTAAAACTATATTTTGAATAGTAGCTAGCAGCAGAAGTGCATTTTGTCATGTATGAAGTTCGTCACCTAAGTGAACTTGCATCTTAATCTCGATATTCATACTGTGACTCGATCCGATTATTTATCATTTCGAAGGCCGATAAATTATCCAGTGATCTACAGGACTAAGACAAGTATTAAGTTTTTGAGCAGTCATGATATTTACTTGTAAGTGTCTGCGATTGCACGTTGTTTATATTAAGGACTAAATGTTGACAATTTTCTGTTATCAAAGATAACACTGAGATACTCACTCGAGGTTCAAATGCTGATCGGAATTCAGTCTTGAATATCGACAACGGGTAAAAATAAACACAAAAATATATAAAATTATTTCTAGATAAGTTACTGAATATTTCGTTGATGTAACAATGATCAGGCAGACTATAAGATAATCGGTTATTTGATAGTAGTTGAGACTACTTTCTATTCATTTAAAATCATAATTGTAATGTCAATAACGTACATTTTTATGCTGTATTTAAGTTCTCAGTTTACACTGTCATTCTCTGTGTGAATTCGTAGATCCTTAATTTTTAAAAGTACCCAAATAGAGCTAAATAACTATTCAGTTCCCCAAATTCTTTTTTAATCTAACCGTTATTATTCCTCGATTAAAAAAATAGTTTCTTATTTCTTTGTTGTTATAGTTAAACTTCTCAAAGTAAAGTTAGAAAATTGTAAACTTTCTAATCCCATGGAAAAAATGAGTTACTCAAATTTTTTTAAAACATGCTTCTATTTCCTATAATCTTTTCTATCGAATATTTTCTATTTTATTACAAAATTTTCTGGGTACAAATCTTTTTCTTTTCATATGATCATGTGTACATTACTCTTTCAAAATTGATCTTAAACTGGGCATATTGATTCACTTTTCATACTTCCTTGGATTTCGAATTTGAAAATAATCTTGTATCTTTCTTTTCAGAGAATTCATTCTTTCTTCTAGAATTATGTTATCTATGCTTAATGTTATCTACTATCTCTGATATTGCAACTATTTCCACTACACTGGCACTTATTACAATAATTTCATTACACTATTTGGATATGGTTTAACAACTTAAAACGATACACATATGTCCCAAGTTCTATTTTGCTTATTACTGTTTGACTGAAATGTCTTTTTTATGATCTCTTAATTCATTATAAATGAAGTGACTATCGTTTCAAGTCATATAAGAGAAATTATTATTTACAATACTTTTGGACTTTTTGTGTGCTTTTCTTTAATAAAGTGTTAAGAGGATTCTTTTTCGGTCTCATAAACATATAAATTCTCGTTGGTACTCATTATACCATAGAATCAGATAAATCTTAGGAGATGAAAATATTTTTAAATGTTTTATCTGGGTAAGTAGACACTATATTGTAAGATACCAAATATTCTTATTGTATGATTTAGAATAAAATGCATTAGCGGACAACATTGCTTTCATCCAGATCCTCATCAGACCTTACTATACTGCAAAATTATAAGCATATTCGTAAAACAAATCCAATACAATGATTTAATGTTTCTCACACATGCTTTTTATAAATATTACTATATACTAGAGTGAAACATTAGAAGAACTTAACTGTAAACAAAGTAAATCATGTATTTAAAATACTTTTTATCTTCTTTTCATTCATACGGAAGTTTCCGATCGCAAGTTTTCAATATTACAAAATGATAATCCTATAAAATTTAATATTTTATTTTAAAAACGAGTAAGGACACATTTCAGTTTGGGAAATTTCATAAAATCAACACATTATTGTCTAAATAATTTATTAGCCAGACTGCTAGATTTGTCTGATAACGAGAAATCATCTTTTATAACGTCAGAACAATAGCCCATACATCATTGTTGCTTAGTTGTTGAAACACTTGATTTTATTTTTTTCACCAGCATGTATGGATCCGAATATGACTACGATAACTATAACCATAATTTGAAATTGAGCTACATGGCTATTGACTTAATTCTGTTTACAATATATTCCAAAAATACTTACTTGTTTACGCTTGTTACCCCTCCTCAACAAGTATAAGTCGCTCACTAGCTTTCTCCATCCAACAATGTCCTGGATAATCTTTTACAGTTATTTCCAGTTCCTATTCATCCCTTTTATGTCTCATTCTAATTCACGACACAGGGTAATCTTCGGCCTTCTTCTTTTTCGTTCCCCTTCAGGATTCCACGTTATCGCTTGCCTCGTGATTCAGTTTGACGATTTCCGAAATTTATGTCCTTTCCACTTCCAATTTCTTTTCTTAATTGCCTCTTCAGATGAATGCTGGTTTGTTCTCTCCCACAATAGGCTGTTTTTGATGATACCCGGTCAATGGACTATGAGTGTGTTGCGTAGACAATTGTTTATGAATACTTGTACCATTTTTATGATGACCGTGGTAGTTCTCGAAGTTTCAGCTCCGTATAATAAGACTGTCTTGACGTTTGTATTGAAGATTGTGACTTTGATACTGGTTGACAGTTGGTTTGAGTTTCATATGTTCTTCGACTGTAGGAATGTGGCCCTTGCTTTGCCAATCATCACACTTACGTTCGCATCAGTTACTCCACGTTCATCGATGATGCTACTCGTGGGGTTTAAATGAAAATAAACAGTTTTTAGAAATCTAATTTACTCGTTAAGTGAGAGTTTGTGTGAATTGACTGATATCATGATGTAGGGAAAAAAGAAAGATTGTAAATGAAGATTTATCTATGCATCAACTATAGATTCGCAATAACTTCAGCCAGTGAAGAAAAAAATTACACTGCATTATATATGATTTACTTATCTGGATAATAGGGATATCATTTTATATTCAACCAGGTAGTACTTGATATAAATCGATCAATATGTATACAGTTTCCAATGTCAGTAGACTTAACTGTATAAACTTACATTTCAAAATATTACTGAGTTGTATATTTTCTCCCTCCTGACATATAAACAATCATTTAAAATTAAAAACCTTTCATACATTGTTTCTGTTTTACCTAGTTCAGTCACATGTCAAAGATTTATTATTAGCCTTACAAAGTAAATGTTTCGTTAATAAAATGACTTATTTGACTAAAGATTGGGACATTATACACTTTATATTTCTGGTATGTTTTCTTTCCATATTTATGTATTCAAATGTTAGCAGATATGTTGTTGTTTCATGATTTTCATTGAAATTTGTACTGTAAAATGCAAAAACAAAAAAAACCTAATGTGACATTTAACGAATTTCCAAATTCTGATAAATAACATTTACTATATTGTGTTCAACCTGAATATTATAATTCACTGCTATGTAGACTTGAAAATTGAATCAAAGAGTATGCTTGCATTATTCCAATGACTTTTAGGGTGATACATGTGACATTTTTGTGAATAATAAGTCGAATTGTGATAGGATTTTCATAGAGGCGCAAAGAACTCACTATGACAATTCCAATCTATGTTAAAAATGTAAGCAAATAAACTGGTTCTAATCCATAATTATTCTTAATATTATCGATCAGTGTTTAACATCATTGATTTCTTCCATCACTTTTAACTGAACTGAATTATTGAATTTTCTTGTCTAGTTAATTTACAATTTTAATCCTTTCACTATTTTACTATGAACTATTGTATATTCCTTGGAGTTGATAAAAAATGACATAAATATTTAGTTTCTGTGTATGTAACATCTGAGTGTTTTTTTAGCTAGTTAGTTTTCTACGAGATGGGGTCACTAACCCCATACCCAACCCTCCTCCTTTATCCGGGCTTGGGACCGGTAGTAGTTCCAAAGGGGCTCCAGGCGGAGTTGAAAAAATATTATTTAAAACTTTTAGGATGTAAAATCATTATCGATCCGAACAAATTTATTTAGTCAATCGAAGAGAAATTTTCTATCTGTGAATTTTAGTTAGTATAATACTTATTTAAATTATATCTCACATGTATAGATTGAATAGATTCTGTTCCTTGAATGATTTGCTATTATGAACTAAATATTCCAATATAGATTGAGGTTTAATCAATCAGCGATGCCTGGTAATCAAACCATTATTAATCTTTTTAACAGTGTTTGTTACATGGTAAAATTAATTTTAAATACATTTATTAGTTAACAGTAAACTTCAACAACTTGGCGTTTTGAGTTAGAATTTAAATACTTATGTTAGTATAAACTCATTAAAAATCTCAAAGAATGATAGAAATTAGTCTCTTAAGTTTAATATAAACAAACTTACATAGTGGAGAGTATTTCGAGTCGAAGTAGATGGTGATACTAAAATTTCCTTATAACCAGCTTTCATCTGAAGAGGAAATTAGGAAAAAACGTTGGAAGTGGATAGAATATACATTAAGAAAATCACCAAACTGCATCACGAGGCAAGCCCTAACTTGGAATCATTAAGGGAAGCAGAAAAGAGAAAGGCCAAAGAACACATTACGTCGGGAAATAGAAGCAGATATGAAAAGGATGAATAACAACTGGAATGAACTGGAAAGGTTTGCCTAGGACAGGGTTGGATGGAGAATGCTGATGGACGACCTATGCTTCTCGAGGAGGGGTAACAGGGCGTACTGATATAACATTTATTAGTAACCTGATAATTTATCCTGTCATACTTTATTTCAGCTAACTTACTGAACCTTCGTACTACTAAAGAGTAACATAAATGAATAATTCTATAATATCCTAGTTTCAAGAATACAGTTTTACATAAATTAAGTTTCCCTCTTCACAACTAACTTATGTTAAAATTTTTTAGATAAAAAAACATCAGTCTGTTTCAGCAAACAGTTCATCTTAACAATCTATATTATTCTGACAGATTTAAATGATTAATCATTAACATTATCTAACAACATTGACTATTATAAGTAGTAGATAAGAGAAAATCTATTTTTTTATTGTCATCCCTCGAAAGATGATCAATAAACAATATCACAGATTGAAATCATTAGTCAATTGAAGCTAGACCACCATGGAAAACCTGGAAGCACTGGATGGCCGTTTCGTCCTGGTATGGGACTCCTCAACAGTGCACACCCATGATCCCGCACCCCGCGAGATTCGAACCCAGGACCTATCAGTCTCACGCCAGGCGCTTAATCAACTAGACCACTGGAAGTAAGCCAATCATAATTGGAAAACTGTAGGATATATTGAAAGAATTAATCTAAAATTAAGAAATGTTAAAAAACGAATAAAATAATAATGATAACAAATGATTTCCTAGAAAGAACACTTAATATAACAGATGAATACATTGAAACAAACAAACTAACTAAAGACCACTTTAGTTTATAATCAACAAAACATGATCATTTTCATCTTTCTATTTCTTATTTAACTGATTACATTAAAATTGAAAAAAAGTAGGATAAGATTAAGTTAATCAAAAACATGAGGATATTAACATTTGAATTATTATTCGGCGGTTTTTTTGTTGAAATTTATTTCTAATCTAATCTATGGATTAAATTAAATTATTTTTTAAACTGATAAGATCAATTAAATACTTGATAAATTCAATCTTTAAGTAATTTTAATGACTTTATGTTAACAAACATTATAAACAAAGATAGATAGTGGCTAGCAGTGGAGTTCAGGATGCGCATTTTGTCCTATTTGGGACTCTTCAAATGGATGTACCTGCATCTCAGAAGCGAACGCTATTGAGTTTGAGTCTTAGAGTGAATATCAACTCTGGAATGCAGATACATCCAGTTGATGAGTCCAAAATAGGATAAGACGTGTGTCCTGGATTCCACTGTCCATCTTTACCTATAATGGATATGACTTAAGGCAATATCGAGGCAATATGCACAGTATGCACATATGCTAATAAGAGACTGATCAATAGCAGTTCTAAAGAACAATGAGAAGATTCAAATAAACAATACCAAGTGATTTTTTTCTTATGTTAACAAATTAAAAACATAAAGAATATGAAAAGTTTCATGACTGTTGATAGTAGGATTCAAACGTCTGTGTAAAACCTGTAACTTAGTGCCGAAAGCAAACCGGTGTGAGACCTTGTTCTAGGTCTTTCTGAATATTGTCCCCAATCACCTAACATAAAAAACAAACGCATCGTCATGATGAATCACTCAGGCTGGTAGTCTCAATATGACTTAGTAGTTAGAATGCAGTTCCCACTAAGAATTGAACAGGATGGTACTGGTAATTCAATGATTAACGTGGAATTAAAGATGCATATCACACTGAAATTTAAGTAGTAATTAACTAACGAGTGACACTAAAATAATACTCAATTTCAAAAGGAAATATCCCACGAGGGAACAGTTGACTTTTCAAAACATTAATACAGTTAAATTGACTGAATTGACAACTTTATTGAGAAACCTGATCCCCAAGTTTTAAATGGATGATATTCAGGGTACAGAATCACTGGGCAAACTGAGTATATATATATATATATATATATATATATATATATATATATATATTATCAAACTAAAATGATCGTTTCTACGTGTAATGTTCAATTAAGTGTGTCTATGAATAACTGATTAAAAAATAAATGAATAATTTCTTTGAAATCATGAACAGATCTAAGTTAGACAACCATTAAAACCTCGAAGCACTGGACGGCCGTTTCGTCGAAGTATTGGACTTCTCAACAGTGAACACCCACAAATCTGAACATGGGAACTTCAGTCATGCACGAGAACCCTTAATCTATAGACCAATGAGCCTGCATCCAACGATGTTAATGTCTCACTTCAATTAATCCACCGTATTACGCGGCCAACTTTCATTATCTTCTGTGGGTAACTGCTTTACAGTCGACATAGATTAATTACATATATGAGAATTCATGACCAGTAGAGCTAACCCATGTCGGATGTGAGGCAGTTACCCACAGAACACAATGGGAGGTGGTCACGTGATATGGTGGATTGATTGAAGTGAGACATTAACACCATTGGATGCTGGCCAGCTCAGTGGTCTAGAGATTAAGGGTTTATGCGAAAGACTGACGGTCCTATTTTCGAGTCCCGTGTTCAGGATTGTGGATGCGCACTGTTGAGGAGTCCGATGCTATGACGAGATAGGCATCCAGTTCTTCTAGGTTCTCACTAGTGGTTTAGCTTAGATCGACTCGTTATTTGAATTGGGAAGATTCAATTTTTACTATCATTATTTTTCTAGGACAATATACCAAAACTAAAACATTTTGTCAAAAATCGGATGATCAGTTTGAAATGCATTTCACACTAAAAAATAAATCAATAATTTACCGATCTTATTTGATAACACCGCTACGTAGATTTTCCGGGGAAATTACCAACAATTATCGCAAATCGACAATCACTCACTATAAACGCCTTTAGACTTATTTTATGATAATACATCGTGATTTACATAACCAATTACCTGACTTCTATACCCTCCTAATTTTGAAAAAGTTACTACAATATTAAAAACAAGGGTTAGTTACTTAATAAATTAATTGTAAGTAATATCTACCCCTAACTAGCATCTTTTAGTATCTTGATTAGAGAAAGTTAACATTAAGATTATGTATATAATCTTGTTCGATTCCTAATTGTTTTATATACATTATATTTTTCTCGACATTTATAATTATAGGTTCACTTAACAAATGATTATAATTACATTGAAAGAACATTTTTTATCGGTTGGCATTTTCACCTACAATCAACGCACTAAAATTTGTATTTAAATTCATCACATGGGAACGGGTATAATTGTATTTTGTAAATTAGTTAATTCCATCAGTAGCATTGATTAAAAGTTTGTGAACGATCAAAACACAAAAACATTAAAAATTTTAGATAACTTACCATGTGCTCACTAGTGACTAGCTTCATGAGAAAATTCTCGGAGTTCTGATGAGAAGTCGTGACCAGTGGAGCTAATCTGTGTCGGGTAGAAACAGGTGTCTACCTCAGTACAATGGAAGATGGTTGCGCAATTTCGTGGACTGGTTAAAGTTAGATATTCACACCGTCGGATGCCGACTGGTTCATTGGTCTAAAGGTTAAGCGTTCGCGCGCGGGATCGTGGATGCGCATTGTTGAGTCCTACAATTGAACGAAACGGTCGCCCAGTGCTTCCAGGTTTTCCATGGTGATCTAGCTTCAATTGACTCATGATTTCAATCAAAAATTTGACAATCTCCACAACCCCGAAACTGATAAGTTAATAATAATCTACAGGAAAATAATGTAGGCTGATCAATTTTTTAAAAAAAATCGCTCAACAAATGAACTGAATTTATTAGTGTCTGGTTTATTAATGTCTATTTCTAAAATAAATCAAACGAAACCGATTTGAAAAAACGTGGGCAAATTAACTGATAAAAATAATATATTTAAATCCTCCTGTAGCTCTTCTCGGGCTACTGCCGGTTCCAAGCTCAAACAAACGAGGAGGGTTAGGCGTGCGGTCGGCAACCCCATCCAATAGAAAAAAACGTCACTAAAAAACACTAACCAGAATAAACAACTTAAATCATTTAAACTGTTCCCTCTGAGTTCAAGGAAGAATTATGACGCCTCATGATGAAAGCCGAGATTCTTCAGAAGTCACGAGGCCGATGCCCCTTTCTAACAACAAGAGCAACAATTTTCATAGGTAAATGGAACGTCCAGACAATGTGGGAGACCGAGAAGACCAGTCAAATAGCAACGGAAATGAGGAGATACAAAGTGGTAGTACTGGGAATCAGCGAAACTCATTGGACCTAAGCTGGACATCAAAGGCTAGATACAGGAGAGATGCTACTACACTCCGGTCACGAAGAGGAAAATACTCCACACACTCAGGGGCAACATTCCTACAATTGAAGAACATATGGAACTCATAACGACTGTCAACAAACATCAAAGTCACAATCTTCAATAAGAACGTCAAGACAGTTCTATTATACGGAGCTGGAACTTCGAGAACTAACACTACCATCACCAAAATGGTAAAAGTATTCATAAACAACTGTCCACACAAGACACTCATAATCCATTGGCCGGGTACCATCAAAAACAGCCTATTGTGGGAGAGAACAAACCAGCTTTCATCTGAAGAGGCAATTAGGAAAAGTCGTTGAAAGTGGATAAGCCATACATTGAGGAAGTCATCAAACTGCATCATGAGGTCATCACCAACTTGGAATCCTGAAGGGAAGCGGAAAAGTGTAAGACGGAAGAACACATTGTGTTGCGAATTAGAATGAGACATAAAAGGGATGAATAGGAACTGGAAATAACTGTAAAGGATTATCCAGGACATAGTTGGATGGAGAATGCTAGTGAGTGACCTATACTTGTTGAGGAGGGGTAACAGGGGTAAGTAAATAATGAGTAGAAAAATTAAGTTTTTAAATCTTCTGACGGTTCTTTATTCATCAATATAAGCCACTTCTTGAGAGAATTAAGCGTAAATAAATGCAGATATTTCTCTCTTAGAAATTCATCTTAACTGTGGATTCTCTGACCATTACTTATAAAACATTTTGTAAATATCAATCTAAAAAGAAAGAATTGTTAACACACAAAAAGTAAACTACCGTATTATAACTCTAAAATAATTGTACACCTATAATTTGACTTAGCACTTCATTCTTCTCATTTTCTAAATATGAATACAATATTTTTGCCCATTTATATTTCAACGATAAAAGAAAAATAAAATTATAAAATGCATTTTTGATTTTGTAAAAAAAATATTTATGACGAGTGAACAATATATTCAGGAACAAGAGTGAAGTGAAAACGAATATAAGTATACACATAGCGCTAAAATAGGACAAATTAAATTAATTCCAAATACACAAAGTAATAAAGCTTAAAGTTGTTCTCAGATTATGAACTATTAACATGTATACTAAATTAATGTTAAATAGTTGTGTTTCTTTTCCCTATAAAGTTAAATGGCTTATACACAACACAGATTAATATACTTATATCGTTAAATAGTTAAAAATCATGTAGAAACTAGGTTTTATTGCTATTAAACATTAGAGCCTATTGAACTGATATCAAATTCTGTCCTGAGCCTTGTCATAACATACATCAATATAATATGTTAACTATTTTCTATTATTTTCATTTTTAAAAGATGTAGACAAGTAATTTGACAGAACTGATACGTGTAATACAATTATTTATTAAAATCAATTTGTGGTATAACAGCTAAATGTCAAACAATTTTTCAACCATAAATTCCTTGTCTTTTTTATTATCCGAGTGTGGTTGTGGAGATTGTTAAGTTTTTGAATGAGATCATGAACCGATTAATGTTAGACCACCGTTGAAAACTTGAAAGCGCTGGATGGCCGTTTTGTCCTAATATGGAACTCCTCAACAATGAGCATCCATGATCCTGTACGCGGGATTCGAACTCAGGACGTTTGATCTCGAGTGCGAATGCTTAATCTCTAGACCACTGAGCTGGTATCTAACGGCGTGAATTTCAACTTCAACCAATCCAGGAAATTGAGCGACCATCTTTGATTGTTTAAGGTAGATACCTGTCTCTACCTGAAACGGATTAGCTTCACTGGTCACGGCTTCTCACTAGAACTCTGAAAATTCCTTCCCGAAGTTAGTCACCAGTGAGCACATTAACATCGTTGGATGTAGGATCAGTGGTCTAGAGATTAAGCTTTCATGCGCAAGACCGAAGGTCCTGGGTTCGACTCACGCGGGCAGGATCGTAGATGTGCACTGTTGAGGAGTCTCACAATAGGATGAGACGGCCGTTCGGTACCTCCAGGTCATTTTATTATCCGACTACAACTTATGTAATACTACTATCTAAAACATCAAACAAACGGTGATAATTTTGGAGCTCACCATTACCATTACTAAATAATAAATAACTTGAGTAGACCTATCACAAAAACGTATTTCATTTTGAAAGATATAGACTAACTAAATAATGCACTATTAAAACAATAAATGATTCAGCCTTATTCAAAGATGACCTGTGAAGAAATAGTTATTATTGAGTACACATAAAAATGAAATGCTTCTTTTTTACTTTTTCTAACGCTAGTAACTTGAAGAGATATTCTAATTAATCAGTAAAATGTGTTTTGGAGATCGGTCATTTTCATTTTTAAATCAGTAAGTAAACACAGCTTAAAATCACACTAAGTGATGCCGTTGCATTCATTAAATATATTTCTCTGGATATTGAACCCATTGTCATTTCAGAGATTTTATTCTTGCATTTCATTTGCTACTTTTGGACTATATTATTTTATATCTAACCTTTCGCTGCAATAAATATATTTCTTTCTACTTCATCTATTGTTTATTTCCTCAATCACATCGCTGAAATTATGCTTGGGAACTTAAACTGGTAAACTTATACATTATGTTATAACTTGTCTAGGACCGAATAACCTCTACAATTAGTTTTTGTGCTTCAAAAAGCGTCTGAAAAGGTGAATTTCGACGCGGACACCCTGAGGTTGTCTGGAAAATGGGATTATTGACATATCAATTTATCAATGGAATACTATGAGCACTTAACTAAAGCAAGGTAATTTTGTTTATGTCACGGACTTAGACGCGTGAATAATTCTGTTATCCGATAGAAACAATTGCATAATTTTGCACAAATAATAGTCTAAAGTGTTCTTAATTTATCTTATTATCCTAATACAAACTTTCAAAATGTGAAACTTGGATAATATTTATTCGATGATGGTAATTTACTAAACTAATGTAGCAACACCAACTGAACCCAGAAAAATTAACCATGCATCCCTGCAAACTATACCAAGATTTTTATAGTTTCTAGATTATAAAAAGTATGCAAGAAGTTGAAAATATGATTTTATATCCAAGTTTCTCCTGATAGAACTGTGTTACTAAATATTTGGATCACCATCAGCAAAATTTATAGTGCCATAGAGATTGGAAAAACAGTTAAATTTGTGTGATATATCTCTATAAAGAAGGACAGCACTAAGAAAATAAAGGTAAACAAAACGACCGAGTTAAAATTGGGAATAGCTGGTAGGAGACGTATCAGGTTATTGAATGCTGCACAAAAAGACCAAAGGAAAGACGTAAGCTCATAAGGCTCCTCTAATTCATTTATCAGTACAGAATGAAGAACCACATTACTAGGTCAATTTCCATCGACTATTCACAACAACTTGTACAAGATTTTAATGGTCATTCATTCCAGTACTTTCAACTGTTAGTCAGGTAGATGACAGTTATTATGATGCTGTATCATTGTGTTGTACTTTTTGTACAAAATAAAATGTGCCTGAGAGATGTATCGCTGCAGAAAACGTTTCGCTGATAAAACGCTCTAAATAACAGAAGGAATGGTGTCATTCAATTCTTAAGTAATTGAAATAAAAAAATAAGTACGAGAAAACCTACGACTTTAATATCAGTTTTGGGTCATTGCTTATTGGAAATCATTAGCCGCTAGTCAAAAAATCAATAACAAAATGCTTGTAAGACTATTTACATAACAAATAGCATAAAACATTTCTCTAAAGGCCAAACAGACAGGCTTTTTGGATGGTGGATACCATGAAACAAAACATCTCTAAATAAAATGAAATGCGGTAAATAGAACAATAGGTTAGGTTACATGGTGTTCTCAATGCTTGTCAAATAAATCAGTTTTCCCAGGAACCTCATAAATTTCAGTCATTTAGTCACTTTGGACATTGTGAAAAATCGCTTGTATTTCCGATGGTGATAAAAAGATCTATCGTGCCAAACTACCGAGTCATTGGGAAAAAATTATTCTGTCAAAACAGCCTTTAATCTTCACGGCCAAAATCTGTCTCATCCTATTAAAATATGTAATGACAAATGAAATCTAATGTAGTTGTAAGAAAATTTAATCTCACTGCAAAGCGGACAAAAGCCTATATGAAGATTTCCACAATAGACCTTTCTGCGAATTAATTTTCGTTGCTCACAAATCCGGTGTTTGATATGAAGTGATAGGATACTATTGGATAAGACTTAGTTTATTAACAGTAGATTATGTAAAATACCGATTCATATCAAACCGGTTACGTAGTTGATACAACTTTTTTATATCTTAAAAGCAATGTTATTAGCTATCATAGACTACTGAATAGAGCTGAAGTTACTGCTCTCAGTTTACTCACCACAATTTAAAATTGTTTTCAAGTGTTTGCAACTTTATATGGACAAGACAATCTACAGGAGTACTTTATTTAGAGGTTTATTGAGGCGAAATTGCAGGAGTCCTTTAAGAAGACCGTTTGATTACTGGATAATGACATGCTTAGACTGTTGTCTTAAAGTAATGAGTTATTCTTCAGGTTACATCATCCAAGCCACACTTTTTGTTTCTAAGCGCTGAAGGCTGGGATATGTTAGTCTATAAGCTACTAAAAACCCATCGAAAAGTAGGGCGCTTTTAGAGTGAGAAGATGCCGTATTAAGCCCATAACAGAGTCAAGTTTCATTATACGTCAAACTACCGTCAGACTGCTTTCATGTTTACTATCTTAAGATCAAAGTACATATGTTGATAAGTAAGTCCTGACTATTAGTCCTAGACTGTTATGCAGACTTGATGATATGAGATCTTTTAAATGAAGTATATATTGATGAAAACTATCACAAGGGTTAATGAATGTAATCAATTTTCTACAACTAGATCTGATGATTAAGCACATTGATGTAGTACATATAACTTACTAGATATTGATTTATTTCGAAAAGAACAGAAATTATGTTGTTTTGGATATAAGATTCATGTGTATATTTATCCAGTTCTCCAAGAAGTAACCTCGCAAAACATTTCATAGGGGATATATGAAAATCCAGATATCATGAGTGCAGAGATAAAAAAGTATCGTATTATAATTAGCAATGAAAGTCATTGTTAAATAAAAAACACTGCAACATTTTGTATCTCAGCGTTTGACAATTTTGGCGCATCTATAACTGAGCTCGTTCTCCTTAAATATACTCCATCTGACAACCTCCTAAATTCTAAGCACGTTGAATAAACGAATATTTTTCTAGACTTATAAGTTTTCTATTGAAATGGGCTCTGTATCATTATTTTTCCTTGATCTTCCAATTACTTTTAACCATTTAACACATTGATTCATTTTCCTAGTCAAGATAGTCAAGAGTTAAACCACCTATTGGCTTAGTTCACTTAGTTTCATTGGTTCATAGCATCGCATTGATATGAACAATTTATAAAAGTTCTTGATTATATGAACTGTTTATCACAAAACATTGAAAAATGATATAAAGCAATTTTCAGTAGCTTCTCTACAAAACAGCTCCATTCAAGAACAAATGCTGCTTAGGTTTACACTGTTACGAAATATAATACATCTGATGACTAGTAAAATGCTACTCACCTGTTTAAAAAACGTTATAGGACATTTGAATGTCAACTATTCGGGTTATACAGATCATTTAAACGAGTTTTAGGTACTTTCGCCACAATCAACCATTTTAAACCGGTGTTATTTTAAGAGGCGGTTCAACACTCATCTACGACTAAAATGAATAGACCAAAACTGACTAAATTTTTCGGGGATAGATAAAAACGTCTCAGGAAAAACGTTGATGAAATATGCTTATTTTTTAGGAACCCTTTTTGAGTCACCTAACCATATTGAAAAAAATTCAAGCTCTGTTCATACCATTATTATTAACAACTACGTAAGTTTTTTGGTCACTACAACAATAATTAAAACATTTTATAAATTTTTTGGCAAGCCAAAAAATAGTAAAAAAAAACAATACAAAGCCTTCCGGATTAACAATATTTGGGTAAGTTACGGTGTAAGAAAGAGCCGAAAGATTAAAATAAAGACCAAAATGTGATAGTGTCAAAAGAATCAGATCATTTTGATCTGAAACAAACGTTATTAAGAAATCAGACAAATTACTGACAGTTTTGTCGTTATTGCAAATGAAAAATGCGGGACACTTTATGGTAACGACGTAATCCTTCAAGCTTTATGCAAAATTATATTTAATAATCTATCATAATAGTGAACAGGCATGATCCTTCACATTTTGTAAACGCCATATGTACGGAGCAGTAATGAACTGAATATTTACAGAAACGTGGTGCAACGTTGGCGATTAAGTGGTTCGGTGAGTTAAAGAATAAGAACGGTCGGTTGCAGAATGCGACTGGTTTCATCAGAAGAACGAATTTTAACACATGATTTAGATTAAAAATATGAAACTGCTCATTACATACAGGAAAGGACTTAATATGAAAGTCACAACTTTTGGAGCGAAATATTCCGAAACAGCTGTAGATCTATGAGCACAAGCGCGTATTGATACTTTTCACGTTCACTTCTTAAAATAATGCATATATTACAGTAAATATGTATTTCACTCACATTCTAATAACAGTTTCATATATTAAAATAAACGACATAAGACTGAATACAGACATGTTTATTCAGCAAATGGAACAATAAAGAGAATACAAACCGTCAGTTTTCAATCAAACGGTAGTTTAATTATTGAATTAGGCAGTAGTCAAAATAATCTACAAATGTCATTTTTATGAACCATGTAATTTTTTAAGACACCGACAGCTGTCAGAATCAGAACTTGTGTAGTCAAAATCATCAGAAGAGTCTGTATCCGTTGAAGTGTTCAGATGGCTATCATCATCATCATCTTCCTCAGATTCTGTATCTGAATCGTCAGTAAGGGAGTGAAAAACACCAGCATTTTTCATGTAATCCGCTTCGTTTAATAATGGAAGAAAGTCGTGGATCTGTGAGTTGTTTGGCTCAGACTGAAGAATCTGCTTAGCAAGATTTATAGCTTGTCGAAAATCTTTAGAAATAACACAATTACTGAACTCAAGAAATAATTCAAGATTCGAAACTTCAGTAGTTTCGTTGGCATTAAATCCATTGAAATGTTTCATTGTTGGTGTTTTGGACATTACACGTTAAGGCTGTTTATTGAAAATGATGGCTAATGCTGTCATCACGACTTATAATCCGTAACTTAGCAACAAAACCGATTTGTTGCTTCAACATAGGACCTTGAATAATGTACTGGTGGTGGATAAAAACAAGATTGAACCGATAAACGACACATCGGCGAAGAGCTTGTGTAATACAATGTATCTATTCGAACATATTTCTTATCATTGTGGAGGATGACACAAGTATTTGTAGTTTGATAACACATTAACAAGTGTGGAGATATTCAAGAAAAACTTATTTTGTAACTAGTTTTTTGGTGTTATTTGTATTTATTCTATTTAATTTTCACAGCCTGTACATTTGACATTAAACGATTGCACGTGTTGTTTAAGTGTATGACCTCGAACACAATTTCATCCGTCGTGTCACTCATAGCATGACACGTTGTTATCTACTAACAAATACACTACTATACACACACCTCTAGTTTTCTGTTGTTTGTGGTAGTGATAACTGAAGTCTAAATCACCTAATGTCTACATTTACAGAATGCAGCCAAACTTATATTCTACGCTTGGCAATTTCACTGGAAAGACAACAATCTTACTGGAACCATCAGTCATCTATAATTGTGGATTCCGATACCAAACTCAACCTGAACACTCAGATGTCAGCTGAGATAAGTAACGTCCCTAACTTTCATTATTTTTATAGCGTTTAAATTATATATATGTATATAAATTGTGGCGGTCAGTAATCAATATCGTTAAACTGCATATACAGTTCGTCTTGATAACCGTCACTAGATAACGCCCCAACTGTATATTAATCAGAAGGCGAATACGAAGTGTTGATTACATTTATTATGGGACTTCACACAGATATCCAAAATTACAGGTGCGTTAAGCAATCATGAAAGAGTTGTGCCGAAAAGCAAGCAGGCAAGCGAGCGAGTGAGTCAGCGAATAAGAATACGAGTAAGCGAGTATAAATAAGAGAGAGAGAGCAATGAACATGAATAAAATGGACATATATATACATAGTGAAATGAATGAATCATCAAATCAATTAAGTGTTTAGTAGTAAGGCTAGCAGCGTGAATAAATGCGTAGGCAGTAAGCAATGCTCACGTCTACATGTTCATACATTCGCGACAATAATAAATATACAATGATATAGATTATTATTATTATCATCAGCTTTATTCAATATTATATCTTTGGTACAATATAGATAAGATATTGTTGTTGTACGGATGACTCAGTTCATTAATAAGTTAACAAAATGACTTAATAGAATTAAATTTGAACAAACTCAATTGCACGTGAGTTGCTTGTATATATATATATATATAACTGTTTATACTTGATAACCAAGTTACTATTTTTGAGCTCATATATTGTTTGGTCCACCACACCAGTAACTTATGATTGAATCGCTCCCACTCATTGAAATCAAAATTCAAAAGCGGGGACTTTCGTAGTTATATTCGATAGGTTATCGATTCATCGAGAAGTAACTTGTTTAAACTGGCTAGCGATTGTAGAAGTTGAACACGGCGTTGCCACTTGTGATCTGGAGCGGTTGAATGCACGAGAGCTTTCAGCTAGGTGAGTCCATTGAAACTAATATGGTCAGGGTTACATGCCGAAAACGGAGCTATTGATTTTGAGGATTTATTCGCCGCTACATGGTTAATACTATTAAGTCAACCACAGTTAGTTTAGAAACCCAATTTTTGTAAGTTGGTGAATTCATTTTGTAAAGTACTAGGAATCACATTTTGCTAGCTCACAATTTCAGTTTCTAATATGCCCCGATCCCATGCTTTTTAAATCGGTAGTTGTTATTAAACGATTTTATTAATGGGTGGTAGTGCGTTGTATTTCCCCTCAGACTTGCTTATTTTAGTGTGAATTTATCCGCAACGCAACCATGTAAACTTAATGTGTCGCACAGGGTCATCTCTGCGTTCAAGCAACCCCAGATTTTGTCATTTCATAATGTATTTTTAATTAAATAACTAGATTATGTTGTTAGTTTTGCTCTGTTTTTAATTTTTATTCGCCACGTCTGACTGCGTTACACTGTACATTAACTGCACGCTGGGATGTTATCCCAAGTCATAGTGGGTTTAATCACATAGTTGATTGTTTCCAGATAAACCGTCAGTACATAATGTTACTGAAGAAAGGTTTTTTCTACTGTAAACTATGTTTCTATGAACAACTGACTGTTGTCTTCAGTCGGAAAGCAATATATATATCCTTTGTCTTCTGTTAGGTAAGTTCAACTGTCCTATATTTCGTGTTTTGGTTTTATCGGCTTAATTATGTCCATTTAACTACTTTGAGCAACATGTCTGTGCAAATGAAACAATAACTATGACACACGCTTAGTTTAGTATTCTTGGTTGTCTTATAACTCAGTTTAGTTGAAGGAATTATGGTATACTTAAGTATAGTGCTTGAAGCCTGTAACGAAACAAATCAGTTTAGTAAGTAGAGTTGCCTGTTTCTAATGAGTATACTGATTCAGATCAGTTTGATTAAAAATAGGAAAAAGCGTGCTTTGATGCTGTTGCTGTCATACATTATAAGATAGCAATAAGTATGTTTGTTCATTCACGTAAGGCTCATACAGACAAACAGGAAGAAGCTCACGCGTTCCAAATTGAAAGCATAAACTGCTTATATATGAACGCCACGAGTCTACCAAACAAACTGGATGAACTACGTGAACTTAGCAATGCTAATAAGGCCCATCTGATAGGAATATCTGAAACCTGGATATCTTCCCACTTCTCGGACCATGAGTTAGCATTACCTGGGATGTCTTTGTTCCGCAATGACAGAAAATCAGGATATGGAGGCGGAGTAGCTGTTTACGTACGTTCTTACTTGGAGGTGCATCAAGTTCATAACCTCGAGTTTAAAAATCTTGAGGAATCTATATGATGCTCTGTAAGATTGTCTAGTACTTCGAGGTGTCTAGTCGGAGTCATTTACAGAAAGCCAACTGCCGACATCGAGTACGATAGTCGTATGCTGGAAGGACTATCCCGCTCTACCCGTCTCGGTTTCACACACATCCTGATTCTAGGGGACTTTAATCTCCCTAGAGTAAACTTCGCGGAACACACGTACACTGGAGGCGACAACTCAATTGAAGCTCGGTTCTACAACCTCATCGATGACTTGGGCTTATATGAAAACGTGAGGTCGGCAACTCGTTGGAGAAACAGTCAGACACCATCGCGCTTAGACTGTGTATTCACAAACGAAGAATTTCTAGTTGACAACCTCTCAACCTTGGCTCCCCTGGGAAAAAGCGATCATGCAGTCATAGCCTTCAGTTTTGTCAGCAAAACTAAGCTAAGGTATCCCACCAATAACTTGCGTTGGAATTTTAAACGGTTGAATGTGCCAGCCCTACACGACTACCTACAACAGGTGGTTTGGGATGTTCACCCCCCAACTCGATGTGGACGGTCATTGGGACTTCTTACTGCACACACTCTTACGTGCTACAAACCATTCAGTTCCTCAAACGGTTCCCAAAAGCTGAAAGCCACCTACAATAATCAAGAACCGTACCCTTCGCCTGCTAAGCCGCAAAAGGCACTGTTGGGCAGAATACAAACGAACTGACAACGACGGAGCGCACAGGCAATATAAACATATCAGGAACATATGCACGAAGGCTATAAGAGGAGATAGGCTTCAGTACCAGACAAAGCTTATGGATAAATTTGCCTCTAATCCTAAGAGCTTATTCCGTTATGCAGCCTCTCTTCGTCAAGCCAAAACAGGAGTTTCTCAACTGCTAGGTCTTAACGGCCCGACCAACAACGATGGCGACGCCGCTAACCTTCTGGCGGCACATTACTCTCAAACATTTCAACCGGCTGACATCAACTTTACTGACGACAGTTTCATCTGCAGTTCCACAGGACTTTCTGAAGTGGACCTAAGCACCGACTTGGTGTTCCGGAAACTGCAGCACTTAGGATTAGACACTTCTCCTGGCCCGGATACGGTTCATCCTGCCATACTGAGGGAGGCAGCCTCAATCCTGGCAACGCCGCTTAGCGTGATGTTTTCACACTCGCTTAGCCGAGGCAAATTACCGGAAAATTGGAAGTTGGCTCACATCACACCAATTTTCAAAGGAGGTCGACGCAATGAACCTTCAAGTTATCGGCCGGTGGCTCTTCTGTCATTACCTTCAAAACTCATGGAGTCCCTGATATGCGACGGTTTAAATGACTATCTCCTGTCCTTAAATTTCTTCTCACCCCAACAGCATTGTTTCAGGAAGGGTTACTCTTGTATTACCAACCTACTGACTGCGGTGGACAGATGGACAAGTATCCTTGATCACAACGGGAAGGTTGATATCATCTACCTAGATTTCTCAAAAGCTTTTGGTAAGGTTAACCATACATGTCTTATCAATAAGCTCATACGATTGGGTATCAGACCACCTCTAGTTGATTGGCTCACTTCATATCTAAAAAATCGACATTTTAAGGTCAGGGTTAATTTCATTTTGTCTCAGGCTATGGAATGTCTTAGTGGGATCCTCCAGGGCTCAGTACTAGGACCTCTTCTCTTCTTGATCTACGTAAATAATCTTCCTCAACAGGTAACGTCAGACTTATTAAATTTTGCCGACGACGTGAAAATTTGGAGAGAGATACGCAACCAAGACGATATACAGGCACTTCAGGAGGATCTGACTCGACTTCAAAGTTGGGCACACGATAACGGACTTACCTTTAACACTTCAAAGTGTAAAGTAGTCCATCTGCGACATGTCGCAGACTACAGTTATAACTTAGGCAACTCCTCTCTAGTAGTATCCCTAGTCGAAAAAGATTCAGGAGTCCTGGTGCCCTACGATTTAAAGTCTTACGCTAACTGTGACAAAAATGCCTTCCGAGCAAACCTTGCATTGGTAACATTGAAGCGCATTTTTGGCCAGTATGACGGAAGAATTTTCCATATAATCTTCAATAGTTTTATCCGTCCCCATTTAGAGTATGGAAACATAGTATTTCTCCCTCACTCCAAAAGGATAAGGACAACCTGGAGCGTATCCAACGGCGAGCCACGAAATCAGTTCCGGGACTCAAATTTAAACCTTACGAAGAGCGCCTCCAATCACTTAACCTTTATCCATTAGAGTATAGACGTCTTAGAGGTGACCTTCTAATGGCTTACAGTATCCTTAACACTTCTGGACATCCTCTCAAACACCTACTTAAGCTTAGTTCCGACACTAACCTAAGAGGTAACACCCAAAAACTGGGGACACGACATAGCAGAACGGACTGTAGACACAACTTCTACTACTTAGGAGTTGTCAAATGCTGGAATTCGCTGCCCGCCGAGCTAGTCCAAGCGACATCCCAGGAGTCCTTTAAGAGGCAACTTGATCTATTCTTAAGGACTAAGGATAGTATCATACTATGATTTACCGATTTCTTTTTCCTGTGTTATTGTTAACATACCTAGGTTCCTGCCTGGAGGATTTGGTGATCCCCTGCTACTAGACACGGAAGCCCGTTAAGCGAAAGCTTCGTCTATTCAGTCCACAACCATTTGAACCATTTGAATCTATGACTGACCATATTTCATGATCACTGTCATTAAACAATTTCTCCAGCAATAAAATCGGTAGCAAGATAGCTAAGCGTCTGAGCTTTTAGTTGCCCGCAAAACAGCAGTATACAGTCTTAGATGAGTGTTCTGTGTCTCAATTAAATGCAGCTGGCTGTGGAAAAATGTTAAGAATCTTTTTGACAACTGGGACTTTTAGTTTATCAGACACTAACTCTGCTTGTATGTCTTCCTGTTAAACTAGACTCAGATGCATGGGAATGCTTAAATGGGAGCAAAACAATAAAAGCATTGCAATACGGTACTAAGCCCATGTTATGCTTTGCACAAGTAATAGTAGCTGATCTTATCTAATATTCATGAACTCAAGGTAAATCACAACTGCATAAATTCTTTGCTAAAAAACATGTAATTTGGTTATTTATATATTCCACATTTCTTACTAAATTCATCACCATTTTTTCATTTAGAATGCAACAGTAGTGAGTCTTCACAGATCATAAAAACTGTTTCGCCCTTGGAACTATGGCTCTATGGAACTGTTTACGGGAGGTCCAACGAACAGCAGATTATAAAAACGGTGCTGGACGTCCATTTTAGTCTCACAACTACTTCCAGTATTTTTTGACTTCTTTTACTCTTTCGTTTGGAAAAAACAACAAAAACTGCAGCTTAACATTACCAATACAACTTTTAAACGGGAACTTGGTTTAAACCTTTGTTTGATATTCGATTCTTAACGAAAGTTCTTGAATAAATTTTTGAATCTAATGCTACTTTGTTTTATCTACTTAATCGCTGCAAGAAACTTGTGATAAGCGAGCCTCTCAGCACCTAGTTCATGTGTTCAAATGGTTGTGGACTGAATAGACGAAGCTTTCGCTTAACAGGCTTCCGTGTCTGGTAGCAGGGGATCACCAAATCCTCCAGGCAGGAACCTAGGTATGTTAACAATAACACAGGAAAAAGAAATCGGTAAATCATAGTATGATACTATCCTTAGTCCTTAAGAATAGATCAAGTTGCCTCTTAAAGGACTCCTGGGATGTCGCTTGGACTAGCTCGGCGGGCAGCGAATTCCAGCATTTGACAACTCCTAAGTAGTAGAAGTTGTGTCTACAGTCCGTTCTGCTATGTCGTGTCCCCAGTTTTTGGGTGTTACCTCTTAGGTTAGTGTCGGAACTAAGCTTAAGTAGGTGTTTGAGAGGATGTCCAGAAGTGTTAAGGATACTGTAAGCCATTAGAAGGTCACCTCTAAGACGTCTATACTCTAATGGATAAAGGTTAAGTGATTGGAGGCGCTTTTCATAAGGTAATTTGGTGCATGTCTTCGTCATTTTCTTGGGAAACCTACAGACTCGGGTCCTTTCACAACTTATTCTAGACACCATGAGTTTCCACGGCAGCTGATGGATGGACATGCGTTACACTACGAACCGTCCTTGCGTCTAATGTCATAGCTTCTTATACAAATGTCATATGATAAGTGAGTAATGCCTCTAACAACACTAATGGAACACGAGTGACTCAAAAGCACCCTGTATGGTACCTTATATTGGTCTACGCACTCACTTAGCTCTTTAGTGAGAATATTACTACAGTCCTGCTAAAAATCCCATGAACCCCCCTATCTCCATCAAAACAAATAAGTCTGTATTTGGTGCATATAGCAATTTTATTTTTCAGAAGATATAACAGAATTGGAGTAAAATGGCAGTATACAGCAGATGCACGTGGTACATGTCTTCATCGATTAACTGAAATAGAGAATACGGACGTTAGCTTGACAGGCTTATTGAAAAAGACTAGTGTCTACTTTGAACTTGCTGCGTGATAAAGTTATACTGGAACTACGAATAATGTAGGAATCTAGTCTCACAGGGCGTACGAAGCACTCAAACTAGAAGACAGGTGTCCAAAAATAATTCGAATATGAAGGTGAAAATTTGCAGATACTTTTCATAGTAAGGGTAAACATATTAGGTACCGGCTGACGTCATACCGTAAAAAAACAGGTTTGCGAGTGGTGAAATATGATCTATAAAAAAGTGAGCTTAATAACAGTTAATTACCTTTTTACTCCTTGATCATCACCCTTCGGCTTCCTTTTATGGCCAAAACAGCAAACATACACTACACACTGATAGCAGATTTCCGGCTTTTCAATTTTAAGCTTGCTTTAACGCACTATGTAACGAGTACAACCCCTATATTACTGCTATATGACATATTTTTTATAACAAACCCTGTGCAATAGATTGGTAGTATCCGTGACTTCGTCTATGGTTGTCGGAAGTCTGGGTCTTTTCGAAAACAAAACTGATATCTCCCACTGCTGGGCAATCGGTATTAGTTTGACTCGTTGGCAGGATAGTGTTGTCCATAATACTGAAGAAAATTAAAAACCGGAGATTGTTTCCTTTCATTTTGCCGATAACATCATAAAAGACAGTTAGGAACGAACATGCGTACAGTTAGTCACAGGCGGCAGCAACAATTATTTTAGCTAAAAAACGAACTTCGGCTTTGGATATTTAGAAAACAAGTCAATACAAAACCGATTACCATTTTAAAACATAAGACTAGCCAGCTTGGCTGAAGAAACACATTGACTTGAGTAGAAGCAGCAAAAACCCAAAAAACAACGCTGATTCGAAGTAAATTTCACACCAACATATAGAACATTACACTAACAGCGGCATTTTAGCACACTGAAACATTAAATTGCATGGCTACAAAAAAGAAATAGCTGAAAGAAGCACAGAACGAAGAAAGCCGACCGCCATTGCTTACAAATATGGCGGATATAATAATTTCCGCCCCATTCTGATTGGTTGCTAAGCTGAAGGGCACATTTACGAAATTAAGTTGCTCTTAATTGCAGCCTCATTTTATTATCTCCTCAATCTTGACACACCTACCCACTACATTCAATGTACCTTCAGGATTGACGCTAACAATTACATATCTGTGTTTCATCGATAAGTTTAATTAAGGTTGTAGCGGTAAATAAATCCCCAAAATAAATAGCTCTGCGAGTCTTCGACATTCGATGCTGACTACATTAGTTTTAATGGACTCACCTAGCTGAAGGCGCTCGGTCAAGCATCCATACCAGATCACGAGTGGGAACGCCGTGCTCAACAACCCCTGCAATCACTAGCCAGTGTAGATCAGTTAATTCTTGATATATTGATAACTTATCAAATATATCTTTTCAAACCTCCTCGCTTCTATCTTTTGATTTCAATTGGTGGGTACGATTCATATTAAGTGTTGCTGGTTAAGGCGTCAAACTCCGAATACCTGTGGCATCTTTGATGAACCCGACGTGATCTGGTACACCAAATTATAAACTGTGAGTCTGTTCCTTTTTGGAATTCTGTATATTGTAGCTTTATATTAATTTTTTATAAGTTGTGATATTTTCCCCCGTGTTTTTGATATGTATATGTTTTTTCCCACTCGTTCATTCTCGTACTTGATATTGCACCATGACAGAACAGACACCCAAGTTACTTAAGCTAAAGACTACGTCCCTACCCTCGTTTCAACTAATGCCATTGTGGCCAGACAACATCAAAGCCTGGTTCTGCTACGCAGAAGCAGACTTCTACGAGCACGGCGTGAACGACACACGTGCACAATTCCTCGCAGTAATCAAGGCACTACCGCGCGAATTCAACAGGTACGTAACACCTAGCATGTTTAGTAGTGATGTTACGGAACCCTACGAAACACTGAAACGATCTATCCTTAAACACGGGGAAACAACCAATCGACTAAGGTTAGACCAACTCCTTAATAATATCGACCTTCATGACGGCTCTGCGACAGACATGTTGCTAAGAATGAAAGAGGTTATTGGCCAAAGAACTTACGACGATGGCCGATTCAGGCGACGGTTCTTATCCAAACTTCCTCAACAGGTGCAAGCTGTGTTGATCTTGTTTCAAAACAACACCGTAGATGAGCTGGCTGCATTTGCCGACCGCATCTTAGAAATCAGCAAATCTTCTAACATCGAGGATTTTTCGGTCGAAGAAAAGCCTCAAGCGACCCAGAATGACATAAAAGAGTTATGTCATGCACTTACACGTTATCTTAGATTTCGTAACGACTGTAGACGGTCACACACTCCGCGAAGAAGCACTACACGTAGGCGATCTGTCTCTAGATCCCGAGAGACGAATAACATCGACTGGTGCTGGTATCATAACCAGTATGGAAAGTCCTCCAGAAATTGCAGGAAACCCTGCAATTTTTTCAACTCAAAATCGACTGGCACGAAAAACAATTCGGGAAACTTCCAAGCCGGGACGCGTTAACGCCAACCGTAGACGGCGATCATAGCCGTCTGTTATACGTCACAGACGTGAAAATGAGAGTTCGCTATCTCATCGATACTGGCACAGAAAACTGTTTTAGCAAGTTCTAACGGTTGGCTTCACGAATCGGCGCAACCGAAACAGCCGTGTGTAACCAGCAATGTTGCACATCACGACTATCGGGCCACATATATTCTCGAAAGCGCACCGACTGGTTCCCGAAAGCTCAGGTTGGCTGAAAACGAACTCGATCACATGATAGAGTTAGGAATCGTTCAAAGTGCGTACAGAATGCCAAATCGAGGCCGAATCTTTTACTGGGACACACCATTGATGCGCAAGGCATCCTACCGCTTAAAAGCAAAGTGGCGGCCATTCTGGATTACCCATAACCGACCACAGTCAAGCAACTACGCACGTTTAACGGCTTTGTATGTTTTTATAGATGGTTCATACCGAAATGCGCATCACTTATAAAACCACTAACCGACCAACTTCGTGGAAATGCAAAATCCATCTATTTGGACGATACCGCGCGAAAAGCATTCTCCACAATTAAGTAACTTATCGCTAAAGCAACAATGCTTGGACATCGGGACACTCAAGCACCCATTAATATCGCCGTAGACGCATCTGACTCAGCAATTGGAGGAGTCCTACAACAATGGAATAACCGCTCCTCACAACCTCTGACATTTTTTCGAGACGGTTGCTAGACACTGAATGGTGATACAGCACATCCTATAGGGAACTCCTAGCTATGTATTGTGCTGTACGGCATTTTCAACACTATTGAAGGCTGAGAATTCACCCTTCTTACTGATTAAAAACCTCTTACCTTCTATTTAAGCGCCTTTCCAGACAAGTACTCACCACGTGAGTCTCGACAACTGTACTACGTTTTGCAGTTTACTTCAGATATACGACACAGTTTTGGAGCAAACCCTACTATGTGACACATCTACAGGTAGGGATCGTCCAATCGTGCCGGAACATTATCGACGCAACGTCTTCAATACGTTGCACAAACTTTCCCATCCAGATGTTCGTGCAACCATTAAGCTTATAGCAGAACGATTTTGCTTGCGCTATATGAATAAAGACGAAGGAGTGGGCAGGCTCCTGTGTAAGCTGCCAGAAATCTAGAGTGGTTAGACACAACAAATGTCCCTTAGGCTCTTTCGAAACTGCTGACGCTCGTCTCGACCATGTTCATCTGGATTTGGTAGGACCCGCGCCTTCGTCGAACATACACTTCTCAGTGGACTGATGCTCTTCCACTCATCTTACTAGGTATTCGCAATGCAGTGAAAGCTGACATTGGATTTACTGCAACTCAACTGGTTTATCGAACGACACTTTGACTTCCAGGGGAATTCGTGGATCCTTCATCTTCAATGAACATGGATCTAACCTCCTTCACGAGCAGGCTTACAAACGCAATGCATTCAGTTAAACTTGTTTCCACTCGGCCGCAATCAACTGATGTTTTCGTTAGACCTGAGTTATGATATAGTACACACGTCTTCGTACGTTGAATCTCGCATCGACGACCTTTCGAATCAGCATAGGAAGGACCTTTCAAAGTTCTTCAACGCGAACCTAAGTTCTATATAGTCGATAAGAACGGAACCAACGATACCATCAGCATCGATCGTCTCAAAGCAGCGTATTTAGAAGTAAATCCTACGAAATCGATTTTCCTTCGGTACAATCGAACAACACGATTGCACGTAAGACACCAGTTAACATTTTGCTTCATCTCGATTTTCCATGGCATTATATATAATATTAAACAAATCAATTTATATATGCTTATATTTATATATATTTATTATTTTGCTAATATATTTATTAAAAACCGAAAATTTATTTGTAAAAATCCCGTTTTACGCTCTCACATGTACATGAGTTTATTTTCCTTTTTTTCTCCCACTTTGTTTCTTAAAGCGCGTACGAGTTTATTTTAGCATGCACCTACATTTTCTTTTTTCTTTTCCAGGACGGCTGGAAAGAACGATGAGGTTTACGAGGAATCGAAAATGTTCATTGTACATTATTTTTTTACTATACTGTACTTCATGGTCACTTATAGTAAGGAAGGACGACCAGATGCTGCCAAACCTAGCAAGCTATCAGAAGAGTGTTTACCAACGACAAACTCGTTGGGTTTAAACTTCTGGCTGGCCACGTCCTAGGGTCATCACTACCCCAGTATGGGGGAGCGATCTGTAGCGGTAAATAAATCCCCAAAATAAATAGCTCTGCGAGTCTTCGACATTCGATGCTGACTACATTAGTTTTAATGGACTCACCTAGCTGAAGGCGCTCGGTCAAGCATCCATACCAGATCACGAGTGGGAACGCCGTGCTCAACAACCCCTGCAATCACTAGCCAGTGTAGATCAGTTAATTCTTGATATATTGATAACTTATCAAATATATCTTTTCAAACCTCCTCGCTTCTATCTTTTGATTTCAATTGGTGGGTACGATTCATATTAAGTGTTGCTGGTTAAGGCGTCAAACTCCGAATACCTGTGGCATCTTTGATGAACCCGACGTGATCTGGTACACCAAATTATAAACTGTGAGTCTGTTCCTTTTTGGAATTCTGTATATTGTAGCTTTATATTAATTTTTTATAAGTTGTGATATTTTCCCCCGTGTTTTTGATATGTATATGTTTTTTCCCACTCGTTCATTCTCGTACTTGATATTGCACCATGACAGAACAGACACCCAAGTTACTTAAGCTAAAGACTACGTCCCTACCCTCGTTTCAACTAATGCCATTGTGGCCAGACAACATCAAAGCCTGGTTCTGCTACGCAGAAGCAGACTTCTACGAGCACGGCGTGAACGACACACGTGCACAATTCCTCGCAGTAATCAAGGCACTACCGCGCGAATTCAACAGGTACGTAACACCTAGCATGTTTAGTAGTGATGTTACGGAACCCTACGAAACACTGAAACGATCTATCCTTAAACACGGGGAAACAACCAATCGACTAAGGTTAGACCAACTCCTTAATAATATCGACCTTCATGACGGCTCTGCGACAGACATGTTGCTAAGAATGAAAGAGGTTATTGGCCAAAGAACTTACGACGATGGCCGATTCAGGCGACGGTTCTTATCCAAACTTCCTCAACAGGTGCAAGCTGTGTTGATCTTGTTTCAAAACAACACCGTAGATGAGCTGGCTGCATTTGCCGACCGCATCTTAGAAATCAGCAAATCTTCTAACATCGAGGATTTTTCGGTCGAAGAAAAGCCTCAAGCGACCCAGAATGACATAAAAGAGTTATGTCATGCACTTACACGTTATCTTAGATTTCGTAACGACTGTAGACGGTCACACACTCCGCGAAGAAGCACTACACGTAGGCGATCTGTCTCTAGATCCCGAGAGACGAATAACATCGACTGGTGCTGGTATCATAACCAGTATGGAAAGTCCTCCAGAAATTGCAGGAAACCCTGCAATTTTTTCAACTCAAAATCGACTGGCACGAAAAACAATTCGGGAAACTTCCAAGCCGGGACGCGTTAACGCCAACCGTAGACGGCGATCATAGCCGTCTGTTATACGTCACAGACGTGAAAATGAGAGTTCGCTATCTCATCGATACTGGCACAGAAAACTGTTTTAGCAAGTTCTAACGGTTGGCTTCACGAATCGGCGCAACCGAAACAGCCGTGTGTAACCAGCAATGTTGCACATCACGACTATCGGGCCACATATATTCTCGAAAGCGCACCGACTGGTTCCCGAAAGCTCAGGTTGGCTGAAAACGAACTCGATCACATGATAGAGTTAGGAATCGTTCAAAGTGCGTACAGAATGCCAAATCGAGGCCGAATCTTTTACTGGGACACACCATTGATGCGCAAGGCATCCTACCGCTTAAAAGCAAAGTGGCGGCCATTCTGGATTACCCATAACCGACCACAGTCAAGCAACTACGCACGTTTAACGGCTTTGTATGTTTTTATAGATGGTTCATACCGAAATGCGCATCACTTATAAAACCACTAACCGACCAACTTCGTGGAAATGCAAAATCCATCTATTTGGACGATACCGCGCGAAAAGCATTCTCCACAATTAAGTAACTTATCGCTAAAGCAACAATGCTTGGACATCGGGACACTCAAGCACCCATTAATATCGCCGTAGACGCATCTGACTCAGCAATTGGAGGAGTCCTACAACAATGGAATAACCGCTCCTCACAACCTCTGACATTTTTTTCGAGACGGTTGCTAGACACTGAATGGTGATACAGCACATCCTATAGGGAACTCCTAGCTATGTATTGTGCTGTACGGCATTTTCAACACTATTGAAGGCTGAGAATTCACCCTTCTTACTGATTAAAAACCTCTTACCTTCTATTTAAGCGCCTTTCCAGACAAGTACTCACCACGTGAGTCTCGACAACTGTACTACGTTTTGCAGTTTACTTCAGATATACGACACAGTTTTGGAGCAAACCCTACTATGTGACACATCTACAGGTAGGGATCGTCCAATCGTGCCGGAACATTATCGACGCAACGTCTTCAATACGTTGCACAAACTTTCCCATCCAGATGTTCGTGCAACCATTAAGCTTATAGCAGAACGATTTTGCTTGCGCTATATGAATAAAGACGAAGGAGTGGGCAGGCTCCTGTGTAAGCTGCCAGAAATCTAGAGTGGTTAGACACAACAAATGTCCCTTAGGCTCTTTCGAAACTGCTGACGCTCGTCTCGACCATGTTCATCTGGATTTGGTAGGACCCGCGCCTTCGTCGAACATACACTTCTCAGTGGACTGATGCTCTTCCACTCATCTTACTAGGTATTCGCAATGCAGTGAAAGCTGACATTGGATTTACTGCAACTCAACTGGTTTATCGAACGACACTTTGACTTCCAGGGGAATTCGTGGATCCTTCATCTTCAATGAACATGGATCTAACCTCCTTCACGAGCAGGCTTACAAACGCAATGCATTCAGTTAAACTTGTTTCCACTCGGCCGCAATCAACTGATGTTTTCGTTAGACCTGAGTTATGATATAGTACACACGTCTTCGTACGTTGAATCTCGCATCGACGACCTTTCGAATCAGCATAGGAAGGACCTTTCAAAGTTCTTCAACGCGAACCTAAGTTCTATATAGTCGATAAGAACGGAACCAACGATACCATCAGCATCGATCGTCTCAAAGCAGCGTATTTAGAAGTAAATCCTACGAAATCGATTTTCCTTCGGTACAATCGAACAACACGATTGCACGTAAGACACCAGTTAACATTTTGCTTCATCTCGATTTTCCATGGCATTATATATAATATTAAACAAATCAATTTATATATGCTTATATTTATATATATTTATTATTTTGCTAATATATTTATTAAAAACCGAAAATTTATTTGTAAAAATCCCGTTTTACGCTCTCACATGTACATGAGTTTATTTTCCTTTTTTCTCCCACTTTGTTTCTTAAAGCGCGTACGAGTTTATTTTAGCATGCACCTACATTTTCTTTTTTCTTTTCCAGGACGGCTGGAAAGAACGATGAGGTTTACGAGGAATCGAAAATGTTCATTGTACATTATTTTTTTACTATACTGTACTTCATGGTCACTTATAGTAAGGAAGGACGACCAGATGCTGCCAAACCTAGCAAGCTATCAGAAGAGTGTTTACCAACGACAAACTCGTTGGGTTTAAACTTCTGGCTGGCCACGTCCTAGGGTCATCACTACCCCAGTATGGGGGAGCGATCTGTAGCGGTAAATAAATCCCCAAAATAAATAGCTCTGCGAGTCTTCGACATTCGATGCTGACTACATTAGTTTTAATGGACTCACCTAGCTGAAGGCGCTCGGTCAAGCATCCATACCAGATCACGAGTGGGAACGCCGTGCTCAACAACCCCTGCAATCACTAGCCAGTGTAGATCAGTTAATTCTTGATATATTGATAACTTATCAAATATATCTTTTCAAACCTCCTCGCTTCTATCTTTTGATTTCAATTGGTGGGTACGATTCATATTAAGTGTTACTGGTTGAAGCGTTGTCAAACACCGAATATTTTTGGCATCTTCACGATTATTGCGGGCAAGACACTAGTTAACATTTTGTTTCGTCTCAATTTTTCTCTTAAATATATGTCTTTCGACATAATTAGTATGTAAGACCAGTCAGGAGTTGAATGCATGTCAACAGAAGGCTAGGAAGATTGATTTGGAGAAAGCAGAAATTGAAATAGAAATGAATTGTGAATTGGAATAACCATACAGAATATAAAGGACCATTGATGGAAGAATCTAAAATGAAGTAATTAATATCTGGTTCTCATATTATACCTATATATATATGGATGGTGGATACCATGAAACAAAACATCTCTAAATAAAATGAAATGCGGTAAATAGAACAATAGGTTAGGTTACATGGTGTTCTCAATGCTTGTCAAATAAATCAGTTTTCCCAGGAACCTCATAAATTTCAGTCATTTAGTCACTTTGGACATTGTGAAAAATCGCTTGTATTTCCGATGGTGATAAAAAGATCTATCGTGCCAAACTACCGAGTCATTGGGAAAAAATTATTCTGTCAAAACAGCCTTTAATCTTCACGGCCAAAATCTGTCTCATCCTATTAAAATATGTAATGACAAATGAAATCTAATGTAGTTGTAAGAAAATTTAATCTCACTGCAAAGCGGACAAAAGCCTATATGAAGATTTCCACAATAGACCTTTCTGCGAATTAATTTTCGTTGCTCACAAATCCGGTGTTTGATATGAAGTGATAGGATACTATTGGATAAGACTTAGTTTATTAACAGTAGATTATGTAAAATACCGATTCATATTAAACCGGTTACGTAGTTGATACAACTTTTTTATATCTTAAAAGCAATGTTATTAGCTATCATAGACTACTGAATAGAGCTGAAGTTACTGCTCTCAGTTTACTCACCACAATTTAAAATTGTTTTCAAGTGTTTGCAACTTTATATGGACAAGACAATCTACAGGAGTACTTTATTTAGAGGTTTATTGAGGCGAAATTGCAGGAGTCCTTTAAGAAGACCGTTTGATTACTGGATAATGACATGCTTAGACTGTTGTCTTAAAGTAATGAGTTATTCTTCAGGTTACATCATCCAAGCCACACTTTTTGTTTCTAAGCGCTGAAGGCTGGGATATGTTAGTCTATAAGCTACTAAAAACCCATCGAAAAGTAGGGCGCTTTTAGAGTGAGAAGATGCCGTATTAAGCCCATAACAGAGTCAAGTTTCATTATACGTCAAACTACCGTCAGACTGCTCTCATGTTTACTATCTTAAGATCAAAGTACTTTTGATGATAAGTATTGATAACCTATCAAATATATCTTTTCAAACCTCCTCGCTTCTATCTTTTCATTTTACTTAGTGGGTACGATTCATATTAGGTGTCACTGGTTGAAGCGTTGTCAAACTCCGAATACCTGTGGCATCTTCATATCACAGCTTCTTGATTTTTAATAACTGTCCAGTTCTAGTCAACATCCCTCAAGTCTCAGATGCTAATATAAATTAAAATTATGCCAGATATCTATTTTAAACTAGATAATTTCTTCGATTTGGCTTATTGGCATTACGGAAAGGTTCTCTAAGCTTAAAATGAAGTTGGACATAGTTTTAAATCTAACCTTCTGAATAGGAATACTTGTTTTTAACTTTTCATCACCGACTCTCATCATTAACTTCCGTTAAATTTTGGATGTTTCCTAAAATACTAACTAAATATGAAAACGAAAATTATTTTCAGCCAAGATGTTATATTTGTTCCCGACTTTTTGTTACGGCATTCAGTTTTAAACAGATGAAAAGCGATTTAACTCATTAGTTTTTCATTATTTTTATCAAATGGATATGAAATAATTATTTCTATTGTTACGAAGGCGCATATTGTGTGAATAACTATAATTCAGTTAGCTTGTATTGAAAGTAACATTCCGATAAAATTAATTGAAAAATTGGAAGGTTTGATATTCTTAAAAATTTAAACTTACACTACTTGCACGTAACATGTCAATGCTGTAACTCAAAGCTCATGCTCAGCCCGTTGTTTGGAGAATAACAAACAATGGACAGATTTTCAGTGCTTTTAGAGTGTTGTCTGTTCTACTCTGTAACAAGTAAAGTCTTATAAATAAGAAGAAAACATGAATACGCTCATCAGTCAACCTAAAGTTGTTGTCTTTAAGCCCGGTTTAATATCACGTAATTTATTTGTTAATCAGAATACGACTTATACAATCTTATCACTGTGCCATACCAATGACGTATCGACCGGTATGAAAAATTTAGCATCCTTATTGGTCCCTTTTCATCCTAGCCCTGCTAGTTAAGTTCAGAACACCAAAACCAGCTTCCATTATACGAATCATTCATTTCAGACATACTTGGTTTATATATCAGCCAAACAGACCACATCACGCCATAAAATAGTAAATAACAGTTGTACGTGGTCAAGCCAAAAAGTGGCTGTGATTGTGGGAGATGGTAGTTAATAAACTGAACATAATTTAGGAACAGTAAATCATATCATAATAATCTATAGGTCAATATAAAGCTTATAGTAAGAGGAATATAGATATACATAATCTAGTTACTGAATGGTTATACAATAAGAATATATATGTGTAATATTATTCCATAAATAGTTTTCAGAAGTTACCCGTAGTTTAATCTTCATTAGGATATAACAAAAGTGATATCATTTGTTTTAACAGTATTGCAAGTTTTGATGAGGATACGATAGCTACTCTGTTGAAAAAGTAGTGAACTATACTCTGAAGTAAATGTTATTTTTCGTGAACAACTCTAGGAACTATTTTCTGGAGTAAAATGACTGGTAATGACAATTCATTACAGATATATGAGGAATAATATATTAGAATATTTTAAGACTTAGTGAATTTATACCTATGAATACAGTATAAATTGTAATATTGTACATTATTTTATCTTAATTGATCTATCGGATGTCATAAAAGACACCAATTTTAATCAAATCAATTACTAAAGCCCACCCGACCGTTGTTGCTACCTTGATGTGGTGGTCGGGCTTGCCTATCCTGATGAAGCACCCGAGTTATACCGGCTGGAACAACCGTTCCTCAACGTCCTACCATGTCAGACAGGTCGGTTGAAGAGCGGTAAGACTAAAAGCAACAAACCTAAGGTCCGAAGGCGAAGTCGTACTAATGACTGTACAGAGGTGTGACAGCAGTAAGGTGTTTCCTTCAGACAACCAGCATGACAGCGATGCTGCCTTCCCACTAGGAGGGGTGGGGTTAGAAAAGATCGACCCTAAAAATGCACACCTCGCCCTGTCCCACGGATATCCGTCTCCGGCGGTAAGGTCTCAACAAGTACGGAACTAACACAAAAATTACCCATGAAAAGGTCGTGTGTGACCGACCTCAAGCACTTGTCCCTTGGGCACTGCGGTCACGCTCCCAGGTCACCAAGACCACCCCTAATCCAATTTCCTTTTCAGGTACCTCCTCCTCCTCCAGACTGACTGACTGTTATAATGTAAGGCCAACGTCCTTGGAAACATCCAGTTGTAGGTTATAATCGCTTCGTTCTTCATCAATGATTGTCATAAAATATGAAATAATTGTATGTGACAGCAATAAACGAAAGGGGTTTGTATTTGGTCGATATATTTTTGATCTAGAAACTATGTGATTTATTACTGTAATAGTGAAACTACCATACGCACAAATTTTTAGTTATCATACATTTATTTTGTTATGATCGGCTAGCCTGTAGTCACCTGTAAAGCAATCCATTCCCTTTAGGTTCTATATTTTCGACAGTTTTAAAGCTCCAGAAAGCTTTAGATATTCAGATGTATCGATTTTAAGTTAAATTAATCTAGACATTGCGGTTTTATACATTTGGTTCATTTACTATTCAGTTGTTGTTTCACTGATTTACACTACGTGCTGCGAAATTAAAATAGATGTAGAATTAACTGGTAGATGTTCGATGAAGATACCACAATCTTTCTCGCAATATAGCCATTCAGTTCTTTGTTATCTATTTTATTTGGTTTTTCTAATTGTTATTGTCATATATTGATGATCTGTTCAGTACCATCTTCATGTGCCATCGTATTAAATTTAATTGTGCTTTATTTTTCAACAGTTAAATATCACGATTTCGCAGTCAAAAGTGAACCACTTTTGATACAGCGATCACAAAGGTAACAGTAATTTCCGTGATCGTAAATAAGTGCAAATTATTTGAATTCAGTTACTGGGTTGGTTTATCCATTTTTTTCTCGAAACCATCTCACACTTATTCCCTGTTGAATTTTACCTCAAATCCGTGTGAAATATTTTTGCAGTAATTGTTGATAAATGCCAAATAAATAAGAAATATTTTTACCCAGGGAATTTATAAACTATTATCTTTCAATGTGATTCTCTCTCCAGAAAATTGAATAAGCTACCTGAGTAGACGTATTCTGTCTGTTGCAATTATGTCTGTGTTGAAAATGAATTTTGTAGTAGCTGATACTATGGCAAGCCCACATGGGCTATTTAAGCCTTTGGACAGACCGATTTATTCATTTTTCTCAAGCCACATTTTTATCTTGTCACTTATTCGCTAATTAACTGTTTTTTTTAATGACCGTATGTGTGTTAATTGCTTATTGTTGGTCTGACTATAAATATTGCGTCACGCTTGGTCAAATCGAGTTGGCTCACTCGCCTACTCCACTTCGTTTCATTTCGTTTCGCTTCGTTTCTCTGGTTGTCTGTTTGTATAAATGAGTAGACGGAATGTACGTATCCAAACTTCATTCTCATAGTTGACTTATTTTTATTCCGTTATTAACTAACACGATTTAAGTCGATAATTGTAAACGAGGATTGGCTGCATGTTTATTTCGTGAACAATCAACAAACGATTTAATTGGAGTCAGACATGAGGACCACTAAAATCTTCACATTATTGCTAGATAATTTAACTATCCTTGTGAATCATAGGACTTGCCTGTCCCACAGTTTACAAAACCCAAATGACTTTGACAATTATTGACAATCTTTTACTTTGTTCGATCTTTTCAATTAAATCTATGGTATATCTATGTTACATTAAAAAGGAACTCTTATAATACTGTTTACATGTTCAGTAGCACTGACTGAAGTTCGATTATATCAACTAGATATAAATCACTAATCATGAATGGTTTTTAAATTAACACTATTGAACTGAAAGACAACTGTTGGATCCATCTATATTAAGAAAAAAACGACGAGAAAAATTACATAATATGATTTATATTAGGTAAGAACCTATGCTTTTCAATATATGTACATCACTAATTTAAATATAGTTCATTATTGACCAATAATAGCTAAATTTAATTTCTCATTAATCTCTATGTTGATATTACTCAAAATTCAACAGATCACACATATTAACACGAGGGTTAATATCTCTCTCTCTAATGTTTACATATTAGAATGAAAATTTCAAACGTTCCTCCTGTTTTTCTGTTACTGACCTCAGATAAAAGTAGTCACATTAAATTGAAGCAGTAATATAATGATTTTATATAGCTATGTAGCTATTAAAATTCAAATAAGTTACGAAATGTTGATTGATAGAAAGATGAAAAGAAAAGTTCTAATGAATCGGAAAATATTTTAAGCGAACCACTCCCAAGCATTAATAAATAAAAATAAGAATAATATTCAAAAAAAATTTCGAAAAACCGTTGAATTCACTAGACAACTAAAAGAAAAATTAATGACAAAAATACCAAATAAAAGTAAAACTTATAACTGAATTTTGATCGAACGGCATTCCCTTAAATGCATAGGTTAGTTTTGAAGATTTCAATGTCATTCTAGATAACACAGTACCTACTTTAAATAGAAACCTGGGATAATAACCCAGTTTTATAACTGAACTATCTAACTAAAAAATGCGATATTACCTAAAGGATCCTCTTGAGGTGTAAACTTTTGCCAATAAGACACCTAATGTAAAAAGTTTAAAGGAACCACAACTTACAGTAATTCAATTTTTATTCACTCCAGATTCAAAGTTAGATGATGCATAAGGGAAAACCAGTATAAAGCTAAACATGGCACCGACCAAAATATATCCTACAGTAGAACCGGCTATTTCGTATAAAACTAACTAACATATAGTTCCCCGGGCAGTTACATTGTCAGAGCATAAATAAGATCCAACTTCAAATTTCACGAACAAGTTTCAAGAGCTTTTTATTAAAGAGAAATGAAGGACTTCAGTATTACAATTTCCAGGCATCTAAGTCACGCTGTATAGGTAGGTACTTTAAAATCATTCAAAAAATGTGATTAGAAAATAAGCTCTGGGTCCCTCAATTTGCTGAAACTGTTGTTATCAAACGCTTGGATTCTGATCCATATGTATAAATGAAAATAGTTGCCAGTTTTTCATTGACCTAGTAACTTAACTATTATTTTGTTATATTGTTTTTTCAACCTATTCCCTTGTTTGATTACAACATTATATCATCCTTTTCTAGTTCGTTATCTTCTTTTCGACTGACTGAATTTAATTCATCTCATTCATAGTTATCGTCAACTTGTGCTCCATTATTAAATTAGTCAACAACTCAACTTTCATTCTATGGAAATTTTGCTATTACCTTAATTAATATTCCAGACCCTTCATTTGGGTTTCTGTGTATGTTTAAAAAACTCTAATCAACCTTCTTTAGTTTTATTTGAATCCAATGTAGCTACGTTCAAGTTTATTTGTAATTTTGAGATAGAAAAATCACAAGTTGTAGGCAGAAAATGACGTAAACTTAACAAAATATGATAAATTCATTTTATTTTGCTTAAGTTATTTAAGAGTTGATAAAGAAGATAATGTATTATACATTTCTATTTTAAGAATATAAATCAATTGCAGGCTATTCATGGTTAGTGTGAAGTTATCTTCGAATACTTTGAATCAAAAAGTTAAAAGCGAGAGAAAAATTGGTAGGTTTCTAGATTTTTTATTAACTTGAAATATACATTTAGAATGTTTGATAATTTTAACAAATTTGATATATGTACCGTAGATAAACTGTCAAAAATAGATAGTGGAAAAGGAATACACCTAAATGGAAGTCTGTGTTCATTCATCTAGTAAGATCTTAATAAACCATTTGTTAAAAAACCGCACAACAAACGTGGAGTATTCATTCTAAAGATTTGTAACATTATCTGTTTACTTACAAAATCAAATATGAAACAAAAAATAGTGAAAATATGACATAAATAAAATGACATCAATTCTCAGTCTACCTTCTGTCTTTGAGTAACTAATGAAAATGATCATGTTATTCTACTGTCTAATACAATTCACATATAAACATATTCAGTTTTTAAAAATCTAATATTTTTAAACATTTTATAGCAACATTTCCGGTCATGAACATAAGACTGATAGTGTGCATAAGAAATAACCCATATAGGTGTGACGTTGTAGTAGACTGGCCAAACATTTACATGGAAATAATGAAGAACAAATTGTTGAAATCCACATCTAAAAATCTTTTCATGGATGTTAGCTTTCAGTTAATTCCTCATACCCTATTTTTGAATTGTCTTTAGATAGTGTAGCATTTTAAAACAAACTTTCTAGAATTCTTAACTAGTGTAACAAAACATTAATTTTAAAACAATTCTAAAGATTCAGGATCTTTCTGGTTCAAGAAGCGAAACAGATTATTCAATCGGTTCACCATTATATGGTCAGCTGTATGAAGATTCGGTGAAACTATAATTTATGGACAACCTTTGAGCGACGCTAAAATGACCTTGAGAATGTCCACCTAGATACTACGGCTAAATGAGGGTTATAAACGAGTGTGAGAAATTAGGATTAATATTTGTGGTTGATAGTTAGAGCTGGTAATTAAATTTAGGGTTTTTATCACGAAATGACATCAGCTTTAATGCCAAAACTCTATTTTGCCAAATGAATGAATTAATTTCGCACCATAATTCAAGACCTGTTATCCCAAGTCTGATTGGTTCGTCCATAAATTATAGTCTTGCAGGATATTCTTTAAAAATAAGAGTATGTAATATTTCTCTAATCAAAATCTTTTAAATGAACAGTGGGCTAATAATCATTGCTATTCTAAATACTGGGAATCTTAAAGAGAAACGCTACAGTTATTGGGATATTTTTTTCTTTTTTATTTATCCTCTGAAAGAACAAGAGGAAAATATATTGGAATTCGACTACTTTATGTATAGCGGATGGAAAAATGATTATAATGGCTGAACTGATAGGAAGATTTAATGATTGAATATGGTTGACACATAGTGACCTTTGAAAAGTGTTTATAAAATACGTTTGAATAGTTACAATTTGAATGGATATTAAAGAGACATTTGTTAAAATAATGAACAACTGATGTTAAGAATTCTCTACTGTAAAAAAGTGTATAGTATTGAATAAAGTTGTTTCTTTTATTACCGAAAACTTATAGTAAATAGTAAGACAATCAAGAATGAATTAACGGTTAATAAATAAACATCCGTTATAATTTATGGGATTTAACTGTGTTCTGTAATATTCAGTGGTTGAGATTATGCAATTTGACCAAATAAAAATCAAGCTGCAGATACGTAGAATCATCACTTATTAAAAGAAATGTTCATTTAGCTTTCATCCAAACATAGAAAGTGGAACGGTACATTGGTTTGAAAAATGCTAGAGAAGGAAAAACATATTTTGGACTACTGAGAATAAATTTCTAAGCCTACTTGTTCTATTGTATGACATGTATGGTAGAGAGATTTACTTTACTTAACAAGATTAAACTTCATAATTTAATAATGCTTCTATTATGACTATGCCCGATTTCTACACGGATATCTGTTTATTGTGTCCTATAGAAAGTGGGTAAGAAAAATTATGTGTGAAGAGTTAGTGGGAAATTTGGTTTCCTCCTATCCCATGTTTTGTAATTTTACAGAAAGTTTTGTAAGTGCTTAAATTACTTAAGAGAATTGTAATCTATGGTGACAGAAACTGGCCTAAGCAATTAACTATTTAAAACTATTATCATAATGTATAGTCCCTAGTGATGACTAAATTTTATAAAAAATTTCCAGCAAAGTCACTAGATCGGTATAGTAGCATACTGTATTCATTAACAACAGAAACATATTATTTCTTTTCATCATTTTATTTCTGTGTATTCATAAAAATCAAGTGGACTGAATTACTAATTGGATTTGGATGTTCTTTCAGAATTTTGCAATAGAAATTTCTAAAAATAAAATAACCAGTTGTTCACTATAATTTCTTGATATAAACCGAAGCTATTGACTTAATTTATTCGATATTTCTATTCATATGATAATAATTAATTGGTTGGATTGTGTTAAAGAATACGTTTACTTGTTCATACACAACATTATATTGCAGTAGATTTCAATTACTAAGTTAAAATGTGTTTTGTTGTATGATAGGACTTGAAGTCACATATGCTTATTATATTTTACCGATGGTATTAAATTAGATATGTCGGTAGTTGCTTGAATCTACTGAACTCTATCTATCTAGAGTGGCATTAAATCATGTTATTTTCCATTGTAAGGTTATTACGTAACTGTTAATTCAATATTCTGACATTAATTCAAATTTGATCATATACTAATTATTAGTCGATACTCCCTTATGAGTGCATAATCTGCAAAAATATTTAACTTTCAAGACAATTATTATAGTGATCTATATTCACTAAGGAAAGTAATGAAATAAAACAGTTTTATCGATTCATTAGTGAATATTAATAAGTGTTATATTGTTAGGTCTTCAGTACTCATCGATCAAGTTGAAATGTAACCACTTGTTTGTGACTTGTAATCATATTATCTATTTGATGTTAAGTAGTTGACACCCAATCTTAAACTAAGGTTTTGTAACAGCGTTTGTCAGCATGACGTACTTGCATTATTTCGGGAACTGCTACTTCTTGTGAGAGATGGACCAGCGTTACCGATTATAGTTCCAATGACGCTGGGATAATTCCACAGGAAAAAACAGTCCCCAAACGAAAAAGTTAGTCAAATTTATTTCATAATGTCATTCACTTTAAACACAAACGTTTTATTAGAACAGATGTATTAGGCCATTGTCTTCAGTTATTCTTGTTTTACCTTCTAATTTTATCAAATAAGGTGATAACATTGATTACTAGAAGAACTTTCTCTTAACTAAATGACCTAAGACAACCGTTCTCTCTTGAAAGAAAATTAGGTTATAGTTACAACAACAGACAATTATGTAATGATTTGTATACTTCCGAAAAAAATGCTGAGCTGTATAATGACTAAATAGTTGTTGAGATTGTGTAGAGAAATTAAACTATTATATTTATAATCATTATCAGTTGATAATTAGTTTGTATACTCTTAAAAATAAGCTTCGAAATCTAAAATATGATATGGGTTTTGGTGGATTCTAACTTAGTGATACAATGATAATGTACTTAACAAGGCATTTAAAAATCTGAAGTGTATACCGCTGAGGGACGAAATATTTGTCCACTACTATATGGATTTCTAATAGTCTTTCACTTGACATAAATTAATTATATAACCTATACTCAATATACACAAAGGGAAAAGCAGGATTCTCCGATACAACACAGAATGCACCAATCCAATCACAATTGACGGAGAAGATTTGGAAGATGTAAAAACCTTTACATACTTGGGCAGCATCATTGATGAACATGGTGGACCTGATGCGGATGTGAAAGCGCGGATCGGTAAAGCAAGAGCAGCATATTTACAACTGAGGAACATCTGGAACTCAAAACAACTGTCAACCAACACCAAGGTCAGGATTTTCAATACAAATGTCAACACAGTTCTACTGTATGGGGCGGAAACTTGGAGAACTACGAAAGCCATCATCCAGAAGATACAGGTGTTTAATGACAGTTGTCTACGCAAACTACTTCGGATCCGTTGGCCGGACACTATTAGCAACAACGTACTGTGGGAAAGAACAAACCAGATCCCAGCGGAGGAAGAAATTAGGAAGAAGCGCTGGAAGTGGATAGGACACACATTGAGGAAAGCACCCAACTGCGTCACAAGACAAGCCCTCACATGGAATCCTCAAGGCGAAAGGAAAAGAGGAAGACCAAAGAACACATTACTCCAGGAAATGGAGACAGACATGAGAAGGATGAACAAGAATTGGGTGGAACTATAAAATAAAGCCCAGGACAGAGTGGGTTGGAGAATGCTGGTCGACGGCCTATACTCCATTAGGAGTAACAGGCATAAGTAAAACAAAGTAATATTCAAATTTAGAACCAATTAACTGAATTTGTTACAATACACCGTAATTTCATTCAATATTTTTAATGACAGAACTCTATAATATTTACGTTTGATCAATGTATCTTTGCAAAACTGATATACTTATCTTTATTTTTTTAAAAAAAACGAAACATTTCGTTCCGTTATACCTAGTTATTTGTTGTACTCAAGGTAGTTTTATCTTGTTTATATCATAGAAAGTAAACCATATTAAAGTCTTTATCAAAACAATCTTTTCTCATTTGTATATTCGATTGATTCTGTACATTATCCGATAATAACAAAAAAAAACAAAAGCTTATTATAAATAAAAACAACAACAACAAACTTTTTCACATGACTAATTCACCAATCAATTTATGAATAAAAATGGAGTATTATCCTTTTTCCCATAATTCCATTTTTTATTATTGTTGTTTAGAATAATAATCATACATGTTACCATACTATATCAATGGATAACTTGTTTAAACTGGCAAAAATCTTTCATTATTATTTTCAATAAATATAGAAAATAAATGAGTTAATACTTGTTTATTTATTCAATGAAAAATGATAATATTGGCATATAGAGAATTACTATGTAATTATGCATGAAAATTAATTATTTTAGAATGCGTGTAGATTAGTTATTAAAACTGACATTATCATTTGGCGAATTTAGACGATCAGATTAACATGATAAAAGAATAAAATAAATTAATCAGAAAATAAAGATATACACATGAGAATGAATAAAACGAAATGGAAAAAAATCTTCTTTTTTTGATTGAATAAAAGGTATCCAAATACCCACAGTGGATATATATATATATGTATATGTAATGTTCAGTTTTTACCATGTTTACGTCAGTCGTAAGAGTACTTTATGTACTAGGGAAGTGTGTCCATACATAGTTAAACATTCTAATCATAGAATTACATATTCAAATATTTTTGCATCCACTTAATTTTAAGAGACTGGGTAATATATTTACATTTTGCATCATAAATGTGGTTTGAAACTCAGTAAATGAAGTGTTAAATGATTAGTGATTTCAATAGATGAGCCTTACGAATGATTTTCATCAAACAGAAGACATGTACATCTGCATGTTCGCTAATCATTAAACTTTATTAGGATGAAATATGTTATTAAATCATCACATAATTTATTGATATTTATTTAATACATTTTTATATATATTACAAAATAAGTTAACTCATGTACTAACAACATTCATTCTGCTAATCCAGTGAAAATCTCTTTTAGTTTGAATTGAACCGACTAACTGCTGGGAATGATTATAAAGATCAGAGAATATGCATATATATATATATATATATATAGCAGTAGTAGTGCATTCCAAAGTCCAGCAATTAATCCTGCCATATGCCGAAGATTATCTTAATTACAGAAGACTTCAGCAAAATGCGAAAATTTATCGGTCAAATGACCCATAGTTTAGAGTGTTGGATTTAGTAACTATCCTATTGATGTTGGAGATATTCAAACATCTAAAAAACGATCCTCCAATTGTTAAAAAATGATAGGTGGCTGAATTTTCCAAACCTACTCTAAAACCAATGAACGTAAAAGAGCGAAAATCTATTTATATCAATTAAATTGAACAGTGTATTTAAAAAATAATGTACAGTTTGTTCAGGCTATTCTGTAAATGTCGATAGTTAATAAATTTGTCGTAATATATGTCTTACAGATAAAATTTGAGCAAAACCTGAGACAACTTTGAAATTTTAATGCCTCATATTGGCTAGTAAACCCAGAGATCATAGAAATTTAAGGATATGTCATTAAAAAAGTAACGAGGCATTAATGTATTTTCTGATTTTCAGTAACATATTAGTTATACTGATGTTTTCAATAGGACTGGCTCTAAAAAGCATTAGAGTACATTTAGGTCAATTTTCAGGTTATTAATACGATTTCGTATAAATTTAATGATATTTATGAAAAGGATCTCTGGAAAGTTGATGGAGTGAGGTTATGAGACATTCGTTTGAGAACCATATCAATAAAACCCTGACATTTTCACTAATCAGTACGTTCGTCATTATGTTCTCTATTTCATTTAGTTGAAATGAGTGATATTTTTACTGTATCCGTTATCTCTTTGTTCAGACTAGTTATTAAACAGACAAATATGATTTAATCCAGTATATAAAGAAATTGGATTCGTAGATATTTTGTTAATAAGATAGTTTACAAAACCCTTGAATTAATAAGTTTAGTTTTTTGTTAAGTATGGTACAAAATGAAAAAAAATCGTATCTGAAGACAGATGAGTGGATCACGTGAGGAAGCCGTAAATATGGCAACTTATAAGTGTGGAATTAAGTTAACAGAAACTTTTTAGAATATCTGAAGTTTTAAGCCTAAAATTCAGCTTTGCATTATGAAAAGGGGATCTAGAAAATCAAACTCACAAGGGAATTATAGAATATGGAAAATAAAAATGCATTTGGATGTATGTAGTATTCAATTCAAAATTATTTTACACAAGGAATTTTAAATACTAAATCAAAACATCTTGATTGATTTCAAGAAAAGACAGGTTCCACTGAACTCCCTAACATAATGGTTTTTAAGAAATAATTCCTATCAAAAATCTAATAGTATGTTCAGATTTATGTGAGAAATACGGATATGATCTTCCTTAATTTGGGATACTTACATTAACTCATAGTGTACTGTTGTCCCACAATACAACCACAATCGGGCGCCTAAAACCCTCTCTCAAACAACGTTGGATCAAAACCACCCAATTAACAAAGAATATTTTTCGTCCGATTGAGGAGCATCCGCCAGTATGGCTTAGGAAGGGCCATGGCGGACCAATTATAACTTCTATGCTGTGCCATGAAGTAGATCCAGAACATTCAGTTCCAGCTTTTTCCATCGATATCATTTAGAGAATATTATCAGAATAACATAGCCTACACAGCGGAAACTTTAGCTGTAAATAATTTAAAACCACGGTTATGTTCACAATGATAGTTTCTTACACTATCGCCTTTCCAGCGACCCTGTTTATCGAATCCAGTTATAACATGTCCGGAAAATATTCATTTCTCCTTACTTGATTGTCATGTGGCATTTCTTTTACTCAAAATTTTCGAATAACATATGCATAAAAATATCTTATCTTTTAAGAAGACGAACAAGGGAGTACGTCAAAATTATAAGGTAAAGCGAATTCTATTAAGTAATATTAGATCATAATGTGTCGTATATACATGAGAAATTGGTTTGATCTAACTCACTTCAAAAATATTAAATTTAAGGGAAATAATGTAACCGAAATCCTAAAAAACGACTTCCGAAATCTTTTAAGAAAGCATTTTACTTTGATAAGCTATGTACTGCCTTCTCCACCCAGCCTCTGATTCTTGAACATGTTGAGGATAAACTTCTGCTTTGGGTCACAATGTGAAATTATTTGTTAAGGTTACATCAGCCGCACAAATTTAGCGTTTGTAAACGCATCTAAAAGCATAACTCTGAATGGCTTTCAAAGAAGAAAAACAATCGACTGCTCAATACAAGGACACTTTTTAATCCTTGTTACATTGTACTATCAGAAATATCACCCAAAATCACCGATACATACATTTGTGCTCAAGGGGAACACAAACTGAAGACGTATGTACTAAATTGGTTTCAGCAAACCAAAGGCTTACTGTCGAAATCTACGTGTAATGGAAGCAAGTACAGTGTCTCAATCTACTAAGACCATACCACTTGATTTTTCATAATCGGAAGTTAGTTATTAATATCATCTAATGTCCCATACTTATCAATCAGCTATTATCACCTTCACATTCCCTATTACTCCTTAACCTTATATTTAAATAACGAAAACGCCCCATTGTGTCATTGAATAAGGAAGGAGATTCAACGAAGAAAATTTCTTTTTCGGAGATTTCATTTACTTAAGCTGCGCAATCGCATTTATAGTTAATTTTATTTGCCAAAATAGTGTTTTATAGCAGGATAGGGAGGTGCTTATTCTTTAAAAAGCTTGATGTTGTACGTTGTCAAAATTTGAAAAACAGATATTGAGAGGAAGTTATGTACTAATCGGCTAGTAAAAAGTGGTAAGGTGAAATAATTGTCCACCAGATAGCTATTAAGAATAGAATTCTTAAAAGTTGTGATAACTGCTAATTAATAGTTGTGAAAATAATTGGAAAGGAGTAGGAATAAAATAAATATAAGTGATAGATTATGGAAGATAGAAAGGGAGGTTAGGGCCTTGGAAGAATGAGGGACTAAACATATTGTCTTTGTACACAAAGGTTAGGCTTAAACTGGTGGGCCGCAATAGACTCTGGTGTACGTGAGTTTTCCAACTGTACTACTGATCCAACTCTTCTGACTGTATAAATGATTCTGAAGGAGGCTTCTGGTGAAGTGGAGTGACCGGACTTGACTAGATGCTCAAAGATTAAGTTTTCGACTAACCTCTGTAACGCTTTGGAGAGCCAGTCAGGGTAATGTTTAGAGATGGATTTTGAAAGAGCTCGCTTTGTGTGACCAGTATAACCTCCTCCACATGAGCAAGTAAACTAATAGATGCACATCGATCTGGACCAAAGAGGGAGCTTATATTTCACACAACTTCGAATCACAGGCCGCCTAGAAAAGATAATGCGAAGTTCAATCGAATAGCGCGTTTTTCTCTTAGATCTTGAAAGTTTGTTTTTCAAAATTACTGCTGTATTATCTTCTTTCAATTGAATGTCCATGAAGAAAGTCTTTTTTGGTGCTGTGGATAATTTTTCGCGTCGTTGTTTTGGCTTCAGATCTGTTTCAGTGAATCTAGGTGGATATCCACTGTTGATTAGTATCTGCTTTAGTTCGCCAAGTTGAATATCGATTGTATCTTCAGCAAAAAAACATCCAACCCTCGTACTGAGACAATGGATCAGGTCCCTATTTTGCTTAAGTGGGACCCAAATTTGAAAATTAGTGTACCAACCATTCCATATTGGCTTCCTATATATCGATCTTTGTAGAGAACTGCCAGGTCTCTTTTTTACCAAAACATCTAAGAAGTGGAATCCTGAACTCCAGTCTGATTTCATTGTGAACTTAACTGATTGATGACAGTTATTGAAAGCGTTAAGGATGTCATTGAAATTGATTTCACAAATAATGAAAGTGTCGTCTAATTATCTCTTGTATAGATAGAAGCTGTCACTTATTGGTCTAAGTATAGTGTTTTCGAGATTAGCAATAAAATGGTCAGCTAGAAGTGAACCGAGCAGTAATGCCGTCGCTACGCCGTTAGTCGATATAGAAATTATTGTTGAATTGGAATTGGACGTTGGAAGTGCATCGGAGTAGTTTTTTGAAATAGTGTATCGGATTTTATTTATCTACTTATTTTTAACACATAGATATTGGTAGAAGGAGGCACCAAATACATATGCGCCACACAGATTTCATTTGATATATGTGAGGGCTGTGATAATGCCCGGGTGCCCAAACCGAAGCAGGTGGTTTTCTAAGGGGGTCACACCCGGAGCCTTCGACCTGAAGGTCTGATCCACAAGGCAGTGGAGCATCGTAAGGAGATGCATTCCCATGGTAGCCGGTGACCAACGACTGGTTCATACGCAGTATGTTCCTTCAGAATCCTGGTACCCATGTGCACCATTGGTTTGGAATCAGGGTTTTCCAACTCCCCTAGGTGGACTCTCCATGTCCACTAAACCGGTTAAAGCGCCATTCGCTTTTCGTCCTCTCAATTTCGTAAACGACACCCCCGCCACGAGAAGGCAGTGAGTAGGACGTCCCTAGCAGAGGCTATATACGCGTGGCTATGTGAGAGCATTTCGAGAGGGAGAGCGGACTCTCGGCCTTACCAGGGCATTTGGGGGAGTGTATCGGAACACCAGCATCGAGTTTGTTGCATTCAATGTAATCACATAGTAAATAAATTGTTTGCGTTAGAGGTATATTTGTAAAAATAGCTGCAATATCTAGTGACGTCATCAAAGTTACGTTACGTTGACACTGAATCAAGTTAATCAAACGAATCAGCAGTGATGTATCTATTGAGTTGGTTTCTGACTGGTAACAGAATTTTAACTAGCCATTTGGCGATGAAATTTATTTGTATTTGTAAAGTGGACACTCAGTTCTCCTACCTTCGTTTGCTTATTATTGTTTGCCTTTAACCTTTAGATCGTATCACAACCAGCTTGTGACGCATGAAGGTTTCGGACCCTAAACTAATCACTTTGTTTTTTAATAAATTTGTATATCTGTTGAACTGCTCTATAAATACGACTTTACAGCTTAAGTTAATGATTTTATGAAAACATTTTCTTTGCTAAATTGTCTTTATTTCCTTTTCGATAGTATAATCGGTTTCCTTCTTAAATTATTTTAATCACCAGTATGTTTAATCCACAAAGTCTGAGAAAGATGTAAGTTAATAACCAGAATTTTGTTCTAAAAATTAAAAAAACGGTTTAAATTAGCCCGATAAATCAAGGCCTCACTCTGGAAACAGACAGACTTTTTTGAATGGATGATCATGAGTTCAGGATAACCGTCAGATGTTGATTAGCGTTGATTTTTTAGATCTAACATTCATCAAACAGATTGTTCACTTCCATGGCTGTTGTTTGTTATAAATACGGCAATTAAGAAAGAAGGAAGTTTTAAACAAATGTATAGTATTAATCAAAAAATATCACCGTGAACACACAAAAAGTTAGATCGTCCTTAATTGTGCTCATTGTTTATTATGCGTCCAAGATCGTTGCTGAAGCACTTCATTGGATACGACAAATAAAAGTTGAGTCTCTGGATACTCTCTAAGACGTCCTTCTAAATAGTTAACAAACTCATCATCCGTTGACGCAACTACAACCGGTTCGCATAATTTAGAATCTAAATTAAAATATGAATATTTATCATCATGCTCTAATTTTCGTAAACCAATCCAATGACTTCCTGAATATGGTAATGTTAAGTTAAAAATACGACGATTAGAAAATGTGTTCAATATATATCCAAAAATATTATCAAAATTTAGATTATGCGCAGCAATTGTTTTGCGTTTATCACACCAAACAATATCATAACCACATTGTTGAAGAGCAATAACTAACACATTTGCGTCATAATTCCCCAGTCCAAATACATTTCTATGTGGATTAATAAATGAATTGCTATTAAGATTATCAGCTATTTTATCTAAGCAATGCTTTGAAAATATTTTATCCTGAAATACATTATTCAGTGCATGCAATGCACAAAACATTTTAGATTGACGTTCATGGTAAATTTTATTTGAATTGGTCACTGAATTCATTCAAGATGTCATTTACCAGGATAATAAGCACAATTCAAATAAAGTAGTGTATAATACGGAAAAATTCCAAAAGATTATCTGGAAAATAAAACAAAAAAGAAAGTCCAACCTATGTAAAATTTGAATAAGTTACAAGACTGGATTAATCTGGAAATCTTGAATAAATATGACTCAAATAATCTGAACCGATCAGAAAACAGTAATACCAAAACTAAATAATTATCAACAATGATGACACTAAGCTATATAATCTTCCATTCGACTAACAACCTGATACTCTTGCTTTCGTCCTTAAAGTACTTTATATTTTTGCTATATTATGAAGTTAAAGGCGTATAAACCGACTACAACAACTAAGTGACACTTAACGGTTTCTCATATACATAAATGTAAGTTAATAATATTACCGAGGAGTTTGTCTAGCCTTTGATGAACAATAATGTACCGGAAATGCCAAACAATTTATTTCCCAACAACTTAATTCAACATACAAAGTCCACATAAAATCGTTGACAAGCCTAATAAGTCGGCTATTTCTTTCGAGTTGCAAAATAATATCAGTTACAAGATTGTGAAACATTACCGTACATTAATATGTTTTTAGAATCAAGGATTACACCGAATTTGTGTCCCTATACACATTAAAAATAGTGCACTTTGTCAGAATAAACACTAAATACAATTATTTGACTTAAACTTTATCAAACTTTTGATCCCCGAAGAATTGAAAGTCAATCAGCTACAACGTAGAACCAGGCACATATATGCATAGGTCCAAGTTGCCATACCTCATTAACACAGCAAGATGAACACCGGATTCATAGAAGCAGTTAATTCAATGGTAGTAATATATAAACGAAAGATTGCATATAAGGATATAATACAGGAAGGAAGAATTAGTTCGTAGAAAGAAAAATATGGAGTGATTTTAATCTCTTAGTTTAAGGGAAGACAGAGAGTGTATACACGTTCTCCATTGTGGTCGATTCTGAGCCATTTCACCAAGAGTCTCCAACCAAGTAGTCTACATCTACCAATATGGCTCAGACTAGAAGTTAATGACTTCAAGCACTGATGCCACGTTTTGGTTTGGCCGCCCTTCCAACCATCTCCAACACCGGTTAGCATTGCACGTCGTGGTAATCGGTGTTCAGGCATACGTAACACGTGGCCCAACCATCTCTGTCGATGAAGAATCACAACCTCATCAACTGATTTACCCTCACTCCCTAATACCCTGCGTCTAACCTCACTATTACTAACCCGATGATCCCAGCAGATGTGGGAAATATTTCTAAGACATCTGTGGTCAAATACTGGTAGCTTACGACTAGCTTCTACTCTTTATGGCCACGTTTCGCAGCCGTAGAACAGAACGAACTGCCGCGCAGTACACTCGTACCTTAATTGATAGACAGATATCTCTCCGTCACCATAGGTGACGTAAGTTGGCAAAAGCCAAACAAGCTTTTCGAGTCAGTGCTGAGATTTAGTCAGACACCAACCCATTAGGACTGATCAGACTTCCAAGATAAGTTGTCAACGCGTTCGACTACTTCACCCTCTATCCTTATTTCAGGTGTTGACGAAGGCCAGCCCGACCGTCGTAGCTAACTTAACGTGGTGGTCAGGCTTGCCTACCCTAGTAAACCAATCGAGCTATACTGGCTGGAACAACCGTTCCTCAACGTCCTACCACGCCAGACAGATCGGTTGAGAAACAGTAAGACTAAAAGCAGCAAACTCAAGGTCTGAGGACGAAGTCGCACTACTGACTGTACAGAGGTGTGACGGCAGTAAGGCGTTCCCTTCAGACAACCAGCATAATAACGATGCTGCCTTCCTACAATTAGGGGTTGGGTTAGAAAAGGTCGACCCTAAAAATACACACCTCGCCTAATCTAATCGACTCCCGTTTCCAGCAGCAAGGTCTCAACAAGTACAGAGCCAACACGAAAATTACTCACAAAAAGGTCGTGTGTGATCGACCTCAAATACTTGTCCCTTGGGCACTGCGGTCATGCTCTCGGGTCACTAAGACCACCTTTAATCCAATTTCCTTTCCAGGTACCTTCAGAAGAACCAGGAAGTGATAACCGCCATCATACCTCTAACAACACTCAAGACGGAATTGATAATAACAATAATTACAAAACAGATGAACATTCATCGTAAAATTTACGAAGTAAACCGCTTTATCAACGTTGCCGACCTGAAACTAACTCGTAAGCCAATTTTTCATGAACACTAATTTAACTCAATATTCGGTTATTATTTTGTAGTTAAGCATAAGTATCTGATTTTTATAAAATAAATAAAGACGGACATTTCCTTCGCTTCTTAATAACGGATTTACCATGCACAGATTCATGTACTTGACTTTGATCCGCACTTCAAGCGTGAGGGTTAGTGATACTATCTATCTGGTCAAACCAAAAGTGTAGTAGGGTTTAAACCTTCAATTTAGCATCTTAAAGTTGAACATTCTGGCTACTGATCTACCTCTTTACACGAAGACTGATATAAAAATGAAGCACCTGCATTAAGTGTTCATCGGCATGAACTAAGCACTGAATGAATGGGAAACTGATGACTGGAGACTATTTCGAGCTAACTACTCTGTAGCTGTGTCATAAAGCGATCTTCACTGCCGCTTATGTAGTGGAAAGATTAAAAATCAGTAATGAACCAGATAAAATGATGACTAAAATATTCTAATGCTATAGCCTTAACAGCAATCCCGTACCATCGTTTTCTGAAAGTGACGAACCCCGATAATAGCTGCTACCTTGACGTAGTAATCTGGTTTGAATATCGTGATGACCTAGTTGATCTATATTAGCTGGAACACTACCTTTTCCAAAATCTATCATTTCAAGCATGTTGTTCAAAGAGTGGTTGATCTAAAAGCGGTAAACTAAAGGTCCGAGAGTAGTTTTACTGGCGGTACAGGGGTTAAATCGAGGCAAGGCATTTCTTTACAGAGGTCCTGCTTCCTGTCGATAGAATGAGGGCTTTAGGAAAGATCAGCCCTAGAAATAGAAAAATCCCGCCCGTAGATTTTCGCTGCTGGTGGCAGAGTTTAAGAACATGGGGCCAACAGATCTACAACTGGTTACAAAAAAGCAGTGCGTGACCGATATACAGCAGCTGTTTTCTGAACTCTGAAGCCACACCCCTGTGCCAGGACGACTGCTAATTCGAGTTCCTTTTCACACTCCTCAATGAGAAGTGTTCCTTAAAAGTGCAGGCAACCAAGAGAGTAACATCTCTTAAGGCTACAAAAGTACTCAAGGTAACGTAACGAATTAGACTTAGCTACGAGTTCTTCCAAGTTTTTAACTTCCGTTCAGAAAATAGGTTTGGTGAAATTTTCATTTGGGCTATTCTCAGAATCCAGAAAACCAGAGGTTATCTTGCCCATGAATTTCTTCATCAGACCAGTTAAACAAAAAGATTCTGGCCGAGTTCTCCATGAACGTTGGTCAAAAAGTGCATTTTTGGGAATCCCAACAAGTCATTGACTTCTAAAGCGAAAAAAACATTACAAGTAATAAAAAAATAGTTTTTTTAAGTCTAAAACACTCGGGTGTTGTGTGTAAGTTGACACTGAATACATCCATGAGTAAAATTAGGTTCTGTCCAATAAAGCCGCTTGGCCGAAAGGTTTCACGGCTTAAGGCAGTTTTAATATGAAATTATGAGCAGTTTTGAGAGACGTGTTAATCTATTGCACTGGTGCTTATCAGTGACGTGGTGCATACATGAAAGAAAATTTGGTATTTAAAAATGCTTAATTGGAAAAACTGTAGAATAGAGCACGTGAAAAATGGCGCTCTTAAAAAGTTTGATGTCCCAAACAGCTCACACAGATTTGGGTAACAGAATAAATTAAAAATACCTTTGACTTATTGTACATTCATAAAACTATCATCAGACAACCATTAACGAGTGACCAAAACCGGAGTGAATTTACTATGGCTCATCGCAAACTGAAAGGAAGACTTAGTAAGAATTGTTAGTGTCATATTATTGTATATTAAGAAAGCTCCAGAATGCCGAAAACATACGGTCAATTAAACAACTATATTTTCACAAATAATACACCTAGTCCTAAATAATATTTGTAATGATCATACATATTTATCTATCATAAGCGCTTTTGAAATATAAATATCTAATTCGGCCGATAAGTAATAGGACTTTCGTCGCATTGTTCGCCATTTTTGTTTCCCAAAAAATGAAGAATAATCGAGATCATCTTTTTACAAGCAAAAATATCTAATCCCCACGTAAAATTAATCCGTTTCCATAGAAATTGAGATCTCACCCAATCTCCCCATTTTGGAGAAAATTTGACCAATTCTGGGGAAATTTTGGGAAAGCCGCCATAGTAAAGTTTGGGGAAATGGCATGAAAACCCCGAAAATTTCCCTTTAACCTTAATCACGGTCATTTGACCTTGGAGATTTCCCCAGAATTCCTCTAAGTTCCCCGAACTTTCCAAAAAATGGTGAAGGTCATTTGACTTCGGGAGTTTCCCCAAAATAGCTTAAACTTGGGAGCCCGAGCAGGATCAGTGGTAAAGTTGCTTTTTTACATAGCTTGAGAGCATTCCTCCATGAAGTATTCAGGAGATATAGAGTAACTTTGATATAGACAGAGCAACATATACAGTATACTCACATATATTAGTAGAGAAAACCTGTGTTACTAACCCTGAAAAGTTTGGAACGTACGGACGTAAGCATTGAAGGTAACTAAGAGAAAGCCAATAAAAAAGGTCATGAAAATTAGTTTCTCAGAGTGAAAAATCCAAACATGTAACACTACAGTTAATTCTTTACATTCCGAATCGTCGCAGTCGCTGTAACCTTGAGAACGTGAGCATTATAAACAAGCAACTATGGTCCTAAAACTTTGCTCCGATGGTTTTGTTAATTGGTGATTTAGTGTTATATCGCAATAATCACGGTAGTGCTCGTCGTTTCTGCGAATCGCAACCTTTGTTTTTATTGTTGCTGGATCCTTAGAAAAAGGAAGAATCACTGGAATATATTCATCTCTACTGGCTTAGAACAATACAGATCCAGTTACTGTGAGATTAGGAATGCCTGTAAAGCGTTAATAAGCAAGGCTAGACTATCATACGAAAAACAATTGGTTAGGGATTCTAGATATAGTCCGAAACGGTTATTCTTGTATTTAAAAAGGCGAACTCAGAGAAGCGATGGAATTTCATCACTTTTGATGCAAGAAAATACGTTAATCTTAGCAGAGAATGATGCCGAAAAAGCTGAAGCTTTATCGGGATATTTTAGTAAAGTGTTTTTTATCGGTAATGAGGAACGACCAACGATTCATCGTGACCGTGACGGCTCGCTGATGGATCCTGTAGTCATTGAGAAAGATACTGTTTTAAGGCTACTTCAGCATCTCAAACCTGATAAGTTCAGTGGTCCTGATGATATTCATCCTAGGATTATGAAAGCCATATCAGATGAAATTGCTGAACCATTAGCGATACTATTCGACATGTCTCTGAGACAGTCCAGACATCCTAGAGACTGGAACGATGCTATAATAAGTCCAAGGTATAAGGCTGGGAATAGGTATTTAGTTAGTAACTATAGACCCGTCAGCTTAACTGGTGAAGTTGTAAAGCTGATGGATAAAATCACTCGGATAGCTGTTATAAACTATGTTGAAGAGCAAAATATTTTCTCCAGGGCACAACATGGTTTTCGGAAAAGCCTATCTTGCTTGACAAATCTTGTCATTGCACGAGAAGATTAGGCTGCTGCAAAGGATCGGAATGCTCTTGTGGATGTGATTTTCATAGATCTAAGTAAAGCCTTTGATAAGGTTTCCCACTCTGGTCTTAAATTCAAACTGGAACGTTTTGGAATCCATTATACAGTCGTGGATTGGATAAGTAATTATTAATACTTCCACTTCAGCCTGCGATAATAGAGCATACTGACCCATACCAGTTTGCATACAGGCGCAAAAGAAGAACTTTAGATGCTGTTGCAGTTCTGCATCACAACATAGTGTTCAACTTAGAAAAGGGTAAGAAGTATGTTCGATGTGCTTTTCTGGACTATACTTCAGCTTTTGGTTCTATACCAAGACAACGTTTACTTAACAAGTTAATCAGCATCAACACTGACAGCTGGATAACCAACTGGCTATGTTCCTACCTCTCTGGAAGGGAACAGTACACTGTGTTTGGAGGAAAGTGTTCAGAGTCTCTACTGTCTCATGAAGGTGTACCACAAGGAGCTGTTCTTTCACCTCTTCTATTCTCTTTTTTTCTGCATGACCTGCCATCTTCCACAGAAAACACTTTTGTGAAATATGCGGATGATCTCACTGTATGTATGCCTATATCTTCCTCTTTACATCCCATAGAAATGAATGAGTTTTTGTCTCGTATTGATTGTTGGTCTGTTGGTAATGGTCTCGTACTTAATCCGTCTAAATGTTAAGCTGTTAACTTTAACATGAGACATGAACGGCATCTAAACAGCATTTTGAGATCCCATAATGCTTGTACCATCGGAGACTCTTTGATAAACTCAGTGTCGAAAGTCAATTATCTTGGTGTCGCCTTTTCCTCTGATCTGTCTTGGTCTTCCCACGTTTTATCGTTATCGAAGAAGATTTTCCGTCTGACCTACTACATAAAGAGATTGCATGCTCTTGGAATTACTCGTCATTTACTCTTACAATTTGTCAATTCTTGCATATTACCTATTATTCATTACTGTTCTCCATTATTCTTTCCCGGGCTTTTGAGAAAAGACTTCGCTTTATTGCGAAGAGTGCTGAAGGCAGTTAGCAAGATGTGTGGTGAATCTTTCGAGATCATAATTAATATGGTTGTGGATAGACATTTAAAATCATGCAAACTCCTGGCAGGTGTCATTTTATCAGATACTAGCCATCCCCTTCACTCTTATCTTTCTCCTTGTATATCTTCTGGTAGAACGAGACGTAATTGCATTAAAATCCATGCACGCAAGTAAAAGTATAAAAGTTCTATAATACCTTACGTAGCAAAGATACTCTGTGACGAACAGGTTGTTAGAATTAACCTAGTCAATAACTTGCATTCTTAACATGTCTTTAATTTTAAAAAGTTTGTACAGTTTTTTGGTTTTTTCTTTTTTCTTTTTTTAAAAAAAACTTTTTTTGTTTCTTTTTGTATTTGTTACTGCCTTCTTGTTCGTTGTTCAGTAAGTGACTTGTTGAAATACCCTGTGCTGAGAATTCTATATTGTACCGAAATATAATATTGAATAGAGCCATTAATAATAATAATAACTTTCTCCATGACAGGAGATAAAGGGTAAGGGTTAATGAGGCTCTCTCCTCGTGGGTACCTGTAAAAAGTGGGGTTCCCCAAGGTACAATCCTAGGACCTCTTCTCTTTTTACTTTATGTAAATGAACTGCCAACTGTAGCAAAATCATCCGTTCTGCTCTTCGCTGATGACATAAAGATTTGGAGACCCATACATAGTATGTCGGATAGAATAGTATTACAGGACGATCTTAGCTCATTGGTGGCATGGTTAGACAGGTGGTCACTAGAAGTAAATCCTAATAAGAGTGTAGTGATGCAGTTAAATAACTCTGATGAATCGTATGACTATACACTACGTGGATTCGTGCTACCCAAAGCAAGAAACTATAAAGACTTAGGAGTTATATTAAGCAATGATCTCAAAACGACTAGTCACTGTAAGGCTGCTGCTGCAAAAGGCTATAGGGTATTATGGTCAATTCGTAGGTCTTTTCAGTATTTAGATGATGAAATGTTTGGATTACTATACCCGATTTATGTGCGACCACATTTAGAATACGGGATTCAAGCAGCGAGCCCTTGTTTCAAGTATGAAGCAGATATGCTAGAAAGAGTCCAACGACGAGCTACTAAGATGGAACAAGGTCCATCTGGCCTATCTTATGAAGACAGGCTGAGACACCTTAACTTATTTCCGTTATCTTACCGTATAGTACGGGGTGATCTAATATTGGCCTATCGTATACTGAACGATGACCTTGGTATTAACATGTCTTATCTTTTGCTTCCGTTTAGAACCGACCATTTGAGAGGACATTCAAAGAAAGTTCAAAAACCGTTTACGTCTAAAGTTCCGTTTCTCGCACCGAGTAGTGAATTACTGGAATTCTCTACCGGAACATGTTATATCAGCACCGTCTTTTAATATATTCAAAACGAGGTTGGACCTCCACAGTATTACAAACTGCAAGGATTAATATAGGTTGATAGACCACCTATCCTCATTACTGAAGACTGAAAACTAAAGTATCAAATACCAGTAAAATGAGCTGCACGAAAATGATATACAAAGTACTCAGCCCTAGGTCTGATGCAAGTGAGGTAAGGTAGACAGTATGAAACAGCAACTCCGTATCTCTTTCTAGATTTTCGTACTCTATATAATGTAATTTTAGGCTTCAGAAGCAATCTAATTGGGATTTATTTTTTTATTCCTACCCTCTCACTTCATTTCAGGATGTAGGGCCATTGACATATCACTGGGCTCTAGCCAAATTTTTTGGCAGTTGGGTCACTGAATGGGGTGGATTTAGGCGCAACGTTTCCACGTTAACTGAATGTATCACCCAGCGCAACGACGGTTATGTCCACGTTCATTTAGTCATAGAATCTATCATATTATGATGTATTTTTTTATCAAAGAACTAGATGATGCTATGAATTTGACTCTGGTTGTAATTTTTATTTTCCACGTTCGACAGCGTTACGCCTTACGTGCACTGCATGCTGGGATGATATCCTAAGTCAGTATGTTTAATTACATTTTTGATTTTCTTCACAAAGACTGTCAGTGAATAATGATACTGAGGAAAGGTTCGCTGTGCTGTAAACTATGTTTTATGAGTAAGTGACTGTTGTATTCCGTCTCAAAACAATACGGTTTGTCTTCTCTTAGGTAAGTCTTAGTGGCATATAGTTCGTGTTTTAGGTTTGTTAGCTTAATTACCTACATTTAACTAACTTGAGTAACATATCTGTGCAAATAAAACCATGATTATGACACATGCTTAGTTTAGTATTTTTATTATCGTATAATTTTACTTTATATAATTTTGCTACACTTAAGTACAGTGTTTGAGGCATGTAATGAAGCAGATCAGCTTAGTAAGTAGAGCTGCCTGCTTCTTATGAGTATACTGATTCAAATCAATATTCTTGGAAATAGGAAAAAAAAAGCTTTTTATTCTGTTGCTGTCATGTATTATAAGATAGAGATAAGTATGTTTGGTGTTTATTTGCGAACTGTATGTCCAGCTTTGACCAAATTTCAAGATCACTGTCGTTAAACAATTTGCCCAGAGTTTACATCGCTAGCAGGATAGTTCAGTGTCTGTGCTCTTACTTTTCTGCAAAAAAGCAGTATTTATTCCTGAATGAAGGGTGTTCTGCGTCTTAGATAAATGCAACTATCTGTGGATAAACATTAAAAATCTTTTTGACAACTGGGAATTTCAGTTTATCAGACACTAAATATACTTGCATATCGTCCTGTAAAACCAGACGCAGATGCAGTGGAATATTTAAATGAGAGTAAAGAAATAAAAGCTTTATGATACAATACTAAGCACATGTTATGCTTTGCACAAGCTGTTGTAGGTGACCTGATCTGATATTCATAAACTCGGGGTAAATCACAACTGTGTAAATGCTTTGCTTAAAAACATGTGATTTGTTTATTTACCTTTTCATTATTTTTGCCTAAAGTTATAACTAACTCCGCCTGTAGCACTGCCAGTCCCAAGCCCGGGTAAAGCAGGAGGATGAACATGGGATAAGCGACCTCATACCCCAGAAACCTAACTCTCTAAAAAACGCTAACCAGAAAAAAATAATTCAAACCATTTAAACTCTACCGTAGGAGTTAGAAGGTCTTCATTTAGGAGAAATATGACGCCTCATGGTGAAAGCCGAGCTCCTTAAGAAGCTACGAGGCCGATGCTCCTTCTAACAACCACAGCAACAATTGTTTTAGGTACATGGAACGTCCGGACAATGTGGGAGACCGGGAAGACCAGCCAAATAGCAACGGAAATCAAGAGATACAAATTAGCAGTACTGGGAATCAGTGAAAACCATAGGACCCAAGCTGGACAACAAAGGATAGATACGGGAGAGATGCTGCTATACTCCGGTCACCAAGAGGAAAATGTTCCACACACTCAAGGAGTTGCTCTAATGCTGTCCAAAGTAGCACGAAATGCACTTGTACGATGAAAATCTCACGGATCCAGAATCATCAAAGCATCATTCAAAACAAAGAAGGAGGGGATCACAATGAATTTTATCCAATGTTATGCACCCACCAATGATAGCAACGACGACATTAAAGATCAGTTCTACGAGCGGCTGCAGTCAATCATAGGGAAATGCCCAAGAAAGGACCTCACCATTCTAATGGGAGATCTAAATGCCAAAGTCAGAATAGACAACACCGGATATGAAGATATCATGGGACGACATGGACTGAGAGAGAGAGAAACGAAAATGAGGAAGATTTGCAAATCTATGTGCATTCGACAAATTGGTTATAGATGGCACAATGTCACCACACAAACGTATGCACAAAGCTACATTGATCTCACCAGACCACACCACAGAGAATCAGATAGATCATATATGCATCAATAAAATATTCCGAAGGACAATGGAGGATGTGAGAACCAGGAGAGGAGCTGGCACAGCTTCGGATCACCACCTAGTTGTAGCCAACTTAAAACCGAAGCTAAAGAAACACTGGACAACTGGAGTAACAGCATTACAGAGGTTCAATACATCCTTCCTTCGAAATACCAACAAACTCAACCAATTCAAAATAACTATCAACAACAGGTTCCAAACCTTACAGGATCTACTGAAGGAACAAGAAACTACTATGAAGGACAACTAGAAAGGTATCAAAGAGGCATTAACTCCAACGTGTCATGATGTTCTAGACCGCATGAAGCATCATCATAAAGAATGGATCACTATAGAAAAACTGGACAAGATCAAAGAAAGGAAGAACAAGAAGACAGCAATTAACAACAGCCGAACACGAGCAGAGAATATTCAAGCACAAACTGAGTACATAGAAGTAAAGAAGCAAGTGAAGAAGAGCATTAAAGCCGACAAGCGGAAATACGTGGAAGACCGAGCAACGATGGTGGAAAAAGGTGCAACAGAAGGAAGTATGTAATGATCATATGACTCAACGAAGAAGCTAGCAGGGAGATATAGTAAACCAGATAGACCGATCAAGGATAAAGAAGGCAGGCCAGTCACTGAAATTCAACAACAGCGGAACAGATGGACAGAGTATTCTGAGGAACTCCTGAATAAGCCAGCTCCAATGAATCCACCAGACATCGAACCAGCACACACAGATCTTTCTATATATGTCAATCCACCAACGACGGAAGAAATCAGAATGGCCATCAGACAAATCAAGAGCGCGAAAGCAGCAGGCCTCGACAACATACCAGCTGAAGCACTGAAGTCAGACATCGAAGCAACTAAAAACATGCTTCACCTTATATTCAAGAAGATTTGACAGGAGAAACAAGTGCCGACGGACTGGAAAGAAGAACACCTCATTAAGATTCCAAAGAAAGGAGATCTGAGCAAATGTGAAAACTACAGAGGCATCACATTACTGTCAGTGCCAAGAGAAGTCTTTAACAGAGTGTTGCTGAACCGGATGAAAGACGCCGTAGACGCCCAACTTCCAGGTCAACAGGCTAGGTTCCGTAAGGATAGGTCATGCACAGACCAAATTGCGACACTACGGATCATCGTCGAACGATCAGTTGAATGGAACTCGTCACTATACATCAACTTCATTGATTATGAAAAGGCGTTTGACAATGTACATAGGAGAACATTATGGAAACTTCTTCGACACTATGGAGTGAGTACCTGAGGAGATTGTCAACATCCGGAACTCATACGACGGTCTACAGTTCAAAGTAGTGCATGGAGGACAGCTGACAGATGCATTGTAAGTAAGGACCGGAGTCAGACAAGGCTATTTACTCTCCCCATTCCTCTTTCTTCTGGTGGTCGACTGGATTATGAAGACCTCGACGTCTGAGGGAAAACACGGAATACAATAGACAGCCCAGAATCAATTAGACGATTTGGACTTCGCAGATGACCTAGCCCTCCTACTGCAAACACACAAACAAATGCAGATGAAGACAGGCAGTGTAGCAGCAGTCTCTGTATCAGTAGGCCTCAACATACACAAGGGAAAATGCAACATCCTCAACTATAACATGGAGAACACCAACCCAGTCACACTTGATGGAGAATCTCTGGAAGATGTAGAACCCTCCACATTCCTGGAAGCATCATCGATGAACAAGGAGGTTCAGATGCAGACAGATACCATCAGCAACAGCCTTCTCTGGGAGAGAACAAATCAGCTTCCAGCTGAAGAAGAAATTAGGAAAAGACGATGGAAATAAATAGGACATACATTACGCAAACCATTAAACTGCATAATGCGGCAAGCCCTAACTTGGAATCCTGAAGGGAAGTGGAAACGAGGAAGACTAAATAACACATTTTGTCGGGAAATAGAAGCAGACACGAAAAAGACGAATAGCAACTGGAAAGAGCTGGAAAGGACTGCCCAGGACAGGTTTGATGGCGAATTCTGGTGAGCGGCCTATGCTACTTCACGAGGAGTAACAGGCTCAAGTAAGTAAGTAAGTAATTACTATTTTTTCATTTAGAATGCAACAGGAGTGAAACTTCACAGACATTACAAACTGTGTCGTCGTTGGAACTATGGCCAAACAAAACTGTTTACGGAGGGCTCAGCTAACAACAGCTTCTACAAGGCTTATCGAAAGCATGCTGGACGTCCACGTCAGTCTCCCAACCACTTCCAGTATTTTTGGGTTACTTATTTCTGTAAGATCCAAACTACGGTTTGGACTGTTGAATAGCCTTCCAGGTACATTAGACACGCGCCCTTTCCCGTCGAAATCAAAACAAGTAATCGGGTAAATAGCGGTTCTATAATTCATCATAAATTTAAATGTAAATCGTTACCTAAACAAATATTACCACCCGGCTATTCAACCAATAACTGTTCAATCAATAAAATCTAAATTACAATAAATAAAGTAGTTGATGAAAGATGAGGGAAAATTACCAGTCACAACAAATGAACGTTATTCTATCCTAACTGGATAGAACACACAAAAGGAGGAGCAAATCAATATGGCTACCTCCAAGAACAAGTGTCAAGTAAAACAACACAGATGCAGTTCGGGAAAAAACACAAACTTAGTGAATGCGTAAGAAAAACAAAAACTATAATAAAAAATACAAGTATTAACAATTCAAATGTAATCAAAAGACAACAATGTACAAGTAAGGGGATCAATAGGAACAAAGTGCAAGTATATACATGGAGGGATTTTCACAAACACACAAGACATTCAAAATGGATCTTACAATTTCGGTGAGCCATGAAATTAGTTCATAGATTCAAATTCAAACCTTATGAAGAGCACCTCCAATCACTAACCCTTTACACATTAGCGTATAGGTGTCTTAGAGGTGACCTTCTAATGGCTTACAGTATCCTTAACACCTCTGGACATCCACTTAAACACCTACGTAATTTTACCTCCAACACAAATAAAAGGGGTAACACTCCGAAACTAGAGATACAACATAGAAGAACGGACTGTAGACACAACCTCTACCCCTTAAGAGTTGTCAAATGCTGGCTGGCTATTTCAGGGGATGTTGAGCACGGCGTTCCCACTGATGATCTGGTCTGGATGCATGACCGAGTGCCTTCAGCTAGGTGAGTCCATTAAAACTAATTTGGTCAGCATCCAATGTCGGAAACTTACAGAGCTATTTATTTTGGGGATTTATTTACCGCTACACTAGCTTTAACTGGCTAGCACGAATGCTCTTTATCCATTAGATGATGGGCAAAGATGTCACCAGCGAATGAAACCGACGGAAATAAATCAGAATTAAAAGACGAATGTGGTAAACAAGCACACCTTACCCACTCTGGATTATTCATGCTTAAATTAGAATCCCTTGTTCGGAGTGACCATTTTAAGGCTTCTGAGGACTTGAGAGAATACAATTATTTTCGATACCATTCTCCAAGATGGTTTATTCTGTGTGCATGACAACTTTTAAGATCAACTTCCCAACTAGTTTTGTCTGAAATACTAGCTCTTCTTGTTTTCTGTAGACTATGTGAAATCAATCCCAGAAAGCAGGACAGGTTCCATCTAGGTTCTGAAAGAACTGATTACTCCATAATTTGCAGTTATATCTTTTACAAACCAATAGTAATTGCGATTCCCTAAGTTAAGACTAAATTTGGTCCGTTGGGATGGGCTATGTTCACTAAAAGACGTGTAAATCAGTGGGCTAACTGAATCTTAAAACGCTGTTGAGAAATAGATCGTAATTAAAACCGCATATATTATCTGACATAGAAGTACACAAAGGTATTTCAATCTCTTGTTACATAGAATATTTAAAATTCACGCAAGACTTTTTATTGACTATGATGGGTTCATTTTTACGCTACACTTTTGCCATGTATTGTATTAAATCATGAAATGATCGTACAATTATACATAAACACAATTATCAGTTTATATAATTAAAAAATACCTTCTAAGAATTCGAACTTAAGTTCATTGGTGGGTGAACTAGATAAAAATCTCTATCACGCATGAGGCGCACTTTATCTTTCTTCTTTGCGACAAACTACACCTAATTAGTTTGCTACCAGTTGTGCAAATATCCTCAACAAATTTTTTATAAGTTTGCGATTGTAAAAATATCTGGTGATAAGCCTTCTAAAAGTTATTACTTAACAATCTTAAGACTGATTGGGGAAGGTCGAAGTACGTCCAACTTAGGATACAGCAAAATAGATAAGTATTTAATGGATCATCATCAGTTCCTGAGATAGTGTTCTTATAATAACACGACCCGAAAACATAATCTGGTACAAACTTCAGTGTTTTATCTACCGCATTTTACATAACTTGAATGAATCTACATAATAGATGAAGGGGATCAACACCAGTGACTATAAAAACTAAAATACACTACTCGTTACTGCTTATTCTTGTTCTTCCTCCTTTGATATTTCCACTAATGTGATGTCATATTTTAACTGGTGTTCTATCATGGGTAATTCATAAAAAAATTAATTTTCGTTGAAAAACCTTTATTCTGCTCGCACAAAGAGAGAAGAATGTTGCAAGTGGTTGATGTTAGTGTTACAGAAAATTGGAAAAATCTCCTCATATTCTCATAAACTATTATCAGTAAAATCGCTTAAAACTCTTGGGCTGGGTTCAGTGATTTGTTGTTTTCGCACATCATGAATCCAGGTAACTTACAAAGGCGTATCGAATTTCAGGAATTTAGGGGATGTAATAAATGAAAGAAAAGCCTGGTGAAATAAATAATATTAGTATCTGTGATTAAAGAGTTAGGAACTTCTAAGTCTATTGAAAACATATTCTGGAAGTCTCAAGTGGACTAGTAATTGAAAGCAGTTAAAAACGGCGAACACATGTAAATGAGCTGTATGAATATGAGTAAAGTAGATAAATGCATGGAAAGAATTTACCGAATAATACAGGCCTTACAATTAGAAAAGTCATCAATTCACCAACCCTAACTGAACTAAAATACCAACCAAAAAACCCAGAAATTCTCATTGAGAATAGCCCAATCTAAGCTAATGAGTTTTAAATTACCACGGAAATGCTCAGTCACACCCCCTAGAAACCGTAATTCAGGAAATCGGAGACCATTACGTAGCGTGTAAATTGATGGCAACTAATAAACTATGCGAGTTTCATAGTGGTAATTTTATATATATATATATAAGGCAATCTTTAAACGGACTTGATTCTGTCATATTGGTTCCTGTCCACAACTGAACAGAATACTATATACGAAGTCAATGATCATTAATGAAATAAGTATAGGGGACTTACAACATTATCTTCAACGTTTTTTAATAGAACTCTTTATTTTTAATTTATTTGAAATATGTAATAATAAAAAATATTTAAGTAGTATATAAAGGTGTAAAAATATAAAACAAATTTGTAAACTGATCAAAATATACCTAAAAAAATTATTCCTTTAAGAAAAAAAAGTCGATTATCTGAAATGAGATAAAAGTTAAATAAAAGAAAGAAATCAAACATACATAAACGATATGTATAAATAAATTTGTTGATTATATGTATGAATTTATATGTAGATTTGTTTCTTTTCTTTAACATGATTATTAATTTATGTCAGTAAACTTTAGTTATTTGGGTTTTATAAAACAGTTAATATAAGGATTTAAAAAAAACAATGTAAAGATATGAAGATCTTTCATGTGTGAAATATTATCTTCTTTAAGATGGAAAAAAAGGCTTTCATACTTCAAACAAATTTTATACGATGAAAAGATTGTATAAAGAAAAAAGATTAGTCAATAAGAAGATGCTCTCAACTTGGATTACTATCGTTTAATCCCAAATTCAAATAATAATAATAATAATAATAATAATAATAATAATAATAATAGGGAAAAAATTATTTCTTTAAGATGTACTCTGTTCAGATAGATATTTGAAGGAAGTTTTGGCGTGTTTAATTGTTTGTTTTTTTTTGAAGAAAAGGAATGGTTCAACATATTTTATAAAAACGAAAAAAGAAATGTATAGATGATGCTCTCATTTTAATTTTCCTACGTCTCATATCTTCTGAATTTATCCGGTAGTTAAAATTGAAATTAACTTGCAAAATAATACTGAGTACTAGAATCTGTAATGAAATCCAAATGAATTCCAAGAAACCATATATATGTATAGTTTACAGGAAAATATGAATTCGTCGCTTTTGTTACAATAGCTGTTCATACATATTCTGTTCATATCTCTTTACGTTTCAACAAAGCTTCTGGGTCAGGCAGATTACAACGAAGAACAGTGAAAGTTGTTTGATTGACACATTGCCGTAAGAGAGCTAGAGCACTGGAAATGAATAAATGTTGATGAAAAACGTTAATACATCAGTAACGCTACAAACTATACAAAAATGTATGCTAATGTCTAGATATTTCTATTTGATTAATGTTTTCTAGCTAATCCATATGTTATAAATTTCACAAAAGTTAATAGAAATAAGCAGACCATTGATTACTCAATATATTCCATACCTAAACCTTGTCGAAAATTTCTTTCTGTATATAGACAGTAAAGATTCTTATCTGAATACATTTGAATCAGAATTCCCTTATGAAAGATTACTAACTAATTGTGATGCAGCCAAATGGTCAACAATTTTGTCGAGAATAGTCTAGAGCATAATTCTCACTTTTCTCCTTCACAATCGACGTTAGTTATAAGTTCACTATTTGTTTGAATACAATAACAACATAAAACTAACAATTCGAAAAAAAATTTAGTTCATTTTGGTGACAAATTGATTTTACTAAGAAAACCAAACAATAATATCAATAATAGAATACATCTGAATATAACGACTTTTTCCAAGACCTACTTGTAACAGAATAAGAAAACTTCGTTAATAAATTTCCTTTGCAAACATTATCAACTCTTGACATTCATGTTATTATATAAAATGATACTATTTCTAAATAAGAATATCTGATAATGGTTTTAATAAAACATCATTAACATCGATAATTGAATGGATGAATTATGTAACCCATTACTATAAAAGGAAATCGAAATTCTGGTAAAAACAATCTTGTGTGGTGTCATTTACCTTTAATAAAGTGTTTGATGATAATTATTCTTGTATTATTACAACATCAAGTTTATAGTTTAGTAAATTTTTCCAGTTGTTGTCGAAGTATATTAATTTCATTACAATAAGGAACAAAATATATTTATAAGCAAAGATGGATAGTGGCTAGCACTGGAATCCAGGACGCGCGATTCGTCCTTTTTGGTACTCTTCAAGCTGGATGTACCTGCATCTCAGAGTTGATGTTCACCCTGGGACTCGAACCCAACACCGTCCGCTTCAAACGCCTTCGCATTATCCACTTAGCTAATGAGTCCTGATAGCCGCCTGCTTGTGTAATCGGGTGAAGTTATATTCACTTGGTGTTGTTTACTTATATCTTCTCATTGTTATTTAGGACTGCAACTGATCAGTCTCTTGTTGGCATATTTGCATCCTATTCATCTTTGCTTATAAAGCTTGTGACTTTAGGCAATATCGAGGCAGTCCGCACAGGATGCACATATGCTAACAAGAGACTAATTGGTTGCAGTCCTAAATAACAATGGGAAGATACAAGTAAACAACACCAAGTCAATACAAAATATATTTAGTCTTTAAGGTATTAGTCTAAAGATATACACTTATAAAGTATTGATACGAAGAAGTATACAGATGAGCTGCAGCTCAAAGGTGAACTCTATAGGATTGCTTCGTTACACAAGATTTATAAGTTATAGAACAATAAATAAATTATTCTCATTTACAGAAAGATGTGTTAGTTTCATGGTTGAAATGATCTGGAACCTTATTCTTTAAGCCTACATTTTAAAATCGAATGATTGATAAAGTAAAAGGCCTTATCTTTCAGTTATATATGATTTTTGGTTGAATGAATAATTTGCGCCTAGAATAAAGAAGAGCGACAATGTCTTTCGAAAAAAAATATCTGTCAAAAACTCACTCTTTATACGTCATGCTTGTTAGATCACGTCCATTTATTGCTAAAATACGATCGCCTAGTCTAAATGTTCCATTCATTTCAGCCACACTGTTGGGAGCAACAGATTTGACGAATATACCTGGTTGATCAAGGCTAGTACGCTATTTAACAAATTGAAATAGGTCAGTTATTATAAACAAGAAAAACTTTAAAAATTATTTGAAGGTTAGCTATGATTACAACAAAATGCTCGAAATTTATGACAATTTCATTTTGACATTGAACGGCTGAAGACAATAAGCCGAAAACTTTATTTTGTTCAATTCGATAAAAATCGAACTTCGTAAGAGGTTTAACAGATTGTTTATTACCTATTCTAAGTATGAATTTTAATCTAAATATACCTTATTGACTGACTCCAACAACTCAAAATTAATTTTTTATGACTACGGTGATGAGTTACTTTGCTAAGTAAGCATGTTTCAAAGACACTTAGCACTAGAACGTATTACTATTGGGCAATCCTCCAGTACATATTCATTCTAATATGAGGCTTGTTAAGACTTGAAAACATTTTTGTCTCAAACTGACCAATTAACAAAAATTATTAACAATAATTACTGAGGCCCGTTTTTAAGCTTACTGAAAAACTAAATGTTTCGACGTGCAATGCTTCTGCTTTCGAAATTGTTAAGTAATGATAGGAGCATAATGAATGTTTAAAAAAATACATATTCCATTTGTAGTGTCTATTTAGTAGCTTAATATAAATGATATAGCTATAGCACAAGGTAAAAGGTACAAATTATTCGGTAGTATGATTCTTGGTGTTTGAAACGATTTTGCAAAGCCCCATATCTAATGTTGAAACAATTTATTCTGGAAACATGAGATAATAAAACAACGGATAAATAGTAAAATGTAGTGACAAAGTTTCAATTATGGAGTGTAAACAAGCATTGTTTACAAGTAATTTACAAATTAATATCATATTGATCTTCATAGAACTCAAAACTGTTATGATAGGCCTATAATGAAGCATTATTTATGTGCATATTATATATATATATATATATATATATATATATATATATATATATATAGAGAGAGAGAGAGAGAGAGTTCATTTTAAATGTAATTTATCAATCTCAACAATACTTAAGATAAAAACAACTTATCGTGAAGTGTGTTGTTTACACCAAAAATAACTCACCTCACCGTCAACTAACACTAAACCGAAACCAGAGTTTGGTTCTTTATAAAGTGTTACATTTGAAACAGAATTTCCCAAACCACTACGTGTTAATACATCACTAAGTTCTCGTTCGGGATTGATATCCAATAAATTAACAGAACTCATAGCATCAGAGTCTGTATCTCTGCCTCGATCTAATTCGCTAACTACTTCTGAAATATTATCTGCTGCCTCTTGAATAATCATATCTGGAATTTTAAACTGATTTATTGGCAAATTTGACATGCTACTGCTCACATTACGATTGGATATCAATCTTGGAGTAACTGATCTAGATCCCGCTTTTGAAGTTCTAATTTTGTCTAATCCTTGACCCAGTAACGACATTCGATACTGTTTCCAATCATTAGCTGTTTCATTTAATTGATCCATGTTTAGACGACTCAGTGAAGGAGCATTTGAGGGGGGTCTGAAACCATTATTAAAATCGCCTAGGCTTTGTGATAATCCATTTGGAACTTGAAGTCGAGGATCATGATACCAAGGAGATACTGGAATTTCTGTCCTGTTAGTCTCTAACATTTGATTTTGCCAATGAGGGCTGGTAACCTTTCGATTAAACACTTGACTATGGTAAACATTTTCTTGTGGATAGTCATTAACTTTACTTCCCATTTGGAGATTATTCGAATATTTCGACTCAGATGATAAAAAATCTTGATCACCATTAGCATTAGCAATCAAATCTATGCCACCAATTGAAGCAGCCAATCCTTTGAGATAGTATAATGCTTTTTGCTTACTATCCATACTAGTATCTTGTGGGTTGTTCATTCCTGAAGACTAGAAATTTCGAGAAGATTAGTTCGTTGGTTTATAAAATTATATTATCATAATGACTGCAATATTGTTGTAATTTTATGATAAGACGTAAACCATTTTGTCACAAACTTTGAAGGAATATATATGTGTATTGTTATATCCGAGCGAAGATTAAATCACGAGTAACTTCTGAGACATTAATTGACTAATATTACCTATACATTCTTACGGTATAATTATTATTAGATTATGTACATTTATATTCCTCTTATTATAAGCTTCATTTTGACCTATAATTTGTTATTGTACGATTTACTGTTCTTGAGTTATGTTCAGTTTATTGACTACTGCCTCCCACGTTCACAGTCACTTTTTGGCTTTATTGTGTACAAATGTTATTTCCTATTTTATGGTGCGTTGCGGTCTGTCTGTTTGATATATAAACCTAGTATGTCCGAAATAAATGATTTGATTCGATTCGCATAGTGGAAACTGGTATTGGTGTTCTGGACTCAAGTGGACGGGCTAGGCGGACATAGGACCAATAAGGACGCTAAGCTGCCCAAACCGGTCGAAAGTCATTGGTTTGGCACAGTGCTAAGATTGTATTTTGATTGGTGGATAAATCACGTGATAAAAAGCCGGATATAAAGTCATAACAGTTATATATCTATATAGTTCAATTTGAAGTTAGTTTATATCAGAAAATGATATCCACTGTAGAATCATTTAAAATCAGGAGACATTGAGCGAGTGTTTCTTCTAAGTCTAAAACTTATTTCAAGTGAATAAAATTATAACAAAGAACTGAGCCATTTTCTGGGACTTTTAACTTATTCAACTATTATTTTCCAGGGTGTTTAATAAAAGAAGAGACTTAAGTTTGTTAGATTTAATTACTTGTACCACTTAGAAAAATTCATTTTATAATGAGGTACTGCTTATAGCTAACTCATTAACTGAAAGCGGTGTGGCTTGGTATTTTGTTAAATTCTCTCATGTATGTTGAACAAATGATAATATTGAGCCTAGTGAAATTACTTGACTAATATTAGTCATTATGTAAGAAAAATAGTACTACTTAATGTATTCAGTCAAACATTCGAATTTATGATTCAATCGAATTAAGTGAAATTACTACCCAGGTATATCACCATATAATATAAACAAATCTAAAACAAAATTTTTTAACAAGATTGAATTTACATGACTACCACCCCATACTGGTTCACCACTCGATGGTTTCGGTTTCATATCATTAGAAAATTTAGAAGTTTTATCAATTGATTTCATTGAATTGTCAAATTGACTTGTTTGTGTCTTATTTGGCAAAGGCGAGAATTCTGAATTTTCTATAAGAGTAGTATTTTGATTCATCACTGAAGGTGATATACTCATTCTACCATTGTTAGATCGTATTGGTAATCGTTTACGATTTGCAATCGCTAATTTATTTCGTATTGTTGATCGATTAAATGGATGGTTATGATTTATATGGATCTGTGGCATAACCCTCGGTGGAGGAAATCCACGCATTAATTCTTGCCATCGAAAATAAATTACAGGTGATTGAATAGCTAAATCATTATAAAATGAATAATTATTTTTGTTATTACACATATTGACGAATAATGTAAATTTATTATTATAAATTATAAAACAGGACAACAAACTACTATGGTAATCAAAATCTGTAATTTGAAATGTTAACTAGATGATTTCAAATGAAAATGTAGGTTATAAGATGTTGGGTATTTTGGTTTGAAGTGATCATGTTTATTATAATCCATGAGGGCAAACTAATACGGGATTGTGGCTGCAACACAAATCTAAATTGTTTCAAACTAGATCAAAATATAATCTATTCTGTTGGAGATCTTTATAGAAAATAGACAACTTTTATACATTTGTAGATCTACCTTGGGTAGTATTTCTATAATTACTTAGCGTTACTCTTCATTTATAACACCATGGTACCTAACCAACTGTACATAACATGAATTATGAGTACATGAGTATTTTGAAAAGATGAGTTTATTTAGTGTCCATGCCAAAGTTTTAAAGGTGTGGCTTTTTCTAAAAATACAAATATTTGATTATGGTTTCGGATTTCATTTGATGTCACCTTAAATTGTGAGGTAAGGTTTTTAGATTATAAAGTCAAAACTGTATTATCAATTAATATCAGCAGAATGAAACCTATTGGATGAGACTATAATTTATGGACGACCTTTGGGCAGTGCTAAAGTGGCCTTGAGAATGTCCACCTACTGACTAAGGCTAAATGAAGATTTTAAGCCTGTGTGAAGAATAAGGATTGTGATTTACAGTTGATGGTTAGGGATAGGGATTAAATTTAGCGTTTTCATCACGAACTAACATAAGCTAAAATGCCAAGATGCTATATAGCCAAATGGATAAAGAATTGCGCGCCAAAATCCAAGACCCGTTATCGTATATCTGATTGGTTTGTCCACCTATTTTTCAAGTCCCATTTCATTACTTGTGTTTCAGTGTTCTCTTCTAAATCCTTAAATTGTTTCCACCCAATCATAACAAATGATGTGTTATTACTGTCTGAAAAGGAAAAGAATATTAGTCTCGTTTTCAATGAATTATTTTATCTTAAAATTCCACTGAGGCATCAAGCATCTATATTTCAACCATTTAGTCACAGGTTAGATTCTTAACCCACTGACTTCGTTTGAACCTCTATTTGGAAAATATGGTTCAAATTTGAGTAAATAAATCTTCAGTCTATTAGCCTGTTGTATTACATTACTCTACTTAGAGATTCTATGTGTCATGGTCTGAAAACGAACACAGTAATGTGATTGCATTCAATCTTTATATTACACTAAATTTTAAACATATTATGTTTTTTTCATACTTCTCATTCCCTATTCCATTAGTTTCTTCTGAACTATACTTAAAAAGTTTGGTTTACTACAACCAGTGGTATAATTTGAATGAATCATTCGTTTTTCTCTTATAGTAATGATGCAGAGTCGTAACCTGAATCGATTTCAATTATTGTTAGGTCCTACTTTATTTATTACTGATCTTATTGAAATAATCTATTTTGCTGTTTTTAGTTTGTCTCTATTAATCAGTGTAACCTCGTTCGTTCAATTAAAGTTGTCATGTATTTAGCGTAAGCACACTATTCTGGCTTACCACATCTAAAATGAAATGGATTTTTCCCATGTATTCCTGTTATTTATTATAATTTATAGTAATGAAGTTCCTTACAACATGTAAAACTTATTATTGTGAGTAGTTACCTTTTTATCACCCTCATTTTTTTCTTTATATTTGATATCATTATTACGTAGTTCTGTACAGGTTACTTGATTGTTGAGCAGTAAGAGATAATATGTAGTTGAAAATTACTCTTTCAACACATTCTTAGTTATGATTCATGACTTCTAGATCAATTAACGGCTACAATATCATTTTATTACCATACTTTTAAATCGAAGGTTCATGTTAACATGTGAATCCTTAGTTGATAATCTGCCAACAGATGACCAAAAGCTAATATTCAGTTTCACCAGTACCCAGTATCATAATTATGTCTAATTACCAATACACCTACTGTTTATAAAGCTGTAAAAACAGATCATCAGACCCATAGAAAACTTGATACGAAATCTACGTGACTTTTTATAGTCCATCAAAAAATAATCGGGACCAGCAAATGTGTGACCTAGAACTTATCTTCATCGTTTCAAGTTGCCTTGGAACATATCGGGATAGTATGATAAAATTCACAGAAAAAATTATAAGAGATTTTAAATATTGGTAATATCAACAATAATATGGAAGAATACAACTAAAAATTAGGGAGTGAAATAAAGGAATCAAATGTACGAATAATACTAAAACTCAGGATCTCTAGGTGAAAAATGAATGAATTCATCTGAATTACTGAGGTCAGTTTGAAACTATGCCACTTCAGGTCTTCAGCCACTGGTCACAAGTATCCTGTTAGCAACAGTGATTTACAAGATAATTTGTTGACGAAATCTGGATGACGTTGAGAAAATTCGTCAACCGACTAGGTTCTAGAGAGTGTTATCAATTGTTGTGAGAAATCGGAATTATAATTTAGAGTTAGAAGTTAGGGTTATAAATTAGACTTAGAGTCTCCATCACCAACTAACATGATGTGTAATACCGAAATGCTATTTAATCATATGGATGACTGAATTTCTCACGAAAATTCATGACTCGCTATCCTAAATCCGATTGGTTCGTCCATAAATTATAGTCTCGCCACCAACGCTTTGAAAAATGCTCGTAATTAAAACAGTAGTGACATTTACGACCATTCTTTTGATAAAATATTTCTGCATTAATAACGAAGAACTTTGATCGTAAGTGAAAGAAAGCATTTAGTAACTTCTTAAACATGTGGACATACCAGATAATTTTCCATCTAATTGATTAATACAGGTCTGCATAGCACTCTGGTTACACAAGCCATACGGATCCACAGGTTTATAAATAGGTGATTGATTAGCATATGTTTTTCCTGGAAGTAACCGCTCTTTAGATCTCCATCCTTTTAATGCTATTTCGATTAAATCAGTAGCTGAAAAAAAATGCCATGTGAAACGTTAAAACAAGCCGATTAATAAATGATAAGAAGCATAAAAACGATCAATTAATTTTCATTCCAAATATTGTAAGCTACTATCAAATTCAATGATCTTCAAAACGACTTACGTTCATGTTTTAGTAATAACTAGAAGTAACCTATATACCGCATGAACTAGATGTAATTAAAATCTGTCACCACTTTTTTACCCATGGAATCAATTGAAAATGATTGCAAATTTTGTCATTCTAAAATATAATGCTTGTCACGAAGTGAAATTAAAGGTAACATTATTAGGAACCATTAATGTAATGAATTGCCATTTTTCTGCAAAAGATAATACTAGTCTAATTTGTATATAACAGACTTTTTAGATGTAAAAGACACCATCAACTTTATTTGGTTTACAGTAAAAATAAAAGCTACTGTTCATCTAAAATTCATCCTATATTCTGTTTGATAAAAGTATTCTTATGAGAAAACTATCTAGTATTGACTTCCATGTTCTGAAAATAAAGGATTCAGAGAAGAAATACTTTCGAACACACCGCATTTTCAATCCTTCACAATAGTACAAGTATGTGTTAAATTGAGTCATTTAAAAAATTTGGTTGTTATTTGGACATTTATAATGACAGCTAAACTCCAGCCATCATGACCTTCCACCAGAAGCTAAAGATGTAAACCAGGGAATTACACCTCAGTGACCCAAAAGTCAATCTCTTCCATAAGGTCTACTTCTTCTAGATTTGCTACCTAACGAAGTAGTAGATGGTAGCTGCTAAGAAGTGTCACATTAGGTCAAAACTGATGTCTACCACTACCTAGTTTTTAATGGTACCGTAATTGATATTATACCCTAACGGAAACGAACTACAAATTAGTCTAATTTGTGTAAAAACTTCCAACTAAAAATCTAATTTTTTTAAATCTGTGGTTAGAAACTGATTACATTTCTTCAGGTAAGTGGTTACAGAAGATAGAATCCGCAAAATAATAACTATTTATTCACATTATAGAAAGCCGATTAGAAATACTGTCATCAACGGAAATTTTGAAGTGAAGAGCATATAATATGAGTGGTGATTAAAAGTTACAAGTAAAATATATTTACTAACAGTAAGACAAAATAAAGATACATTCACAAAACATGAACAGAAAAATATGATGGAACTAAGCAGTTGCTAAAGAGAGAGACTTATCAAACTGCTTCTGTATAAATAACTATTTATTGTAAACGTTTGAAGATTTTGCAATGTAAGGTAAGCAGAAACTTAAAATTCTTGTGTATCAGTATTTTATGAGACTATAAATATTGACATTGAATGTTTCATAACGTGCTTACTGGTTACATACAGGATGTATGTTTCATCCCACCTGAGCCCCTTCATCTGGATACTACTGAATCCTAATTTTAATGTTTATAGTGGGACTGAAAACCAATTTCTTTTGCTCTAAATGCTAACGTGTAATCTGCTAAGCTACTGAGCTGAGATAAATATCAACTTATCCAACGAGGATGAAGGCATTAGAAAGATAATGTTTAGCGTAGCACTATGTTAAGATGGTCTACTCATGACGTACAGATGAAAATAAAAAAATCATGAAATGTATTCCGGAATATCAAAAATAGAAAATTATGCCCTCATACTAAAAGCTTATCGTAATTTCACTAAGTCTTGTCACCACTTATTACCATATTAATAATAAGTTGTGACTAATTGCGGACTAACCATCAAGGTTGACAAAACTGACAAACGTAATGTTCATTGCTATTGTTATTTTACAATATGTTAGAACGAACTGTCAAAGGTTCAAGAGAATATTGAAGGATAAAATAATTGCTTGTTAGTTTTCATTAATCTGACTCTAGCAAAGCTTTTACACAACACCACTTTGAAGATAAATAGTCATATAAGGAGTAACAAAATTTTTATATCAGATATTAAAACAAAAACTGCTTACGATCTTCGTCTACCACTGCTGCATCTTTTTCATCAATACTCCAGCTGTTTGCATTCTGTGCACCGAATCCTTCCTCATATTCTTCCAATAAAAATCGTAACAGAGCAGGTGGGATGTAAGAATAAGCCTCTCGCATTTCATTCCAAGTCATCTGAAGTAAGAGAAATATATTAGACTAATTTTTTCCGAATATTCAAATAAAGGGTTTATTTTCAGTAGACGTAAATTCAAACTTACATAGCCAAATAAGAGCTGATGATGGTATTTCTAACTATCACGATTATCTCAAATAAAAGATTATGACTTCAGTCGAAACTTCCTTTGTATGGTAATCCAAAATTACGACATAGTCATATAACCATTTTAAGTTCTTCAAGGATCAATCAGAAGTAGTTTTATGTGAAATTAAATGAATGAATAATTTTGGATTTTAATTTAGTGGTCTTGTTCGAGGTTTTTCAGCATTTTATTTGAAAACCTTAACATTATTTAGTGGTGCTTAAAGTAGACAGCCACAAAATATATTAACTCTCGATAGAGAACCGTTATGTTTTATGAATCCACTGAACAGGATATGAAATCGATTTCTACTGGCAAAGATGATCGGTTTTCGACATTGAATATAGTTAAATGTTAAAATGTTCAGTAATCAATTATCAGTAGATATAGAAAAATTGCAATCCGATTTCTCCGAAAACAAGCTTAGTGTCTGGAAGCTGTCTCTTAGTCAATAATGCTCAGTTAGAGGGCAATCGAGCAAAAGACCAAATATCTCCTCGTAAATAAATAATCAAAACACTAGAACTATTAAGTTTAGCAAAATTTCCGTTTTTAATGCGAATTACTCTCAACAATTATTTAGAGTTCGATTACAATGGGTTGTAATCTCATTTTCGAAAAAAATTCCTATTCATTAATTCATCGCGATCTAATATTGATTAAGAAATCATTTAAATGAGGAAGCTATAGAAAGCTGTGTCGAATTAGATTTTTTGTAGTAAGTCCTAGTTTAGTTTTATCTATGATATTTAGGGATTATTCAACAGAACTTTATTTTGAAGTGTATGAATATTGACATGTATATTGATATTCTTCAGCTGTTATCAATTTGCAATCCAGCTCAAATACATTCCCAATCGGCTGAAATTTTAAAGTTAATAATACATTAATGAAATAAAAACATGATAGTAGTACACATAAAACCGCTGTCACGCGCTACTCAGCTAAAAACTTGCAATTTGTTATTTGTTTATCTAAATATCGTTTAAACTAGGATTCGCAAAATACCAACTGAGTCCAGGTTACTGTTTTATAATAAATAATCTTTTAATAAGTTGATTGCACTGTAAACAACCAACCATAATGCTATAACATTATTTCATTTTCTAATTTAGTAGGAGGGTATAAATCGAATTAAAGAAACACATATTTTGCAGATTGTAGACGCCAATACGTTGACAACTATCGCAAGACAACAAATATCTGACAGAGAATAAAACGAAGTCTTGATTCCAAAAAAATTCATTCCTAGTCGCAACCATAACAACAGATTAATAAAGAAGTTTCTCTTACACTTAATTCATATGAGTCAGTATCTAAACTATTCTGTTGATATTAAAAAAAAGATCACACAATAAATCATACATATGAATAGACTATTTTTAGTAAACATTTCTCATGCCAAATTAACATATCAGTTCAATATTAGCGCGATCGATCAATAGTGTATTCAGTCCAATAAAACATCTATTGATCAATGAGAAAAAGACATTTTCTTGAAGTTTCGCGCCTATTTTCATATATATATATAAACAATAATACACACATACATGCATTCATTTACCATAAATATTAACTTAACGTTAAGGTCATGGGTCAAATGAATGAACACACAGGCAAGCTAGAGTGAATTATTCCACTTTATATACAACATGTTCTTGTACACAGTTTAGTTAAGAAAATTCTTTTCAGTGTTAAGTTATTCATTGAGAAAATGAAACAACTACATTGAAATTATTCACAAACAAGTGTATTTAGTATTATTAAACATTGATTACATTACGGAACTAAATACCTACAAATAACAAGAAGTAGTATGATCCACACCATCATAGTTACTTCGCTCCACTCACTAATTTTAGTTGCTAAAACAGTGCTTGCTCACTAGCACAGAGTAAACAATGTTAAAATAATTTTCTATGGTATGTACAAAAGATTATTATCTATGTTTAAACCTACCGTACCAACCCCTTCATACTCAATGATTAAGTTATGTTGATTTATCTATCAAGAGAGTGTTTTACCAATCTGGAATGAAGCTCCGCAACAAGGTATTCAAACTTAAGGATAAAAATTCACTTCATACAAGTTAGATTACTGGTGTGATTTTACTGAATAAAGTGTTGAAAAATGTGAGATCGACTTTGGACAAGCTGCTCAGATTATCTAGATCTTAATATGCAAACAGAAGAACGAAATAAGTTGATCTCAAGAACTTCATTTAGTCAGTAATATATAATGTAAAACTTGCTGTCGATATTCTTGACTCTATTAAAGGTATCATGGAAATCAAAATGTGTTATTTAAACATTTGATTTTTCAAAAGAGTATACAAGGGAATTTTCAGACTGACTTGGAATATGATTGCCGTTTTATACTCTTGAACTTTTCAAAGTAAAGTTGCACCTACCAACTAACTCAGGCACACTATCAACAGAAAGATAAATTAAACTCATCTGATGAAATTGTTTAAAACGTTAATCACATAATAAATACCGTACTAAAGAATGCTCAATCATTTGAAATGCTATCCATGAAATGTGAGACGAAATGCTTCCTAAAATATACAAAAACCAACAGATCTTCTTTCTGTACCTCCAACTGTATTTATGGACGTAAATGTACATGCAAAATCGTATAAATTAGGAGAATAAAGAGAAATATCCGTTGACGCATCTCGAATCAAGTATTAAAGAACTAGAAAACCAAAGGTGCCACAATCTTAAACAGTGAAGTAGCTCAACAATTAGTCAACAAAAAATGTATGTTTTGTTGCTTTTTTTGATCACTCGAAATAATGAACTGCGAAAAGAATGCTAATTCAATAAGCTGTTCGGAAACTGTATCAACCTAAAATGTCGAATCATATTCTGCAATTAAAAATAGATACCTATAAATTTAACATCGGCATGATAAGCTGATATATTTTAATGACATCCACTCCAGTTACTATTGCTGTTATCCGTAGCAACATTTTCTGTATTTTTATTCAATCTTCGCTTAGGTAAACTGCAATTACATCCATTTTGCAATTAAATTCTCATTTATTAGGTATATAAGATTCTCAATAGTTTCATAATCTATAAAAAACCTGTTCTGTCAATTTTTAGTTTTTAAATGTTGAATGCCTAAACTGTTTTGTATTTTTAATGCTTATCTCCAAATGACCGTACATATGAACACATTGCTGACGAAAACCGATGATATAAAATGAAATCATAACTTTCTGCCTCACATTTTGTTCTTACTTCAGTCAATTTCACAAACATTAGACTCATTCTATTAATTCTTTCAAAAAAACTACAAACCGTATAGTTTTTGTCACATGAAAGACTAAGTTAAAACTAATTGAATACTCTGTAATTTTTATTTGTATATGAAATTTACTGAGTAATTTCCAAGAGTAAAATGTTATTTCGACGAAAATTTCATGTTTCATGTCTCAAAAAGTAATCTGCTAACATATCAAGTTTTATATATATATATACGACACACATTGAGGAAAGCACCAAACTGCGTCACAAGGCAAACCGTCACTTGGAATCCTCAAGGCCGATGGAAAATAAGAAGACTAAAGAGAACATTACGTGGAGAAATGGAGATAGACATTAGAAGAACGAACAATAATTAGATAGAACCAGAAAGGAAGGCTCAGGACAGTGTGGGTTGGAGAATGCTGGTCGGCGATCTATATTCCGTTGAGCGTAACAGGCGTAAGTAATATATATATATATATATATATATATATATATATATATATATATATATATATATATATATAATCGTCATGAGTGTAATTTAAATGAATGAAAAAAAAGATATTTTCTAAACTCAGACAATCTAAGACAAGCTATACAACACTTGAAACTATCTATCACTTCACTGAATGATAGTTCAGTACTTAAGTTCAGGTATTATTTATGGTTGTTGTTTTCACTTTCAAAATATAAGAATATCAGATAGTGTTTAAATTAATCAATAAATCGTACACTGTTTCATGTTCTTCAGTTCATGTTATTATACTATACTTAAATCATAGGAACACAATAAAATATGAAACACTTAAAAATATAGTTTAATTCAAAATATACAGTTTTATTGACAAACAGATAAGTGTTTATAGAATACTTAGAAACATTTTAAAAGTTATAAATGTTTCTAATTGAAGCTAAGCAAACGTAATTAAGAATAACATATAGATTATCTAGTCAGATAACTAATGAAGATTATATTAGAATTGAAATAATAATTCACTTATTGGAATTCAGTTTATTAATTAGTTAGATAGTGTTCAGAATCAATATATGCATAAATGATTACAACTTTCTACATTTAAATAAAGCACTCTGAAGTAACTATAATTTGTAGTATTTATTTTGAAATAATAAAAGGGTTAACTGTTGAAAATATTTGTTTCTTTTTCATTTGAAATTTAGTAAAATCCCCTAAATGTTAGAGAGTGTTTATTTTCCTATCATGAGAAACCCTATAACAAACAATTTTATGTAAACCAAATAGTCTAATATGAGTAAGACTTTGTTCATAAGTTATTCCTAACTTCTCATCAATGGTTTTACCCCTTCCCATTCAGAGATGTTGTTCACTTAAGATTTTTCAATGTAAGACTTCCACCTAATATCATAAACACTAGAAGCATTATCTTCAAAACGCTTACTTCTTGAAGATGAAGTTGTCAAAACTTGTATCTAACACTGAATTTACAAAAAAAATGCTTCAGCATCATTAGGTTCTATATATAAACAATACAACAATTAAAATGAACGTTTTGATTGGCTCTTGGATTAGGTAAAACTGTTTAAACTTAAACGTTGTACTGGTTGTACACAGGTGTACAATGTACAAAATACTTTAGACGTGAATCCAAGGCGATTCTAGACGAATGATTCAGAAAAATCCACAAAAGTAAAAATCTTATGTTAAAAAAAGTATCAGTTAAAGTAAACTAAAATATTACACCCACATATATTAAATATTTGTCTAAATTGAAACAAGCTTTGATCGTAAATGCACATTACTTCAGTTCGATCAATTTACAAAGTTATCATATAATGGTTGGGAAGGAGGAGGTAGACAACTGGCCAACCACCTAGCTTTTGACATTATTAATATTTAATCTTTTCATCAAGAATTTTATCAATCTTCTTCAAAAATAATTTAAAAGCACTGAAATTTTGTTTACTTAAATGTACATATTTATTTATACCAATTACTGGTGTATACAATGTTATTCAAATTTGCTATGACTAAAATTAGACCTAACGAAGGGGCAATGTCAAATGTAAGATAACGTAAGTGATAACATAAGAAGTGTATCTATTACACTATACTGATTTTATCAGTTTTCACCATATAAATTTTAATTATCACTTAGGCTAAAATTACAAGGATAGATATTTTGAGCTAAACTTTTTTCGGGTAAATTATTTTACCTACATACTTCAGTTATGCAATTAACAAAACATCATGACGTTAAATTGTTTACACCACTTTGTGCTATCCTTCAGAGGTATTATTGGGTAACTTAAAATCAGGAATTAGCGTCACTTTAAAGTCTCGAATAACAAAACCCAATTCATATTCATTAAAAAAAAGAGAAATCTAAACAATTAGGCCGTCACCTGGGCAACATCAGTTAGGCATTTACTGGTAAACAGTTGTATGGTAATAGTTTTCTGTTGTGTTACTGACAATAAAGTAGTTACAGTAGAAAAACCAGCAACCTAATCCAAAAATACTAAACATATACTTCAAAAGTGATTTTTTCTTGTATATTTTCATATCATTATTTCATTAGAAGTGACAGTCTAATTTCATCACAGTTATATACTCTACTATCAAGGATGAAAATTTGTGTAAAACTTCATGGACAAACATTAGTTGAATATCCATGAATGGAAAAAAGTCACCAGAAGTTTTCTTTGTTCTACTTTAAAATTTCCCTTTAGTACACACCACGATTCAACACGAGAACTTCAGAACTTTCAGATTTAACTATGAGCAAAGTATCATTGGATTGGTACATTGAAATCCAAAGGTTTACATTTCTAATTTCATTTCCTTCGAAAAAAGTTCATTGTTCATTCCGTGTAATGAGTGATAACTGTTTAATTATTGTCAGTAGGTAAAATCACTGAGACTGTTTTGATAGAACGTCGAGAAATCATTTTAACGCAGATAACCAGTGATTACAGCTACTTATTACTTCATGGCTCTCAGTAACTCCCGGGTTAATTTCAATTCATAATGACAAACATTATCAAATCAACCCTATTTTCACTGATCACCTTACTACACAATTCATGGGTTTTGAAATGCTTTGAAAAGTAGTGACCGTTTTATGACGCGTTAACAGCTTATTATGCCACTCAAATGCACACATCCTTCAAATTTGAAACAGTGAACTAGCCAAAACTCTAGTTCAGATATTTCTTTTCTTCAGAATGTGCGAACAAATCATTGTTACTAGAAAACAGTAAGTACTGTAAATTTTTAGAAAATTCTCTAGATACAAAATTTTTGTTCATTTTAATTTGTTGAAAGGGTAACAAATGGATTGAAATAGCTTAAGTACAACAAAATGAAGACAAACAAACGTTAAAAAGCTGAAAAATTATAGTATTTTATTTTCTACAGTGGATAAACACAGATACATATTCAGTTTCCACTATTTTCCATTACTTCTTTGACAAGTGTTTATTCGTCCAGAAACGACTGCGAATTTTTTTAAAAATAACTGAATAGCTTGTCCAAACATTTAATTAACATCTATTAAGTCCTTGACGTTGTTAATGAGGGATAGGTGTTATATTGTTGGCTCATCATTTTGCTAAAGAACTATAACATATCTTCCTAAAAATGATATCAGGTAACTGTTCTTGTTTCGTTTCTCAAACAATCTAAAATTATCAAAGTCACCAAAAATAATAATAAAAATACTGTTTAAAAAAAAAGCGTAAACTAACCTTTAGAAGTTGTTTTCTAGGTGTAGCTAATAAATTTGCAACTTGAATTAATATATTCAACGGACGTTTATGTTTATCCAGTCTACGAATTCTTAGCCAACTATCTAACCAATTAATTCCATTGAGTAAGTGTGTACCAGTTTCATGATCAATTTTAACAGTACCTTAAAATAGATTAGAAAAATTTAATAATGCGATAGCAAGTGTTATGATCTTGTTGATGGAAATTTAGGGTGATCAATACACAATTTAAAATGTTTATTGAATATGATCTATACAAGCACGTCTTAACCACTCACTCCAAATCTAATTGCTAACCTTTTGGTCGCGCTGTCATATATTGATCAAACTAGATAATGCGGAACACTTGGTTCTAGCTCAGCTGTGCGGTGATTAGGCTTCGTTTGCGACACTTGAAGGCCCTTGGTTCAAAACTCTGCAGTGATGCGATTACACACTGTCAATAAATCATAAACTAGAATGAAGCAACTGTCTCATCTTCCTTAATATTCAATAATACCTCCTCACGAAGTCAAATAGATCTAAAGTTTGCCAAAGTTCTCTATCAAAAACTATTTACAGCGTTACTCATAATGGAGTAAACAATCCTGTATTTATTCGTCAAGGTTCGATTTGCTGACATCTATCTTAATATGATGATATCATCCAAAAACAAATAATTACTGAAAATTATCTTATTCAGACTTAATCATTTTTTTCGACAAGCAAACCTCTTCATGTTTACCAACCGGATTAGAGGAGAAAGAAAGTATAAAATTGAGCAATATAAGTACAACTATTTCATTTAAAAAGCAAGAGCAGTTTCTTTAACATTCATAAGTCAGGATCTAATATACAAGTAGCTAAAAAGCTGTTAAACTGGTTATCTTTTCTAAAACCGAAGAAATTAACGTGAAAATTATTTGATTTACACAAAAGCACTTGATAAATACAGATTAATACAAAGTGCAAAATGACATACTCCCATATAATTAAGCATAGTAACAGTAAATTTCTAAACCGATAAATACAAAAAAATATGATAATTTAAACAAATTGACAATGTCTTGTGATGTTCTTCAAGGCAGATGACTGGATTTTTTAAATAAAAAAGATTAGTTCAGCGAAGAGTTCTCTTTTCGGCGAATTCATTTCCAAAGCTGTACAGTCGCAAATATATATACTTACTTTTACAGGATTACAATGATAAAACTTGTTATACATGGTATCAGTGAGGTTAACTAAACAAAGGTATTAAAATATTTTTAAAAAAATTTTAAAACAAGGAAAGTTTAGTAATCGTTTGATTGTTGTTGGCTTAAGTATTCATCAAAAGATAGATAGGGATATTATCATTGGGAAAGGATGGCTCAGCATGATAAAATAAAATGTTGAAACAGAGATGAAACGTAATCGGAATGATAGTGGAAATAAAAACAAACACATTTGGGGGTAGAAGATTTAAAGGGAAGATGGAAGGTGTAGCAGATGGCTGTAAAGGAATAAGAGTATGAAAAAGAAAGAAAAATTTTAATACACTAAGACCGTGGTAGAAGAAGAGGTTGTACCAGTCTCTTTTACACACACAATTCTGATTTTTCCAGATGTATGGCTATTGCTTCGGCAATGCAGAGAAAATACAGTCTAATCGTTTTAGGAAGACTTCTACTTAGATTTATGATAAACAAAACATTAAAAAATATACTGAATATGTAATTTATTCGAATGAAAAGAAAATTTATTAAATCATTACGCGTATTAAGTTATTATTAATTAAATAATACTGAATTATTTAATTAACAATAAACTAAGCTTAACTTTATTATAAATTTAGTCGATTGTAATAAGAAACTAGAATCAGGTCAACTAGTTATTCTATATGAAGCTACATTTTTTTCTGACTTATACTATTATCCAATTTATATTGATATGATAGAATAGAATATTTTGAAAATTCCCCTACACTTGTATCATATTCAATATGTGAATCTATTCTATATTTAAATAATAAACACTGTTATATCAATTTTAACACAAATATTGGATAGATAAGTTATGTGCGTTAGATACTAATCGATAAATGAAGTAAATGATTATCCATAATATTATTTAATTATTATAATACAACAACCGGGTTCTTCTAAGAAAGAGAGAGAGAGAGAGAGAGAGAGGGGAACATTATATCACTAATTCAAACACTGAAAAACAGAGCTGATCTTTACATTGTAAAGAAATTGTTAATGTGAATAAAATTTTCTTGTATTTTATAATCCCAATGTGAGGCCAGAAATATTTCATTGTTTCTTTAAAAGAACAAACAAATATTTTGATAAACACTTCAATGTTGTTTTACTGAATTCTATAGTGTTTTCTTTTATTGCTTAATTAATTAAACGAACACTAAGTTGCTTACTGTTCATTTTAGTTTATTTCATAATTTCATTCATTCATCAAGAGTAAATTAATTCATTAGGATTTAAGTTAATCTTTGTAAATATCACAAAAGAATATAAATTTAAATCATTTAATTGAAAGTATTTTGGTGAACAATTTATCTTTATACGGTTTTCTCTTCTCAATTTGCATTGAAATGAGTTTTTTCTTAGCAAAGTATAATAATATAGCATCTACTTACGGCCAAATACATATTTATATATACATATATTGCTTCGGTAAAATTTAAACCTAAGACAACTCCGCCTGTAGCTCTTCTAGAGTTACTGCCACTCCCAAGCCCGAGTAAAGGAGGAGGGTTGGGCATGAAGTTAGCGACCCCACCCTATAGAAAATTAAAAACGCTAACCAGAAAAAAATAATTCAAACCATTTAAACTCTACCGTAGGAGTTAGATGGTCTTCATTTAGGAGAAATATGACGCCTCATGGTGAAAGCCGAGCTCCTTAAGAAGCTACGAGGCCGATGCTCCTTCTAACAACCACAGCAACAATTGTTTTAGGTACATGGAACGTCCGGACAATGTGGGAGACCGGGAAGACCAGCCAAATAGCAACGGAAATCAAGAGATACAAATTAGCAGTACTGGGAATCAGTGAAAACCATAGGACCCAAGCTGGACAACAAAGGATAGATACGGGAGAGATGCTGCTATACTCCGGTCACCAAGAGGAAAATGCTCCACACACTCAAGGAGTTGCTCTAATGCTGTCCAAAGTAGCACGAAATGCACTTGTACGATGAAAATCTCACGGATCCAGAATCATCAAAGCATCATTCAAAACAAAGAAGGAGGGGATCACAATGAATTTTATCCAATGTTATGCACCCACCAATGATAGCAACGACGACATTAAAGATCAGTTCTACGAGCGGCTGCAGTCAATCATAGGGAAATGCCCAAGAAAGGACCTCACCATTCTAATGGGAGATCTAAATGCCAAAGTCAGAATAGACAACACCGGATATGAAGATATCATGGGACGACATGGACTGAGAGAGAGAGAAACGAAAATGAGGAAGATTTGCAAATCTATGTGCATTCGACAAATTGGTTATAGGTGGCACAATGTCACCACACAAACGTATGCACAAAGCTACATTGATCTCACCAGACCACACCACAGAGAATCAGATAGATCATATATGCATCAATAAAATATTCCGAAGGACAATGGAGGATGTGAGAACCAGGAGAGGAGCTGGCACAGCTTCGGATCACCACCTAGTTGTAGCCAACTTAAAACCGAAGCTAAAGAAACACTGGACAACTGGAGTAACAGCATTACAGAGGTTCAATACATCCTTCCTTCGAAATACCAACAAACTCAACCAATTCAAAATAACTATCAACAACAGGTTCCAAACCTTACAGGATCTACTGAAGGAACAAGAAACTACTATGAAGGACAACTAGAAAGGTATCAAAGAGGCATTAACTCCAACGTGTCATGATGTTCTAGACCGCATGAAGCATCATCATAAAGAATGGATCACTATAGAAAAACTGGACAAGATCAAAGAAAGGAAGAACAAGAAGACAGCAATTAACAACAGCCGAACACGAGCAGAGAATATTCAAGCACAAACTGAGTACATAGAAGTAAAGAAGCAAGTGAAGAAGAGCATTAAAGCCGACAAGCGAAAATACGTGGAAGACCGAGCAACGATGGTGGAAAAAGGTGCAACAGAAGGAAGTATGTAATGATCATATGACTCAACGAAGAAGCTAGCAGGGAGATATAGTAAACCAGATAGACCGATCAAGGATAAAGAAGGCAGGCCAGTCACTGAAATTCAACAACAGCGGAACAGATGGACAGAGTATTCTGAGGAACTCCTGAATAAGCCAGCTCCAATGAATCCACCAGACATCGAACCAGCACACACAGATCTTTCTATATATGTCAATCCACCAACGACGGAAGAAATCAGAATGGCCATCAGACAAATCAAGAGCGCGAAAGCAGCAGGCCTCGACAACATACCAGCTGAAGCACTGAAGTCAGACATCGAAGTAACCACAAACATGCTTCACCTTATATTCAAGATCATTGTCGAACAATCAGTTGAGTGGAACTCGTCACTGTACATCAACTTCATTGATTATGAAAAGGCACTTGACAGTGTACTTAGGAGAACATAATGGAAACTTCTTCGACACTACGGAGTTCCTGAGAAGATTGTCAGCATTATCCGGAACTCATACGACGGTCTACAGTGCAAAGTAGTGCATGGAGGACAGCTGACAGATGCATTGCAAATAAGGACGGGAGTCAGACAAGGCTGTCTACTCTTATCCTTCCTTTCTTCTGGTGGTCGACTGGATTATGAAGACCTCGACATCTGAGGGAAAACACGGAATACAATGGACAGATCAGAACCAATTAGACGATTTGGACTTCCACAGATTACCTAGCCCTCCTTTCCCATACACACGACAACCAGTGTAGCAGCAGTCTCTTTATCAGTAGGCCTCAACATACACAAGGGAGAAAGCAACATCCTCAACTATAACACGGAGGATACCAACCCAGTCACACTTAATGGCGAAACTATGAAAGATGTAGAATCCTTCATATACCTGGGAAGCATCATCGATGAACAAGGAGGCTCAGATGCAGACGTAAAGGCGAGGATTGGCAAAGCAAGGGTCGTATTCCTACAATTGAAGAACATATGGAACTCAAAACAACTTTCAACAAATATCAAAGTCACAATCTTCAATACGAATGTCAAGGCAGTTCTACTGTACGGAGCTGAAAATTGGAGAACTGCAACAACCACCATCAAGAAGGTACAAGTATTTATAAATGGTTGTCTACACAAGATACTCAACATCCATTGGCTGAATACCATCAGCAACAGCCTACTGCGGGAGAGAACAAACCAACTTCCAGCTGAAGAAGAAATTAGGAAAAGACGATGGAAATGGATAGGACATACATTATGCGAATCATCAAACTGCATCGCGAGGCAAGCCCTAACTTGGAATCCTGAAGGGAAGAGGAAAAGAGGAAGGCCGAAGAACTTACTGTGTCGAGAATTGTAGGCAGATATGCAAAGTATGAATAACAACTGGAAGGAGCTGGAAAGGATCGCTCAGGATAGGGTTGGATGGCGAGTGCTGGTGGGCGGCCTATGCTCCTCCACGAGGAATAACAGGCGTAACTAAGTAAGTTAATCCTAAAACGTATTCACATACCAACTGACGAAAAACGAAAGTTGACTGAAAATTATTTTCAGTATGGAGATTTGTGGAGATTGTAGTATTCTCACAGTTGAATTCACGAGTCAATCAAAGCTAGTGGTTTAGAGGCTAAGCCTTCGCGCGCTCGACCGAAGGTCCCTGGTCCGAGTCTCGTGTGCAGGATTGTATATACACACTGCTGAAGAATCCTATACTGGGACGGAACGGCCATCCAATGCTTTAGGGCTTTCAGTGATGGTCTAGCTTGGATCAACTCGTGAATTCGACTGTGAAAATTATTTGACTAATTGATATGATGCAAAGATATTCCCAAGAATATTAACTTTTCAGATTCCGGTTCAAGCAAATTTTACTGTTTTGCAGTGACCCACCGTCATATATAGTTTAAAATAAACGAAAACAGCTGAGAACACTGATAAATGTATGAGATAGAATAAAGTAAGTAATATTGAAGGCGTTACCATGCAAAATGAAGTAACAATGGCACAGTAGCATTCATTATCTACATTTTTTTATTCATTAGTCAAATGTCATTCCAAATATCCCATACTTTTATCGTAATGTATTTCACTTGTTTAGGTTTTCACTACACTTAAAATTATTTCCTTTCTTCTGCTTCTCAGAGTGTTCATTCCCTTTGGCCAAAATAACGCAACATGTAATGAATTAGACTGATACACAATGGTGTCAGTTTCCACAGGGATTAATACCGACTAACTAAATGATTAACTTTTTGGAAGGTTTAATTAGGATCAAAAAACAAATTCATTTCTATTTCTCGACCACACAAATTGCACAAATGTTTACAGATTAAAATGCAGTTTTTGCGATTACGAAATCACAAATTGGCTAAGTTTTTTTGGTTTTCATGAATACACTACAAACAGTTTTTATTCCTCCATAATTTTTTGAATGCTTATTTCTTTATTAGACTTAAAGTATAATGATTAAAAACCTAACATGAATATTTTATGCTCATAAGTGAATAAATATAGCATAGACTGATTTCATGTATAAATCAATTCTGAACTTGTTTTATCGATAGTACTCAATGAAATGTACGTGTAGGATGAATTATGTAGCGATTTTCTTCATCTGTAAAAATAAGATTGATAATCAATTGTCATGGCTTATATATATATCACAACGTGAGGGTAATTATGAATATCAGTTCTAATTCGATATTGTAGAGAAAACTATGAAAATCTCACGTTTTTTCGCACAACACGTTTAGTACTGAGATCAATACTTAGACGATACTTTAATCAACGTAATCATGTGAAAAGTAAAGAATAAAACTGTTGATGTGTACATATAAATTTCCAGGCATTCGTAACATATCTCTTGAAAAGTTTCATAATTTATTTAGAGAACTATGAAATAACTCTACAGTAGGTTCGTGCGGTTTATTGTAAAATGCTGCAGATCAAAGCAAACATATGCTGCATAATTTAAACATTTGTTCAAACACTGACGTTAAAAATGCACTTGTAGCAATGCAGAATGCAAAAATTTCTAACTAGAAGCTTCACGGTTCAAACAAATGAAGGATTGAGATTAGGTTTATACTCTACATTTTGGAAAATTTGTAGGCTTTTGAGTGGTGTGTACTTGATTTTAAATATCTAAACCATATGTAGTTGATATATGTGTACCAATTATTTTCATTACTGAATATAAAACATGGATTCGTTTGTCTGACATTCCGTCCAAATCGAATATCATATTCAAACTGTTTTCCATGGAATGTTCATCAAAGTGTTGACATAATCTAGGCCTATGGCTTAATGTTTCAGCAGTTCAAGCTTACAGATTAAAGGTTCAACCTCTTCTCCTCGTAATTTGATTCGTAAACATAAACAATATACTTGATCTTAGCATATCATGTATGTCACAAATAACGGTATGGAACCATGAAGTGAGTTGGCAGGTTGCGTCTTCTAATTCACTATATGGCTTACCGTTCAGTTAGCTTCCCACTATTTGGATGGACTTTCAACAAACCATTTGAAATCCACGGAAACATATAACTCACACGGAAACCCTATCTGGATTAAAACAACAAATATCACTACGAATTAAAGATTTGAAACTAAGATAACACTAGTTCCTTATAATTTTGAAAACTAAACGTCATTAAATAGTTGAGAAATTTCTAAAATATTTATAGTGCATAATTAGTTTTCAAATTATTAATAATTCTAGGAAGAAACAGAGTAATACCTTAGCATACATGAATAAAAAGTTTTTGATTTAGTTTTAATCACTTTCAGTACAAAATCACCTAGAGCCCAAGTAGCCTTGACTTATAAATAACTGTATATTACATACTAATTTTGCGGTTTAAAGTTGTTTCCTCATTGCTAGTCTTAAAGATTGTGAGTTTGATTCTGTACAGAATGCAGGGTTAAAAAGTAGTGAATTCGAAGAAAATATTTCTCCAATGTTTGCCAACATTTTAATCGATTCAATTTTGTTGAAAGTTAGTGATATTGATTAACCCCCAATATTTTACTATTCTTGTTTTCATAACCAAATGGCAAATGACCATTAAAAATATGGATCTTTAAGAGGATTAAGATTTTATAATCTTATAAAATGTCTGAAAAAAATTAAAGAAACTACCTAAAAGTAGACGTGTTATCATGTTTTTTATAAAACAATCACGTAAAAATCAAAGTGATAGAAAGCATTACATTTTTAATAAGTTGGGGGCCATTCTAGCTAATAATCTTAACGTGAGAAATAAGCGATATAAATAGTAATATGTTCATACAATTTTTAGTAGTTATCTATCAACTGCCAAACTACTTTCAAGGTCCTATGAACAACTTGCACGATACATTTGAATGTAAAAAATCTCACAACATTTTATTAATGTACAAATATTTTCGAAAATACAAAAATGAGTATTTACCAATTTACCTGTGAAAAGTATAGTATTCAGTATTTCATAAGAAATATTAGCTAATAGTCGACGCCAAAATATTGCCTCTATACGATTCATTGTTGAATTCATTGAATGATGTGAAAAACTATGGTCTACAGATTGCATTGAATTATTTTTTGAACAATCTGTTGAGAATACTTCATCATCTGGGACATTGAGGTTTTTCATTTGTACTGGTTTATTATACCCTGAATAATATTCATTATCCATATCTGAGTCACCACCTGACATACTCAAATCACTAGTTTCTGAATATTTTTGTAAATTAGATACTAATTGATTCGATTGTTGATACGTTCGACGATATTGTTGTTGATTGTTTACTTTGTTATTGAACAATATACCATTGTGGCTTTTATTACTTACAAATGAATGTGCTGAGTCAGAATTGGTAGACAAATTTTCATTGTCATTTAATACAGACGTTGGTGTACCACCAGATGGATAGAAAGCTGCATCAAAACATGAAGCCAATCGATCTAACCATTTGGATAATTCAGACCGACTACATGTCCATTCAGTTGGTGACGTAAAATAAATTCTGTCAGGTTGTGAACGAAGTGGGGAATCATGTGGAGAGGATTGATACAACGCAGAAATGTACGGTGAAATAGACTGAAAAAAAAGCAAAATAAGAAATTCCAAGATTGTGTTAGAAAATGAATAAAGCTAGGGAAACAATATCGAAACAATTGGGATTACTAATCTATCTACACATATTAGTTCAGAACATATACAAATTTGTTCTATATTGTGACAAATGAAACTAACGAAAATTTAAGTATTCAAAGACAATAAAATTACTTTGGTTGCTCGTAAATAAACAAAATTGTCTGATATGATTCTATTAATCTAAATAATCTCAATTACGTTTTTAAGAACTGTTAGTTAAAACAAAAAATAACGAAGAATGATAGTAACTACTGATGATGGTGTTTCGAAAATACTACAATATAACAATGAAACATAATAACTGTAAATTTTACCAGAACAAAACATTTAATCAACTGTTGTACACTTTTCGATAGGTTTTCTTAGTAGTATAAAATTGGAAAGGAAGATTGTCTACGGATACTTTTAGAAATAAAAAAAATATCTGGAATTAGAAGTCGGTACTATTGATAGTGTTATAGAAAATTTTTATTGTATAGCTCTATTTGGTCCCAAAAATCTAAGTTTATAAAATTACTTATACACAATATTTAGTAAACAATGAGAAAATATCTGTACCTAGGACTTTTGGGTATTATGAAATTTACGATCGCTCAAATATGATAATATTGTCCTAGACGCGAATTAATTTTTCATAATAAAAGTATTCAACTTAAAAGAAGTAATATTATGAAAAGTATTGCATATTCACACTTTTTTCTTTGTCTATGATAATAAGACACTTGGATCCTAGTTATCGTTAATCTTCACCAAATCTTAGTTTATACATAGATAATTTCAAAGACAATAATCATCGAAAATTATTTACGATTATGGATCTGATCAAGATAAATAGATTTGAATTTTGTGTGAAACATTTTTTGTTTTGTTTAATACGCTATGATATTTGGATTTCAATAAACGAATACTAAGAATGAATCTCATTCAGAGTTGATCGAAATTTTTCAAGTAATACAAAACAATTAAAGTGATTTCATATGCATACGAAATTATTTGCCCAATACTCATCAATGGAAGAAAAACATATGGTATGGTGTAAACATAATATGCTATATATAGTAGTTTTGTGTTCGTTTGGCGGTCGAACAAATCACGTCAAAAAATTTCTTTCAATGATATTTTAAATTTATTCCATAAAGTTCATGATATTTATATTTTTCTACCTGATATGTTAGTCTGCGGTACACTATATGTTTCAAGTTAGTTTTTGTTGTATCGCATAGGTTATAGGCTGATAAAGATGAGCAGTTTGCATTCCGAAAGTAACTTAATAAGTTTCGTAGATAGATTTCTATCAGTTAATCCTATTTAATCCATTAATGAAAATATTTGAAAGTTACTAATCTAAACGTATTTAGTTTAACCATAGCCAAGATTTATGGGCAAAATAGTAAAACCAGGCAAATTTATTGAGAATAAAATTACACTAGATGATTGAATGTGTTATAGTTCTTCTATATATGATCTATCAGTTCTAGATCCTCTTTACATGTGGTGCACGTTACTTATGCTGACAGACATAAGTAGCATGTAGCAGTAATCGAAAGTGAAACTCCTACCAGCAGAAGATTGGATTAAAAGGGACAGAAAGAGAAAGAGAACAAGTGTAATAAAAACAAAATTGAAAGAATCATGAAGCATGCAAAGAACAATTGAAGGAAGATGTGCAGATGATGTATTTAGTGTACGGTCCTCATTATTTTAACAAGGCACTTTGTAATTTTGCAGTAAACATTAAATTGATTTCCTACACCTAAATTTTCGTTCACTTCAAGTAACTTATATGCATACTCTTAAATATTGAAAGAGATATAATCTACTAACGTAATAATATAGAAAACCCTGTAACAGATTATATTACTGGCGTTCATTAGTGCATCATTAGAATGTGTACTTTAGTATCGATTACACTCTATAATCAACGGAACAATACTGGAAAACATTTCAAATATGGTAGAGTATATTACATTTCTTTTCTTTCTTAATATATTGATTAAAAATGTCCATGTTACTTCTTTGAAGACCAATTTCTTTCAGTGTTGAAAAGCATCTTAACAGGCATTATCTTGAGATTAGTTTAAAAAAAATTGTAAATTCATTCGTTCAATTTTCTTTATAGGAAAATCGTCTTGACTACGAGAATAACATTTTGTATAACTCAGATTATTGACATAATATATGTTAACAAAATGTATTAAATATTGCCTTTTTTTAAAATGAAATTCATCCGAATATCATCGGATCCATAAATTAAAAAAAGTGATTTATCATATAACATAGAAACAAAAGGAGTAAAATAAGCAGTTTACATAAGAGGAAATCAACTCATATTTCAAATTGCATATTATATTATTTTAATTTCGAATTGTTACCATCAACTGAGTAAAATCACTTTAAAATGACTTATATGAGTCTGATTAGATAAGTCAAAATTAAGACACTAATATAAGCTAATTAGTTAAAAGCGTACAAGATATAACTGATCATGTCTATCGAATAATTCAGTTATACTACAAAATTTTGTGATCTAAGAATAATGTTTTAATGAAATATTGACAAGCACTACAATGATAAACAAAAAAACACAGTACAAAATGAGTTAACGATCAAAGTTTACATTTCTTTTATCATAGATTATACTGTTCACAATGAATGAATGACAGTTCATCTAGTAAGTTATTTTTTTAGCTTACTTTTTTAGCTTTATTGTATTTAATGTTAATTCCATGTACTTGATTGTCAACATTTTTATTAATAAAATCTAAATTTACGTTTATCTGTTCTTAGTAGCAACAGAATTCAAAGGACTAAACTGTTAGCCGAATCGTTCCCATTGTTACTAGTATATTGTTATTAGTATATTGGCATCGTATTGACGTTTACCCATATTTATAGTAATTCTCATTCAGAGTGAGCATATAATTACTTTATATCATCATCCTTAAGTCAAACATTTTAACTGATCAAATATTAGAACAATCTTATCCACTACGTCTAGAATTTTATTCTTATTGTTTTGGCACGCATTTACTGTAAACTTCTTTTAAGTGAGCAGAAACACAATGAAACTGCAGAAAATGACAGAAAAACAGTGAGCATTTCAACCAGATAAGCATTGAAAGACATAGATTATTAAGTTTAATAAATACAACATTTCTTAGCATTTCAGTAACAGATTGAATTAAAATTTCATGTAATCCAAAGAAGCATTAAAATTTAACTGGAAATCTGTTAGCAGGGCAGTTTGCTATAGAGAGATTTCTGAGTTAATAAGTACCGAAAAAATCATTGCACCCCTAAAAATATAAGGTTGTGCAACAGCTCACAGAGGATTGTTGTTTTAAGTGATAACTAAAAGGAACGTCTATAAATAACATACTGGTGGAATTACTTCTATTCATGTCTGATTTATCTTGAACTCATATATTCCTCAGAGATTTTTTGAAAAGCGTAGAGTGAAGAAGCGAGATAACTTTGTCTTAAAATTTTGAAAAGATGCAGAATTTATTAAAATACCCTGATTGACAATGTGAGAAAAGTTTATAGGCCTAGCACCTACTTTAGTACTTGTCTACACCACGTGCTACACTTCAATCACTTAGTTCATTTAAGTTTCATAACGCACTTCAGTCAGGTTACCAATGAGATTTTGACACAAATCCAAAAGATTTGCTGTACGTTTGGTACTCGGTCCCACAAAGTATATTGCATAGTAGTGTGCTACGTATTATTGTACGGTATGTAGATATTGTCCTAAAGGATGAAGATTATGTGCGAATAGCATGTATCCTATCATAGATGTCTTTGAACCATCGATTGTGATAAAACCACCACGTAAAGATGAAAAAAGCCTTAATACTGTTGGCAAAGAAATTGAGCATTTACATAAAATTGGGGCATCACGAAAATTAAGGAAATAGCTATGGGATATACACGTTAATTTTCTATCATGGCATACAAAACTGGTTGAACAAAGTGATGGGTTTTAAAAAGTTACAGATAGCAGGACAACGACATGACCTCATTTTAGCAAATCACTAGCTGTCAGCCTGCTTTTGATAAGGTATTAACTTTCTTGAAATTATACAGAAATAAATGTCTACAGAACTATAATGTAATAGCTCAGAAGCGATCAAAGTGTCTTAGACACAATCAGTTTTCACCTTTCAAATTTCAAACATTTTTATCCTGTCTCATTTATTTATTCACCTATTGAAGTATATTCTACTTCTTCATTTTCGTACTTTTCCAATGTTGTTGTGGAGTTTAATAATGTGAGGATATATACTTTTCAGTGCAGTTCTATGTTATGTCTATGCGTTTCTATCAGTCATTAGGATAAATATTCTATTAGGCCATGATTGTATTTCTTATCTTTAATTCTGAATTATTATTATTATTATTATCAGCATTATCAGTATTGTTATTAATTTTGACTATTTACATGCAATTTTAATAAATATAAAGCATAAATAAATTGAAATGTCAATCAGCTTATACAATATCCGTTTTAAAATGTTATATAGGTTAAAGATGATTTTCTCAGAATTATCAACGTGTTGTAAGTAATAATGGGCGTTCATTTGTAAACCAAGTAACAGATAAATAAAATAAAGTATGATAACGTCCATTTAATATAATTCGATTACATTAATTCACGTCGTTACATTGAATTTAACTATTTTAATCTGTTCCTATAATTACATTGAAGTACTAAATAGTTAATGACTAGTTTTAGTCGACATACAGGGATTCACAAGCATTCTGATTGTAATATCTAATCCATGATTCTTTTGTACCCCAATTTGAATTATGGGAATAATGTACGATTTAAAGTACGGAGTATCCTACATATTATCCAATATTTGTTCAAAGTGTCGCTTAATGATATATAGATAATCACTTTAACTGCTTCAGAATAAATATACTAGTTGTGAAAGCTGTGTAACATATTCGATATAATAGTAGCGAATGCTTATGGGATAAATGAAATGTTGAAAGATAATAATGAGACTCACATTTCTTGGTCGATATAAACCTATGTGTATGTACTGTGCCGCTCAGTGTTCGAATTCCAAGAACAAATGTACTCATCAACCTCAGTCTATTTTAATTACATTACTACTTTATCAGATCAAAAACCAATGGTGTATATTGGAATGTTAAATTGTGCAAAATTGATCTCAATGTCCTGCATTCTACTGATATCTTTAAACAGCAACCCTTGCATTGTATTATTCGACTAGGTAATCAAACTTGAAAACGCGTAGATTTATAGCTGTCTAGTCATGTCGATCAAAGTATATAACATTTAAACATTTAAGTCGCTGAAAAGTAACAATTTGAAGTGAATGATGACACAATATCATAATCGTCATCGTCATCATCATCATTATGTTTTCTGATTTATTTAATCGATCTAACATACTAAATTTAATAATTTGATTATGCATCTTTTTAATGTCGAAATAAGTAATTGAACTGAATTTATTCTATAAATAGTAGTATTATCAGGATTCCAATTGAACCACATGCTGAGTGATAAAGTCATTTGGTTCACCTTGAATAAAAAGTACAAAATGGTGATGTACTAAGCAAAAATATACGTAAGTAATACTGCAGAACAGTTCATTTACGTTTTTTTAAAGTTAAGGGTACAATCGTAATTTACTATCATTTAAACAAATTCTAAATACTAAGCTTTCAAAAAGTTTAAAAGTTGTATATAATTTTTTTTACTTTACTTTTACTTACGCTTGTTACCCCCAATGGAACATAGGCCGCCGATCAGCATTCTCTAACCCGCTCACTCTGTCCTGGGCCTGCCTTTCTACTTCTATCCGATTATTGTTCATTCTATCCATGTCCGTATCCGTTTCTCGGCGTAATGTGTTCTTTGGTCTTCCTCTTCCGATTTGGCCTTGAGGATTCCAAGTAAGGGCTTACCGTGTGACACAGTTGGGTGCTTTCCTCAATGTGTGTCCTATCTACTTCCAGCGCTTCTTCCTGATTTCTTTCTCCACTGGAATCTGGTTTGTTCTCTCCCACAGTCGGTTATTGCTGATAGTGCCTGGTCAACGGATCCGAAGTATTTTGCGTAGACGGCTGTTAATAAACACTTGTATCTTCTGGATGATGGCTTTTGTAGTTCTCCAGGTTTCCACCCCATACAGTAGAAGTGTCTTGACATTTGTATTGGAAATTCTGACCTTGGTGTTGGTTGACATTTGCTTTGAGTTCCAGCTGTTCTTCAATCGTAAATATGCTGCTCTTGCTTTACCGATACGAGCTTTCACATCTGCATCAGACCCACCATGGTCATCAATGACGCTGCTCAGATATGTAAAGGTTTTTACATCTTACAAAGGTTCTCCGCCATGTGTGATTCGATCGGTGATGTTGTGTTGTATCGGAGAATCTTGCTTTTCCCTTTGTGTATGTTGAGACCTACTAATGCCGAGGCTGCTGCTACACTGGTCGTCTTCTCCTGCATTTTTTGTTGCGTTTGCGATAGGAGAGTCAGATCATCGGCGAAGTCTAGATCGTCCAGCTGGATCCTAGATGTCCACCGTATCCCATGCTACCCCTTAGATTTTGACGTCTTAATGATCTAGTCAATCACCAGGAGAATTGCATATAATAAGAAGATGAATAAATACTAATGACGAATTCTGTTATATAAATTTATCCTGAATCAAGTTGTTTAAATTATATTTAACCGAAAAAAAACTAAATACAAAGAGAAATCTTAAGATTTTGATGATAGAGGCAGTTTTATCCTTTAATAGTTTTAGTAAGTCATCAGTTTTGATTATTGATTATCTCTTAACTGGTTCTTAGTGCACAATAAGAAAAGCAAAAAATTAGGCAAATAAGTTTGTCCATATGAATCAAAGTTATTAAAAGCTTTTGCTGTCTGTAGTGAGTCCTCTATAATTCAGTGCACCAATAGACAGGAAAACACACAAGGTAGTACAAATATGAACACGTCATAAAGTCCCTATAAATACAAACTGGATAAGATAATTGACAAAAGAAGGGCATTATGTGCAAGAACAATATAAATATGGGAGAGAAGAAAGTGTTGTTAAAATATAAAATGAACATTCATGTTGTATCTATACATACTAATATGATCAACTTTAATTTGTCATTTGGGATCTTAAATCTCCTAATATTAACAACAACTCAAAACCATAGCCATCAAGCTTGCATAAACCTTAAGACTCAGACGAGTACTCAGTAAACTTAAAGGCTGACAGCATATTTCTCCTACCTGTGTCTACACCAGGCAACATTAAAAGTTTCGGAACTCTGTTGTGACAGAGATTTATGACCCAAGTTTTCAGACAGTGTAAGTTCTCAACCTCATCAATTGAGTTGTTCTCTTTTCTTAAAACTGCATATATAGCTGAAACACTTTTTATATATTTGAGTGCAGCTTAGATAAACATTTACTTGACAATGTTAGTAAAGCCAACAGGAAATTTTCTGGCTATCTTTAAGAAGAACTTTCATACTGATGCAGAAAATAATAACATTGTAATGACTGCCATTATAACATTGATAATAATAGATTACTTTGACAATGTTCACTAAAAATCCTGCCTATCCTGCATAGCAGTATACTTAATAGACAGCAGTTGATTACACTTATGTCCTTTATTTTTAAAAAAAAAACATGTAATATATACACGTTTATTCTAATTTGGTTGGTAAGGCATTGAAAAAGACTTTTTTTGAAGTTAATCAATAAACATGAAGTAACAATGCAATAAATGATCTGAAACCCATAAGATTTCAGTTATCATTTGAATATTTTCACTGTCGATCCAGATATATATACGAAAGAAAAAAAACAACTAATGTTTAGTTTTGTTGTCACAATGCTTACACTTGGCTGTATATCATGTGCATATACAATTAGTCATACGATACCAAATGTGAAATGAATGATTTGAAATGTCAGTTATCTTTCCAGAAGAAATTATATATATTTAAAAGAATGTGATTTATATTGAATAAATGAAAAACATAAAACATTCCAAATAGAATCAGTAAAACAATTTTTTTGGATCTACACTTGAATTGACTCAATGATGATATTCCTGTCAATTCCACTAGAGTTAAATAAATGATATATCTGAAATGCATTTCGCATATTGGATAAAAAAAATCAAAAAAAGTTTCATAAAAGCATAGAAATAATTTCGCGTTAATATTTATATCAAGTTAAATTTGATTGACTTTATAGAATAATACCAGTCCTACATTACTATTATAGTGAATGAATACTCAGGTGAGGAAGATTATTTTTTGTTTGGTGCGGAACTGCAGACTGACTTCATTAATTACGAAAACCATACAGTAAAGACTTTATTTGTACAACTTCGATAAGTTGTCCTTTACAACTTTCAAGATTCTTCTAATTCCGTTTTTTAGACCAATCTCTTTCTGTTTCCTTTTCGGTTTTCTTCAGTTCAGTTTTCTCAATCCTCTTTTGACAGGCATTCCACTTCTAATTGGTGTTACATACCACTTATCTCTGTGAACATAAGTAGCATACACCACATGACTTCATTTCTGGTTAGGTATACTTCGTGAAGTGAGCATATAATTCAACCTGATTAAAGTGATTTTCATAGGAATTTCATACAAATGAACGATAACTTTATTACAAGCTATCGTTATTCAGATAACCAGGAACTATTTAATTAAAAAAGTTGAAAGTAAGAAATTACAGTTTGGGGTAAAACAGACTGTTTGTCCTGATTTTCAATGGATTTCAAGGTAATATCATTTTGTAATAAAAATCATATGCAAATAAATTATTATGTTCAGGACTATCATAAGTGTGTTTGCAATAAACTTCAGCAACTGAATCTATTGTCATCAATTTAAATCCTCTACTAAATTAATTTACTGTGGTTTGTATACAACTGATCTCCTTCCGGAGGGTCCACTTACCAACTTAGAATACGCAGTTGAAATAGTCCTGTTCGTTGAATACGCTGATAAAATGCAGTCTTTTGGTAGCTACTAAGCAACAATGCCAGAATGTTTGGAATGCGTTCCTTCTTTTCTAAATACAAGTTGTTGCTTCAGAACTGGTCTGCGTCAACACCTGAACTAAGGATAGGTAGTGAAGTAGTCGAACGCGTTGACAACTTCACTTATCTTGGAAGTCTGATCAGCCCTAATAGGTTGGTGTGCTGACGAAATCTCAGCACGGATTCGAAAAGCTCATTTGACTTTTGCCAGCTTACGTCACCCGTGGCGAAGGCAAGATATCCGTCTATCAATTAAGGGACGAGTATACGGCGCGGCAGTCCGTTCTGTTTTAATTTACGGTAGCGAAACATGGCCATTAAGAGTAGAAGATATTCGTAAGCTACTAGTATCTGACCACAGATGCTGAGATCACCAGGCAAGTAATAGTGAGGTTCGACGTGTAGGGTACTAGGAAATGATGGTAAATCAGTTGATGTTGTGATTCTTCATCGACTGAGATGGTTGGGCCACGTGTTACGTATGGCTGAACACCGATTACCACGACGTGCAATGCTAACCGGTGTTGGGGATGGTTGGAAGAAAGTTAGGGGCGGCCAAACCAAAACGTGGCATCAATGCTTGAAGTCACTAACTTCTAGTCGGAGCCACGTTGGCAGATGCAGACTATTTGATTGGGGTCCACGTGACTATCGTAGCTAATGTTTGGAGACTCTTGGTGACATGGCTCAGAATCGATCACAATGGCGTAGGTGTATACACTCTCTGCCTTCTCTTAAACTAAGAGATTAAAATCACTCCATATCTTTCTTTCTACGAACTAATTCTTCCTTCCTGTATTATATCCTTATATGCAATCTTTCGTTTATATATTACCACCTTTGAATTAACTACTTTTATGAATCCGGTGTCCATCTTGTTGCGTTAATAAGGTATGGCAACTTGGACCGATGGAAATATGTTCCTGATCCTCCGTTGTAGCTGACTGACTGACTGTTTGTAACTGATTGATTATGCCGTATAAAAATCTAATAAATTCACTAGTTTACACTAAAAAGTCAGATCCTCATAGCTGATTAATAATTATTTTTTAGAATAATATTACTACATATCATAATTCAAATATCTTTCGTTAAATAAAAGCTACTACATCTATTTATTATTCTTATTTCCGTAACTTTCTGTAGATCTCGTTAATTCCGTAAACATGAAATTATCTAGTGTTATTTCACGTAATGTGACCAGTATTGTTTTGTATAGCATGTTAACTTCATATTTACCTGTATTAAATGGATAGTTCATCTTTACCGGTTATTCTGTGTTCATCGCTAAAGTACAACAAATTCTAATGTTTATTACTGTGTCTTATGTCGTATTCATTATTTCAGTAAACTATTTTAAAATGATAAAGAATTCCTTTAATTATTGTTATAATCCAGATTTCACGATACTATTTATTGGACGAAAGTGAACTATATTAGTCCTAACTGATTTCTATTTGTATATTCCTGAATGGATAATTATTCTATAATGAATAAAACTTGTGTTAGAATCATCATATAAAATAAATCACAATAATATTTCCAGATAATTATTAATTTATCGCACTGTGTTGTGAATTATCACGGAGCTGTTTAATTGCTCTTTACTCAACTAATGTATTTTCAAAAAATAACAAATTAGTGTCTTGTGAAAGATATTTTCCATACAGCTATTAGATTTTTCACAAAAAAGGAAATGAAGGGTAACAGAATCATATAAATAAAGTAGAAGCTACGAAATTCCAACCACTAGATCTTAATTTATTGCAACAATGAGTTGTTTCATATTTTGAAAACAGTAACAATCATGAAAAGTTGATATCGAATCTTCAGAAATGTTCAATTCATTTCGATCTGTCCATAGTTTTCAGTACTTTTTAAGTTGATGTCAGTTCATGGTTAAAAAAATCTTTACAAATAATTTAATTATGAATAAAATATTTTGAAAATTTATCCCCGACTGTCAAATAAAGAACTGTTCATTGAGTCTAAAAAATCTCAATTCTATATTATCAATTCAGATATACACATACATCATTAACATGCTCCCACAGGAAAGTGATCCTGTATAAGTCAAAATGAAATACAGAATTAATTTATCATAATTAACTACTAACTAACTACTAACACCAACTGTGTATACAAATTTAAGTGTATCTGCCAAAGCAGTTACATTGGTAGAACAAAAAGGAGAGCCTACATCCAATTCAAGGAACATATTCCGAAGAGTTTAAGATCAAACGGACTAAAAGCACTCAGCAGTGGCATCGCAAGACATCTCCTTTACACAGGACACGAAGTCGATACACTGAAGTCCTTCAAGGTGATTAACAAAAAATCAAACTCAAGCCTTTTGAAATTTGCCGAAGCGATAGCAATCAAACGTCTAAAACCAGATCTATGTATAAAAAAAGACAGTAATAAATCTTTCTTTGTCCTGGGAACATTAACCCCCCTCTTTATTCATTTATTTATTACGTCATTCACCATTCCAACTCCTTCTGAAGTCTAAAATTACATCATTCATAACTGACTGATTTCAATTCATATCCTTATTTATTACCATTAATCTATTTTCAGTTACTGCATTATATAATCATCTAATGTGTTTTTTTAATTCCATGAGCTCTAATCGCTATTTCAATGTTCTGTAACCTTCCCTCCTAAACTTTATTTATTTGAAACAAACGACTTTTATGACCTCATTAACTCTATCGAAATCTTCGCTACATCATGATACATATATTCATCCTTAATCACCCTCTTATGTATAAGTATGTCAATAACTGAAATAACACGGATTTTCAAATATTTTAGGTTGTAAGCAGCTGATGAGAACCTAACGAAATAAAATGAATTCACATTATTCTGCACCAATCTTTGTTCTTGCTCTCTTTAACTACTAACTGACTGATTAATCAATAAACAAACTTTAGTTTTTGGTATGAAATCTTTTTCTTCGTCATACGATATTGCATTAATCAAACGTAACTTAATTATGGGAAATATCAATAATTGCCATTCAACTTATTTTCGCTTTAATACCAATCATTATCCTATGATGTTATCAAAGTGAAAAAATAAATGGTTATTAATTGTCTACAATTTACTAATCGAATTCATAATAATTCCTTGTCAGGTGTAGCTTGAGCTAAGCCATTTGTAGACATTTTTGTACTGATTTCTTGAAAAGTGTACATACCTGAAGCTGAATAAACAGCTAAATAATAACGTAGACAATATGCGTGTATCAACAACAAAACAATGTACCTAAATATTTAAAATATGGCGCAGTATATATGGCTTACAACATGTATACATCGTTATAGACATTAGAGAAATAAAATCCATATGAAAATGATGATTTCGACAACCTAAGGTTATTATATATATATATATATTGAAGATGAAATAAATGTTGAATCAAATGGCAATTTGGTAATTTTAGATACTCTGATTAACTTCAAACACTTTTTCAACATAAGTGATGAAAGCTAAATAATTACTAAAAACTGGATAACAGACATTAATTGCTTCACCAAATTTTTAAAGCTCATATTCAAGAGAAGTTGTACAAAGGGCTAAGTTTAAATTCTGTAGTTAAAAATCTCCAGTTGTACTCAAGTCATAAATTGGTACTATGATAAACGAATGCTAAATGAAATTATCTGTTATAAATAGTGCTTTGATGAGTTCATTAATTTTTATTTTCAACTTCAAGATTCCATCTCGATGATACTTTGATCTAGGTATGCTGAAATCTAGCCAATCAAACAACGACAGTGTACTCTACTGTAGACTATTGCACTATAAAAAATTAATCGCAAGCGTTGGTTAGTCATTCGCAACCCAAGACGTAGCATATATGTGTATCGGTTCAAATTACTATAGCACATTGATATAGCGAGATGAAGTTATTAAGTTTAATTCCAAAACAGAACAATCAATAACAGTATCAATAGAAGCTTCAAAAATTAAGTAATGACTATAAGACTTCAAAACCCAGGATCTGTAGGAAGACAAAGAGTAAATACACCTGATCTATTGCAACCGATTTTGGGCAAAGTCACCCAATGTTAGTCACCAACCTCTGGTTACGGTGACAGTGTGGGTCACCACCAAGAAGAATCTATCGAATTTCGGTAACCTAACAGAGTCTTCCACTTTTAAATGATTATGCTTCATACTTATATCGTAGAATAGAACGAAATGCTTAGCAGTCAACTTGTCCAATTCTCTGTAGACCGATATCTTGTATACGTTACATGTGATATGAGTTGGCAAAAAAAACTGAACTTTCTGAATCTGTACCAGTTATAAATGCTAACACCATGAACTTAATTTGTTTACTTTAGTAAATATGCAAAATGTAAGTTGCTCCAATAAATTGTGAATTTTGGTGAAATTAACCTTTGAGATCTATTTTCCAGTTACATTGTGAACTATGAAGTACAAACCATTCGAACAGCTTCACGATATTTTTGTAAATCAACAACTAACATATATAGTAAGTGTTCAGATATCCACAAGCATATAACATATCACCTATTATCATTATATAAACTATATTCTATCTACGTAGCATGTAGCTTGTCGACTTTGTCAAATGAATTCTGTTTTATTTACCTTGCTGGTGAATAATTGACAAACAATTTTCGTTTTCAGTCTACCATTTTGTTAGCTGAATATAACTTTCTAATCACTCGACTTTCATTATCTATTTAACACTATCAAAAATGGAGTGTTTAAATAAAACAGGTTGATGAATCTAGTATTAAATCTGTACAAACTATTTATCAGAAAATGAAATCATTTAAGTGAATATTTTTCAAACTTTGGACAGAAATATGACAAAAGTTGGAGACCAATTATGCAAAAGATACTATATGCCACAATTATATATGACATTTTCAGAGACTGAAATTTCAACACATCCATGTTCCTCAATAATTCAATTAAAATCTTTCGAATGACTAAAACTCAAATTATCAGGGATACATCGAGTCAAAATTGATCAAAAACGCTTATGGGACGCTATTATTTACTACATCTTTGTAACTGTATTTATAGTTATTTCAGAAATAATAGCCTTTAATAAACAAGTGAATGGTTGCATTCTTAACAAAGGTACCAAACGTTGTTCGAAAATTGAAAGTTATGTAACAACTAAAAGAGTAATAAAAATCAAAATATCGCATAAAAGAGAGATATGATTGTCTATTTGATGAATATAAAGAAGATAACATTGTGGCAGGCACATGTTTAAAACAACTTGTAGTGACTTTGTTTCGTTAATCAATTACCTCCATAATGGTTATAATATAAACCTTGATGATGTTTAAAATCAGAAAGCAATAAGAAGCGGCAACTAGAGTTTATTAGCGGATAGCACAGATCACAAGACTGCAAGCAAATTGAGCGAGTTTGAAGCAGAGAGGCGAATATGGGTATACGAGAGAATACAGAGGCAAATTTATAGTTGAATCGAACCAAGGCGCAGCTAGGCTAGGCAAAGGCTGATAATAGGATTTGCGTACATATACACATGGGGAAGAGAATGATTCATCGGGCGATATTTAAGCTATCAGCATTTTAGCTAGAGTCTGTCATGTGATAAATCGTATACGTTTATACAGATATGGCAGTGATCATAATACTGTAAAGAAATATTATTCGGATAACATTGTCTATTAAGTTAATAAAAAGGCTTAACTAAAACTAGCCATAATCGAAATCGATTATGTGAGAGTTGCCGTAAACTTACAACATAAGAAAAAAGTGTCAGAACCACCGTTAAATGAAGGGGGACTGAGTTTACTGTTTCTGAAGTCCTAGACCGTTATACTTAAGTTTCTTATCCAGCCTCCTTTAGAACCAGTTTTTCTAACTTCATGAATAACTTTCAATGAAGATTCTCTTGGAGAAAGTTAACCAGATTTGACCAGATATTCAAAAATATAAGTAGTGACTGAATGATCTTTTGCCATTAGATAAGCATGCTAGTTAGTGCCCAGATATGATTTTGGATAAAGCACAATTTCTGGAACAACATAAGTTAATTCTGAACACACTTCACATAAAATGGAACACAAACAAATATAAAATTTCAATATGAATGAAAAAGCATTTATTAAAGAATTAATTTCGACCACACTCATAACGCGATGGCGTTTAAAGCGAACGGTACTGGGTTCGAGTCCCGAAGAGAACATCAACTCTGGAATGCAGGTACATCCAACTGACAAGTTCCAAATAGGACTAAATGCTCATCCTGGATTCCACTGCTACCCACCATCCATCTTTGCTTATCATGCTTGTGACTTAAAGCAATATCGAGACAATCTGCACAGAATACGCATATACCAATAAAAGACTGATCAATTGAAGTCCTAAACATCGCTGAAAAATTTAAACAAATAGCACAAAACACATTTAACTTTTTAAACTTTGATCTCGATTATTTACTTAATAAACCCCTAATCAAGTTACCCGGTGTAAAGTTAAAATTATTCAAATTTCAATCAGTGAAATGAATTCAATTAGAAGTTTTCTTTTAATGAGGACTAGAACTATCTAAATTAATTAAGAATAGTAAAAATAAACCTATATAAGTTTGTTTTAAATATTATTATGCATCATTTGTAAATATTGAGCGATTACACTTTGACTTAAACAGTTTGTTTGATATTCTCGTAGTTGAATATTATCTCAATCAAAGTTTGCAATCATTATGTATTATTATAAGAAAGGGGTTTTGTGGAGATTGTAGTAATTATGTATTAGTTTTATTTAATCTCATATCTGTATTTATTGATTGAGAATTCTTGTTTCTTGCTCTTTAAATTTCACAAGATAGTAACACATCTGAATAATTCACTTAATTTTTGATTTATATTCCAGTTTAATTGTACAAAGTTCTTTATCACTATCTCAGTACTACATGTGGTATTCAAATAAACGTGACCTTTTTAAATGAGTAAACAAACCATGCGATTACATATATATTATTTACAATGTGATATGAGTCAGTTTAATGTGTGCAGTTAGTATGGAATAACATAAATACTACAATCTCTGGGTGATTTGTAGTTTTGCCAAATATGATAAACGTATTTTGTAGATGATGCGTTTGCTTAGTTTAGTCGTTTCATAGTAAAAATCCCATTTTCCTCCAGGATAGCATAATTAGTACAAACTTCAAGAGGGAACACATGGATATTTATATTGTAACTAATATTATACTTCATTCTGTATAAGTTAATAACAGAATTCACAAGTCATAGGACTGATGGAAAGTCAACAGGGTTACGTTTATGGGAAAGATGGAAACTTAAAGAATATCTGATAGGGATCAAGTTTGGTAGCCATCACATAAATGGAAGTTTACTTAAACCACGTCATCCAGTTTCCAGAATTCACGTACTGAGTAACATTCATGGAAAGTCAGTTATTTTTAAATAGAGGTGTAAGACTAATCAACTATGGAGATTATTAAAATCAAACCGAAATTTAATACGGTCAGTACTAATGAACAAGAATTTCACTTTGCTTCCAAATAAGCTATCAAAATGTATGATACTAGAATCATGTTTAATGAATACGTATCAATAATCTGTTTTGAGTTATATTTAAAGTGACGGAATAATAAAAGTTTCACAACCGTCAACACATTTATTATTATCGTTTATTCCCAGAGAGTTTCCTTTACAGAGTGATGTAAACAGAATAATGAAATAAATATTTCTAAATGCTACCCAAACATATTATATCTAGTAAATTCTAGTTACAAGTGATACTGTTGTACTAGGCTAATCTGTTAGTCAATCCGTCTAGAAAAATATAATTATTTAAGTCAGTATAATTGTTGATAATTATTAATACTATTTCACACCGTATGCATTTTTTTACCATACACATACTAAAGTGTAGAATTAAAGTAAAATGGGTAAATAAGGAAGACTGTTTGACTAAACAATAGTTTGTATTTTAATTAAGCTCATCTTTAACCGAAATAACAATAATGAAATAATACAATAAAAAATAGAAGGATTCAACGTTAAAGACAGAATTGGTAAAGAGAACAGAATGATAAACTTAAGTATAGGAGTATGGGAAACTAGACTGTGACCAACCGAACTAACGTGTATACTTTGTGTATTTCTTTCCGTCATTATCAAATTACATAAAACACTTTTTTCAGGACTATTATTATGTCTGTATACCTGAAAATCAATTAAGAGCTAGGCGTGGTCAAAGTAAGCTGTCTAAACAAATTGATTTTTCAAAACGCTAATCCCTTTGAGGATGATTCGGGTCAGGCTTACAGGTTTCCTCATTGACTCGAATGAATATTATATATATATATATATATATATATATATATATATATATATATATATTCGTACTGATTTGGGGAAGTATGGTAAAAACTTGTTTTTTCCATAAATCCTAAAAGGACCCATTGATGTTGTTTCAACTGCCAAAAGACTAAAAGATCTAACTGAGATAAAATTATTTTTTCACTTTCGACCAACATACGGGTTGAATAAATTTTACAGTTACTTTAAATTAAACATGAACTGGACTCAGTATATTGTCCAAATTATAAATTAACGGTGAACGAAACACTAGAAGAATTGCTGAATCAACTTGTATGTTTTACGTACTCTCAAATTTAACTGCTATATTAACTAGTTGGAAGTACTGTTCAATTCTTTTATAATGAAATGTATTAAACTTGGTATTAACGTATGTATGTGTGTTATTGGAGTGACTATGAATGTAGAACTATTAAAGCGCCTAAAATCAGAAAAGAAAATCAATTATAATCTTAAAAATTACACTTTACTAGTTTCAACACTGACCTTATAAAAATATAATTAATATTTTTTCTAAACGGTCAAAAAATGTACACAATCTGTTGAAATTGAGTGACCTTCAGATGAGGAACCAATCGAATGAAAAGTATTTCAGACACAGTGAAATACAGTGAAATACAATTTTCGATAGTTTTAAAACAGCATTCACGTATTTCACATCATCTACAGAAGTGGAGACTACGTAAGAAAGGTGCAGAGATAGTCAGTAAAATGAAGAATAAATCCAAAAAATTAAAATCTTTAAATAATAAAAGCAATTCATTGTGTCAATAAAAAAGAATTAATGATAATTCAACGCAGAAAATATTCTTTTTAATGATGTCATTTTCTTAATCTATACAATCGTATTTATAATGGCTGAACAATTAAAGTAGTCTATTTTTTATTCATTTGGTTTCATCTTGTAATTTGTTCTTCAACTTTGCAATCGTTACGTAGCCCTATTTTGCACTTTAAATTGTATATTTCTATTTATGTGTTTCAATAGACTAGATCAATTGCAGTCTTAAACCTCAATGGAAAGATACAAGCCAAACAATACCAGGTGAATTCAGACTACTACTCTGTTTGTTATATCAACGTGAATACAGCTCTATTAAGTGGGATGGCTGAAAGAATTATTTACTATGTTGAATTATTTGAACATCTTTTTCAAATTAAAATCTGCTTATTCTTCTTAACTCTATGGATAATATCTAGGAAATAGTTAAGTTTACCTGTATGGAATTTTTTATGAAAAATGTTGAAGAAAAGATGTTAATCTCAGTCTTCAGATGGATTTCTATTATAAACCGGGTAACATATGTTCTAACTGAATGAAATCAGGCTAGATTGTGTTTTGTCTCAACTGTATCGTCTAGTATTTCTTATTTCTTTATACGTGGTTTCCTGCATCTATTTCTTCATAACATGTACATTTTGTTCTTGATCAATGTATTTCATGGCACCCTTCTGTAATAACCCTTTATATATTTCCTTATATTTAAACAATTTGTCACGTACAATTTACAATGATTTCAAAATAGCTGATTTTTTTATTAAATTGATTTATACATTCTTGATTGCAGAATATTTGCTCACTACCATTCAAACTATTATAGTTTCAGCATCAGATTAATAAAGTAACTAAAATAACAGTATATCATTCTAAATTATTAGATCTTACTGAAAACCTCATGAAGTAAATATCTAATTGAAAAATATATAAATTAGTTTTCAAGAATAAACATGAACCAACCGTCTCTTGTTGCTCGGTCTTCCAGAGATAATCTCTACTATATTATTATTCATGAAGGATATGCAAACTAAATCTTCTCATGCGTCCGTATTGAAATATACATGCGCAATACAGTTGAAAGTTTTCTAACAAGTATATTGTCATTAAAAACAAAAATACTGCCGAAACATCCATTTTTCAATACCTCAGTTGTCCGTTAAGTTAATTACCAATGGATACGTTTCATTCATACTTTTTTAAAAAACCCAGTTAATTAAGAAAAAATTCACTCAAAACGAAAAACACTAAACAGTTAACTTCAACTTACATGATATGTCGTTTTAATTAATTGATCAATTATTTGGTCAGCTAGTGTATACGATAATTTTCTAATTTCTTCGATTTCTGCCAACGTTTCAGGAGCTGACAGTTCACCGAACAAATGATTTAAAGATAAATCTGATTTGAAAGTATTCTGATGACGATTTTCTGAACTAGGTGTGGTCGATTGTGATAACAAAGAGGATTTATTATCTTTAACATCTACTGTACCAACTGAAGGACATTTAATATCATGTGTAAGCCAATTGGGTGTGAGGTAGACAGCCAAGTCGTAGAAGAATAAACTAAGCCAAAATTGGAAGACTATTCGACCAGATTCAGTCTATATGAAAAAAAGTTGTAAACAAATGGTAGATAAGAAAACTGAAATCGTGAAATTGATTCAAAATGAAAATATGATTCCTTCAGTTAACACATACATAACAGACAGATACGAATATCTAGATTTCGTTAGAAATTCCAAATACTTTAATACTAGGTTTATATCTATTGACTTCAAAGCTTGTATATTTTTTCGAAATCACATTATCATATAAAACAGTTCACTATATTGCATTATACTAAATGCAGTAGATTAAGATTGAGCTATTTGTTAAGTGATAATGTTCTGTAGAGGAATATTACTGCTTCAAATTGATAATCTACTAATTAGGTTTAGAAAAGTTTGGAAATTTGTGGAGATTCTAGTATTATAACAATTGAATTCACGAGTCAATGTAAGTTAGACCACCATTGAAAACCTGGAAGTACTGGATGGCTCACAGTTATTCACCTCAGACAATCAATGAATGGTTGCACAAGACCATGCATCGACTGAAGTTAGACATTAGTATTGTTCGATGCCGGCCAGCTCAGTGGGCTAGAAGTTAAGCGTTCTCACGAAAGACCAGAGGTCCTGGGTCCGAGTCACGTGTGTGTGATCATGGATGTGCACTGTTGAGGTGTCCCACACTAGGACAATTATGTATGTGACTTCATAGTGCTCCGTTTCATTTCTTTTGAGTGACAAAATTCCAGTTTATGAAATTACATACAGATGATTAAATGGATTAATATATTTTCAAAGTTAAAAACACTTTTAAAACTATGTAAAGTACATGGTATCCATCAATCAATTTACATGATGAGATTCTACAAGACAAAAACAAATCAAACACTTGATTAAGAAACTAATCAATAAAATTACCATTCTCATAAACGCAACATAATTTATATATGTAAATATCAATTTAGCTGAAACTAAACAGAATACAATAAGAAAAACACATTTAAAGATTTGTAGCTAGCTAATGATAGAATATTTTTCTATATTTACGAACAGAATACATAAATAATGATCATAAGACAAATGTATCTAGGCCTGTAGAAAATAAAACAAAGGGATAATAATATGAGATAAAAGTGCTTTTTTACACCTACTTCTATAAAATGAATGTTAGTCAAACACATACGAAAAAATGAATGATTACAGTTTCCTAGTATACGATGGAAAAAAATCAACAAAATGGCTTGTTAAAAAACAAACTGATAATATAACGTTTTCCCAATAAAGATAGCAATAATAATGCAGTATTGTTATGACTTTATTGAAACATCATTTTAAAAGCACACGTGATACTCTGAAGGTGTGCTACACGATTATTGATGTGATATTGGTAACCATTTCTTAAAATAACTCTTTTTAGTTTCCACTAACTACTTATAGTTTTTGAACTCTAACTAATAAGCGTCACATGACAGCATCATTAAATCGATTCACGCTATTTTATCCTGAACATAGAACACTAAATTATTTTCTTTTACCTAACTGGTGAAATGAAAGAATGTCGCCATAAAGTTATTCCATTTAGTATTTAGATGATAACTAGTTTCTATAGAATGTCTAAAGTTGTAACCAAAATCTTCTGAATAGTAAACGCATTAACAATGCTATGGAACAATACTAATAGCACAGCATAGTTTCAATCTTAGACGTTTGAATCTAACAAAGACAGTGTCATGAACACGGAATTCATGATTAATGACGCTCATTACGAATACAGTTCCACAGATTTGGTAAACAATTATATCCTGAAAGGTTTGAAACCCTTTATTTAAAAAAGTTACCATATGAGAAATTGATCTTAGTTAGATAATCAGTGAAAACAGAAGCATTGGACACCTATTTCATCCTAGTGTGAGACTCTGAAAATGTGCACCCACAACTCTATTGAGGTCTAACATAGGACTTTCAAGCCACGTGGAGAACATGTTATCTTTCATCTAACTACCATTTAGCTAATCAATAGGTAAATGACTTTGAGTAAAGCTGAGTCAGTTTAGTAAACTTGCCAATCCATGATCACACAAGATTAATTCAGGACCTAGAATATTCACAAACGTAGATGCTTCATTGCTGTGAAAAAATACTGATTCAGAAGATGTAAAGCAACAAGATGGCTGCCATATAAAGATTCACATACGAACAAAGTTAGAATTTAAATATATGGAAAGCGAAATTTTTCATATACTTCCAAAAATCAACAAGAACTATTTCATTTACCCTACTGGATCAATGAATTTTTTCGCGTTTTCACTGAGAGTAAATTTAGATACATTTACTGATACATGTTAAATAATTCAAAGAATCTACTGACCTTTATGTGGATAAGATTTCTGATTAAAATTAAAATATACTTCTTCCATATAAGTAACTATTACTCATTCCGTTAAGCCTATCCACCGACAGTAGTATTCCACATCATCACTTTTATTTAAAGCTTGTGAATGTTCTTTAATAAGTTCTATCAAAAATCTTTTAACATTGTATATACCGACTGCATCGATATAAGCCTATATTATTTGTTGCCTCATCAGCATATTATGATAAACTTGTTTCCTTGTTCATAAGAGACCAGGATATTATACATCACACTGTACTTGATATGGCTTTTTTATCACAAAACTATAGAAGGTTTGAGTATGATGCTTTAAATCACTCAACTTTTAAACAGTAAGTAAAACACCACAAAAGCTTGCTTCAATTAATTCAAATTAGGCACCCATGTAGTAGTACTAAGGAAACTTTTTATGAATGAATAATATCGCTATGAGTCAAGTACTCAAATTTAGGCTTATTTCACGAATTTGCAATAAATTATGAATTTGGCGGTGGCGTTAAATGTTTATAATAAGTGATTTGTGAGATGATTATTTGAACAAATATATCGTTTTGCATCCAGCATTTTGAATTTGAACCAAAATATTAATGTATTACTTTTATTTAGAACGATGCATTTATTTTACACATCGGAACATTTAGAAATTGATCAATAGAGAACAACAACTATCATTCGTAAAACTAAATACATAGAATAAAGTATGATGAATTCATAACCAATAGAATAAAGTAATAACACATGATTACTTCAAAATTTTCATTCAGAATCATTAGTTATTTATAATTTTTAATTGATAATAATGAAGTTAACATTTTTTTCATGTTTTAAATACAATTTCATTAAACATTTTCAGAACAAAAACTCGGTTTCAAACTTGAAACTAAATTTATTACCAGATTGTGTTTACATTTAAAATAAATTTCTGATCTGATTGTGAACTACTTTATTATTAAATAATGGTCTCGTATTAATATCATATCAGTAACTCAGTTACCATGACGAGTTACGGATCGATTCAGTATGACATTCGTTCGTATTGAGTTATGAAATAACCAGTTGACAGATAGATATCATAATCACTCAAATTTCATTGTTGATCAATGAACTTAAAATTGTATACTAATGAATGTATTTATATATTATTTTTATCAGAATGGGAATTTGTGGAGATTGTAGTGATTTTATTAATGAATACCCGACCGTTGTTACTACCTTAACGTGGTGGTCGTGCTTGCCTATCCTGATGAACCAATCAAGCTATACTGGCTGGAACAATCGTTCCTCAAGGTCCTACCATGCCAGATAGATCGGTTGAAGAACAGTAAGACTATAAGCAAAAAACGCAAGGTCCGAGAGCGCAGTCGTACTGCTGACTGTACACAGGTGTGACAGCAGTAAGGCAGACAACCAGCATAAAAACAGTGCTGCCTTCCCACAAGAAAGGGTGAGGTTAGAAAACGTCGACCCTAAAAATACAAACCTCACATTATCCCATGGATTCCCATCTCTAGTGGTAAGGTCCCAACAGGTACCGAGCCAACATGAAAATTACTCACAGAAAGGTCAAGTGTGACCGGCCACAAGCAGTTGTCCCTTGGGCATTGCGGTCACACTCCCAAGTCACTAAGACCACCTCTAACCCATTTTCCTTTTCAGGTACCGGGAAGTGAAAGCCACCTTCATACCTCTAATAGCACTAGCCAACGATTCTAGTATGCGAAACACTGTCCCAGGTCTACTGAAACCTCACTCTGAACTACACATTGGAGCCTTCAGCGTACGCTCCCAATGTCAAATCGGCCAACACCTTTCCTTGGATTAGACCCTGGAATCTCGTACCAATGATGTATGCTGTATCTCCAAAACACGCATACAGGATCCTAGTTTGAACATTCACTTGACCTCACGTAACAAAAACGGAGAGCTGACCAGATACACCCTCCGCTTATCTGGCGATCAGATGGCTAAATCTCATGAACTGGTGGGTGTATGTATAGCACTAAGTACTAGAGCAGAACAAGCACTATTAGAATGGTCCCTATCGACAGTCGCCTATGTACTGTTCGGCTAAACTGCACCGTAAGAGCTCGAAAGGATAGAGACACACGTCGTTTCCGCCTACGTTCCCACTGACTGCAGCTCATATGAAGTGAAAGGTGAATTTTACAGAAAGCTTTCTGTACTTCTTCATAAAGCTAAACTCCCAGACATAGTACTCGTGTCAGGTAACTTTAATGCCCAGGTAGATAGCTTAAACAAAACAGAAAGACATCTAGGGGGGTACTTTGTCAAGGTCATAGATCTATTGAAATTAGGCATTAACACTGTTGGATGCCGGCAAGCTCAATGGTTTAGAGGTTAGGCGTTTGCGCGGAAAACTGAGGGTCTTGGGTTCGAGTCCGGTATGCGGGATTGTGGGTGTGCACTGTTGGCAAGTCCCATATTAGGACGAAACGGTCATCCAGTACTTCCAGGTTTCAATGGTGGCCTAGCTTAGATCAATTCATGAATTCATTCATTAATATTATTTTTAATCTAATGAATAATTTTCACTTGTTTTTTTTCTCTTGTGTCGAAAAGTATTCCAAGTTTGTACGGATTGTTCAGTAGAATAAATAGTATATGGGAATGTCGAAAACCCTTAAATTTGGTATCTAATAACATTTTCAGTAGAAAGAGGATGTATTTTCATCCTCCACTCTGCAATCAATAACAAGTCACAATAGCTTATTAACGCACCATAACATAAATACTATCATATTCACCTACAAGATATTACTCTATCAAGATGTCGATGGAATGCTTCTCACTAGTAACCATTTAACGTTGATTGTTCTTGTTAGCATCATATTCTGTTGTCATGCTGACAACAACCATTGATTACTACGATAAATTTCTCTTTTTTTCCCCAAGAAAACATAATGGTATGAATTGAAATCCCCACAAGCAGTTTAAAGAGATATCGTTGAGGAGTTTAAAAGTAGTAACGACATAGTTTATTAAGTTATATTTTCAACATATTTTATTTAACACAACCATTATCAACTTGTAGTGAAAATAAAAAAACTTAATACCTTTATTTTTTTTAAAAAAAAAAATAACATTTTACAAAATTATTTAACAGTTAAAATTGTCATGAATAGTTAGACTGAAATACGTAAGAATTCACACGTTGAAATTAATCTAACAAATATTTTATTCCAGTAACAAAAACAAACACAACAAAGACACACATTGATAGTAAACTAATTGCGTACCTATGATTATGTGCATAGATTTATTAAAGACAAATAGATTGAAATAGAATGGACAGGAAAATGAGTTATTTCACTTCATTTAAGAATCAGTCATAAACATGATATAGATGGATAATTTCTAGGACGACTATATACAAATACTGTCTTTTGTATGTAACTTATCACAAAATAAATCTAAATGTACTCATAGTAAAAGTAAAGAAAAATGTGTGAATATTTAGATAGTAAAGGTTTTCAGTCAGTGAATAAATAACCATTATTTTATTCATATTAATGTCACTATTTACTATTATTAATACTGACAAAACTAGAAGTGAAAATAGTATATTCTGTATTTCATCTTGATAATCTTTTTTAATATTTTCATCAAATATTTCAAAAAGTTGGTATTTTTCAAACAATTTAAATAAATGGTGAGAAGTTTTATTTAAATTATGTTATATATATCGAGATGATGAAGATTTGTAGCTCAGGTAGCTGATTTTGATTATGTTTTATTCTCTGAGCTGGATGGTTTGGTCGTGGAGCTTTCATCGTTCTTCTGAATGACATCATCAGCACAAACTTCAAGTAGACTACTACTACTACCACCACCACCACGACCAAACTATCCAGCCGAGAGAACAAAACTCCACTAAAACTAGTTGAATATTAAACCGAAAAGAAGAGGAACACAGACTTATGTTACTGGTATTAACAATAATAACATAATTATTCTGTATGAATGGTCACAAACAATGTTGGTTCCGTACATAATAATATATTTTGGATATGTAACTGTATTGGAAACACGGATACTTGCCCTATCAGCACGTATCTATCTTGCAATTATGAAAATGAACATATAGTTAACGTTGAAACATTTTAGGTTAAATTATGAATCCCTTTTGAAGATAATCAGGATAGACATCTATCTATAACATCAGTTGCATAAAATTTATGTTAGTTTCTAATTGTTTCCCTGGACATATAAAATTATAATGCTCAGAAATAGCCAAAGATGACTTTTAATATGTAAATTAAGAATAAACTATCAGCGACATAGAACTAATATATTTGTAAGAGTTTATTTTAACCTTCCAAAGCAAAAACCGGTTACCATATTGATGAATATTACCTTTGAAACCTCTACATCTCTCATAGACAAATATTCTTTCACTCTAATACAACACAACATACTGTTTTCGTCCCAAATTGTTAAACTCCTGAACCGCTGGACTCGAAGCCAGTTACTAATGTTTCTCATTTCAGTTGAATAATTAATCACCTGTTCAACCTCGCAGTGAATAAATTCACATTAGAAACTTTAAGCATACTCGGGTTACACAGTTGTGAGCTCAAAGAAGCCTCACTGTAAAATACTGTTCATTTTGAAGGAATCCGTAGAAATCCAAAGATGTGAGACATAGAAAAATAGTTAAAGAATCATGTATGTTTTGAAATCTCCAAGGAAGTCTTGAGTTAATCTTCATTTCTGTTATATTTGATAAAAATTTCCGTGTGCATACATCTTAAAAGCTTACGAAATTAAAAATAATGTAAAACACCGGCTGCTCATCGTCGAGGAATTATTTCTTGAAACAGACTTGAAAACTTTTATAATTATAGACAAATGTGATTATTGGGTATATTTTTGTCACTTTCTGAGGTTCAGGAAAGGCAGATAATCCATATATATATATATATATATATATATATATATATATATATATATATATATATATATATATATAATCAGTAATTATTAATGATTAGATATAATCCTTGATGCTTTGTTTCTGCTTATTTCGGTATTCACACAAATAAATCCAATGGATACCCAAATAGTATTTATATTGCTATCGATATCAAATGTATTATGAGCTTATCCGGATTGAGATTAACTTTTTATAAACCATTTGGGCTGGATAGGACGAAGTATTGCTTTTCTTTATTCAGTTTTCAATTTTTCATTTTAATGACTTCATTTGTACTTTCACATAGATTTACTAATCAATAATTATAAACCTAGTGAAATACATTTTGGCAGGGTACTGTAGAGTTAAATGTATTCTATTGTAATGTTATTAATACTGATGAATTTTTTGCCTTACTTCAAAATACGATAGTATTGAACAAATAGATTTATAAACTAGTGAATTTATTATTTAACCCAAATGAGAGTATTCATTGAAAAGTATAAAATAGTTGCATACCATAAATTATGATAATTTAATACGAAAGTTATTGATAATTTAGGAATCAGCTTGGAATTTACTAACAATCATACAGTGATTGTTAGCTATCACCTTTCATAAAGAAACAAAGTTTGTAAAGGAGATGCAAACCAAGATAAAAGAGATAAATGAGAAAAATAAAAATCCACAGTGAAATATGTGTCATTTTACGGCATCAGAATGAGATGATTCATATTGTTAATTAGCATTCCTTTTGAAATAGTGTCACGCAACTTTTCTCTATTTTTGTATCCACACTGCTTGCACAACTCATTTATGAAGCCCACTTTCATGTATTCGGCTTCAAGTCGCAATGGTGGTGTGTATGTGAAAGACGTCTGATGACCACAATCAGTTGTCCAAACCAAACTAGATATTGGGAGGCAATAAACTATTTTATCTACTAGTTAAAAAGCGATTGATTTAATTTCCAAGCTGCTATTCTATTACACTACACCTAGGACAACAACAGAATAACGATTTTCACTTACCGGGTACAAATTTACATACATGGTTTTGGTACACAAGCTAAATATGTGAGCTAGTGATAAACTGCGCCGTTTTCTAAACCGAAGTAGTTAGAAAAGGCGGCTGAAAATTGAGACCCATTGGCTGAAGGTTGAACTAAGATAATGATTTGTTGGTTTTAAACTACTTCTTCACCACTCAATTTATTTAGTTGACGATTATATTTTACTGATATGATCATTGTGGGTCCAATTCCAAAATGAAATTTTTGTAGTTAACAAATAATGTTATAGATAGATTATGCACATTTTATAACCATATTATATTTTTCAAATAAATTGGTTTTATATTCCTAATTTGTAGTGACATGAACAGATTAACAAATATGAAATCAAACTTTTGTGATAATTATAGGGGAACAAGTACAAAGAATTAAATATGGGAAAAATCATCCAAGCCATTTCAAATTTTAATGAATTTTATACAATGACTAATGAACTAACTATTTCATACAACAATATTCAGAAAAAAAGCTTCCTATTTATCACAGTAAGAGTAGCGAATTCCTCCATAGTACTTGCGTATCATAAAGCACCAATAAAACAAAATATAATTCTAACTACGAAGATGTATTTCTGTCAAAGATAATTTCCGTAATGAAATAACATCAACCAGAGAACCAATGGAAAATAGACTATATAATTCAGCCATCCCTTTCTAGTTCTTCCAGCAATGAGCATGGGCAACCCTAGACATTAAAGTTTTACGAAATACAGTCCACCATTAAGCCAACTTTTCAATATCCATTGTTCCATTCTTAGTCAAATCATAATATAGTACGAACAACAATCTTGTTTACAACTTCCTAATTTTCAAAGGTTCTCCAGTTGACATCACTCTAGAATGAAAAAATCTTCAACTGAAGACGATCTAGAACTTGAGATTTCTCTTGGTTTACACGCTCAAAATTACATTCCTCAGTCCTTTGCTAGTTTCGTTTCTTGAGCTAAAACAATAAGTACTTCAAAATAAGGTCATTCAGTCTAAGGAATTTTATGTCTACAAATGTATTCATCTTAGTTATAAATAATCATAGTCATTTCAATGTCGATTAAAGTACAATTACCTATGGACATATGACTTCAAAGTTTTTACATATTACAACTGTCAACTTTTAAAAAAGAACAACAAAGTATTGTTGACTTAAGAGTCAACACAATAAGATCGGTTGTAAATTAAGCAACCAGACTTATTTGTACTCTTTAATAAGACAGCCAATAGTGAAACTTAGGTTTGATAAAACATATCAGATCACGTAATAATAAACGTGATTTGCTTAACATAACAGTTATTAATTAAAATGACTAATCATAAGATTTTGCAAAATATTTGTCCTAAAATATGACAAAATATTTTCGTTTCACTCTATACCATTGTTACCTTCGTCTAAATTTCATTCCTTTCATTATAGTGACTCATCAGTGTCCATATATTTTACGCCTCATCTCTTTATCTGACCTTAAAAAGCTATATTTAGGATCTTACTATTAACATAAATATTTTAATCACCTATGAATACACCCAAGTGCAAAAATTCAGTGCATTTCCTCGCCATAGAAATTCTAATACACATAAATGAAATAAATTTTACATAAACTGAATAAAGAAATAACTCGTGTTTATTTGCCATGACTATGGATAAAGTAACACTGTGTGCTATAGATGTCAACATATCAAACAACAATGAATTTTAGCAATTTGTAGCAATTTCTCATTGTATATCAAATTTTATATTGAAATTCATTGTAACTATGACTGATAAGTGTTTTCTCAATGCTAATTTCATTGATTAAATACACAAAGTACCATAATTCAATAAACAAGAAAATGTACGAATTCATGCTAACAACACTAATAATATGTGCAAAATCACCGTCTATTATATTCATGATTCGTTATTATAATTTGTTTATTAAAAACACTTAGTTGGTAACAATTAATTCAACATGATCTATTCGTCTGGTTTAATACTGTTCACATACGTTGAATTAGTGTAACTTTCCTCACCAATGGTTCCATAACAAAGAGAAGACCTCGAATGTCTACTTTGTGTGAGCTTATCTTCGCAACTATCCACTTTTTTAATGTTTATTGACATCATAGCGAAGTGCCCAGGAAAGGATCGCACCATCCTGATGGGAGACCTAAATGCCAAAGTTGAAATGCACAACACTGCATATGAAGATACCATAGGACGAAACCGACTAGGAGAAAGAAATGAGAATGGTTACAGATTTGAAAATCTATGTGCATTCAACAAATTAGTTATATACGACATAATATTTCCATACAAACGAATACACACAATCACATGGATCGCGCCGGACCAAACCACAGAGAACAATATAGATCATATTTGAATCAGTAAGCTGTTCACAAAGTAATTGGAAGACGTGAGAACCAGGAGAGCTTCAGATCACCACTAACTGGCGGTTTAAAAAAATGAAACTGAAGCTAGAGAAGCATTAGACGACTGGACAAACAACGTTACAAAGATTCAATACAACCTTCACACAAGATTCTAACAAACTCAACGAATTCAATATAACTCTCAACAACGGGTTCCAAGCCTTACTAGATCTACTGAAAGAAGAGGAAATTAGGATGGAGGACAATCAGAAAGTGATCGACGAGGCGAGACTCTAATTTAAGGACGACCTTTGAACGAATGTTAAGTGACCTTGACAATTATTAGCCAATCAGAAGAAAGTTAGTTTAAAGTGAAAATATATTATATGAAAGTAATGAATTACAGTGGATATTCTCCTTTTACATGATTTAAAAACTTGTTAAGGTTTGATTAAGGTTCAGAGGTTCTGAATTCACAATGCATATGGAATAGAAACTCGTCCATTGGGTTAGGGTTAGGTTTACGGGTAAGGTTAGGGTTTAAGGTTAAGGTTAGGGTTAGGTTAGGGTTTAGGTTTAGGATTAGAGTGCTAACATACGGTTAGGGTTTAGGGTTAGGATTAGGGTGCTAGCATACGGTTAGGGTTAGGGTTAAGGTTAGGGTTTAGTGTTAAGTTAGGGTTAGGATGCTAACATACGAGTTTTTAAATCGTGTAAAAGAAGAATATCAGCTGTATTTTATTACTTACTTTTAATATATTTTCACATTATGCAGTCTTCTGATTGGCTAATAATTGTAATTGCTCAAACACTTCTGATTGGCTCGTCCCTAAATTAGAGTCTCGCTATCGACGAAGCACCAACTCCAACATATCAGCAGGTACTGGGCCACAACAAGAATCATCATAAGGAATGGATCTCTATCGAAACCATGTACCACATTCAAGAAACAAAGAACAAGAAGACAGCAATTAACAACAGCCCTACAAGAACAGAGAAGGTCAATGCACAAGCAAAATAGACTAGAGCGAACAAGCAAGTGAAGAGCAGCATTATAGCTGACAAGCAGAAATACGTGGAAGACCGAGCAACGACAATGGAAAAGCTGCAACAGAAGGAAATATGAGACGGCCATATGACTCAACGAAGAAACTAGCAAGCAACACATGGCAAGCCAGAGAGACCAGTCAAGGACAAATAACGCAAGCCAACAACAGATTGAGGAACAGAGGAACAGATGGGGGGAACACTTTGAGGAACTCTTAAATACACCAGCTCCATCGAATTCACAAAACATCGAAACAGCACACACAGACATCCATATGACTGTTACTCCACCAACGACGAAAGAAATCAAGATGGCTATAAGACAAATTAGGAGTGGGAAAGCAGCAGGACCTGACAATACACCACCTAAAGCATTGAAGTCACAAATAGAAGCAACTGCAAACATGCTCCACGTTCTATCCATGAAGATTTGGCAGGAAGAACAAGATATCAAAGAAAGGAGATCTGAGCAAATGCGCAAACTACAAAGACATCACACCATTATCGGTAACAAGAAAGGTTTTCCACAGTGTTGCTGAACTGCATGAAAGATTCAGTAGCCATCCAGCTTCTAGATCAATAGACCGGTCCCATTAGGATCGGTCGTGCACAGACCAAATCGCGACACTACGAATCATCGTAAGACGATCAGTTAACTGGAACGCGTCACTATACATCATTTTTCTTGGTCATGAGAAACAATTTGATAGTGTGGATAAAAGAACCTTATGGTACCTTCTTCGACTCTAAAGAGTGAGTAGTTGACAAGATCGTCAACATCATCCGGAATTCATACGACGGCCCACACTACAGAGTAGTGCATGGAGGACAGCAGACAGATGCTTTCAAAGTGAGGATTGAATTTAGATAAGGCTGCTTACTATCCTCCTTTCCTTTTATTCTGCTGGTCGATTGAATTATAAAGACCTCCACATCTCAGGAAAGCACGGAATACAATGGACAGCTTGGAAGAAGCTAGACGATTTGAACTTCACAAATGATCAGGCTCTTTTATCCGATACAATCAATAACTGAGATGAAGACAGTCAGTGTATCAGTAGCCTGTGCAGCACTAGGTCTCAACATCATAAAAACGGAGAAAGCGAAATCCTCAAATATAACATGGTGAACACCTACCTAGTCACACTTGATGGAGAAACTCTGGAAGAGATAGAAAGTTTCATGTATCTGGGTAGCATTATCAATGAACAAGAAGGATCCGATGCAAATATGAAGGCATGGTTTGGCAAAGCAAGAACAGCATTCGTACAGCTGAAGAGCATGTGGAACTTAAAACAACCATCTAGAACCCAATATCAAAGTCAGAATCTTCAATACGAACGTCGAAACAGTTCTACTGTACGGAGCTGAAACTTGGAGTACCATTACAACCATCATCAAAAAGTACGAAAATTTATGGACAGTTGTCTACGCGAGAATCCTGGTGGGCAGCCTGTGCTCCCACGAGGGGTAACAGGAGTTAGCAAGAAATATAACTACGTCTATAGTACAACCATACAACGTCTGAAACACAAACAAGGACTTAATTTAACTATCGTTTCACAATCCTGCATTCTACTATACTACTGTGAACTTGAGCCAGTACTACTTTTGATAATAGTATAAGAAAAACCCCCTGAATGATTGGATATAGGGTTTTGTTACTAATAGTTTATTGCTTAAGTTTATCAAACATTATTAGAAAGCCTAAATATTTCATGAGACTTTAGACCATCCTACAATTGTTATCTGATAGTTTACCATACTTATCTACAAAAACAGTTAACGAAAACATAACTCAAGCATTAAATAAGCACTTTATATGTTTTCACAATTCTATCAGTTCTAATTAAAGTACTTTTAAGAAAAATTAAAAGTTCAGTTTAACACTATTTATATTAAATTACTAATAATAATTACAATAATTTGAAAGGTAAATGTATAAGAATTTTACCAAATAAATAAACATTTCAACTAATGAAACTATTAGAAAAATTATAAATGTTTCTATCCTTAAACTATTTAACCAGTGAATAAAGCATAATATACAAATATTTATTGTATTATCTTAATAAATTCTTAACACTAATAGGTAAAGTTTTCTATTGATCGATTAATAGTACAATACGAGAAATAACCGATCACATTTTAGCTAATAGACCTTCTTTGGGATTTCATACACATAACTAAACTATACAATAATTGATTAAGCAAAGGTTTCAAAGGATTATGTATCAGAAACATTATTATTTATGATAAAAGGATACTTTTAATAATGGTTTTTAGAAATGTTTCGAAAAAATAAAACCAAACAAAGCAGAGATGTTGATTATGAAAAATAGTGTCAGTCGCAAAAATAAACTTATCAATGGTAAAGCTTTAAAGAGTCAGTCATTCAGTCAGCTAAAACGTAGGACCAAGGCACATATATGCATAGGTCCAAGTTGCCATACCTCATTAACACAGCAAGATGAACACCGGATTCATAGAAGCAGTTAATTCAATGGTAGTAATATATAAACGAAAGATTGCATATAAGGATATAATACAGGAAGGAAGAATTAGTTCGTAGAAAGAAAGATATGGAGTGATTTTAATCTCTTAGTTTAAGAGAAGGCAGAGAGTGTATACACCTACGCCATTGTGATCGATTCTGAGCCATGTCACCAAGAGTCTCCAAACATTAGCTACGATAGTCACGTGGACCCCAATCAAATAGTCTGCATCTGCCAACATGGCTCCGACTAGAAGTTAGTGACTTCAAGCATTGATGCCACGTTTTGGTTTGGCCGCCCCTAACTTTCTTCCAACCATCTCCAACACCGGTTAGCATTGCACGTCGTGGTAATCGGTGTTCAGCCATACGTAACACGTGGCCCAACCATCTCAGTCGATGAAGAATCACAACATCAACTAATTTACCATCATTCTCTAATACCCTGCACGTCTAACCTAACTATTACTTACCCAGTGAACCCAGGTTTAAAGATGATAGCTCTGAAAAGTTAACTCCTATTTAAAGTAAGTATTGAATCATCTAGCTGTTTAAATGTGTCTTTTGTTATCAGCACTTGTTCAAAACAAAAACATACATATTTTATCTGTTAAGCTATAATAAGAGAGAATAAAATAATTCAAATTGTAATGTAAATGAATGTTATTAAAATTTGATAATGCGATTTACAAAGTAGACAAAATTGACCTTGATAATTTTCTGGGATTGTTTTTCATTCCTATAAATTTCCGTATTAAAATAAACTTTTTCAACTTAGTGAAGTCCATTAGTTATAAGAAAAAAAGATAATAAATGTATACAACTAATCAGCATTTCTTATTTATAAATTATATATCCCTATCAGTCACGTAAGGCAAAAATATATCAGAAGTATATACAAACGTACCTATCTAAAGAAAATAGGTAACTTAGTTAAATGACTACATTATCATGTTTCTGAAAACAGGAAAACATATTACCGATAATACAACATATTGGAACTTATCTATCTGAAAAGTAATGCTTCATCAATTCAGATGTAAAATATGTAAGTAATAGAAAAGATGTAAGGCTTTTAGCAGAATAACAGTAATGTATGCAGAAGCATTGAAAATACACAACTGTCTTGAGGATATATTTAGTTTAAATTCGTCTCAAACAATTAAAAGGAAAAACAGTATGGAAACTGCGTTGTATGAAATGTCTATATACATCAACTGGTTACTAAATATTAAACAATTTTACACTGTCTACTCCTTAATATTTAATAAATTATACAAATAAAATTATAGTACGAGTACTAGCCTTGATATATTGTTGCACTTTGTCTTGATGTTAAATCTGTTGAAATTAATTGACCGGAAATCCTTAACTTATATTTTGTTCTGTATGACATTTTTCAGCAGGTAATACATGACGTTTTGTTGAAAACTAATATTTTCCAAAAAATTCGTACTGTTATCATTCTCTAGTACATTAAATTAATTGTAACTCGACGATAATATTTACTTAGTGCTAAGAACTAAAAAAACAAGATCGGTTACTACTTTGTAAATAACACCCATTTCAACCACATTAAAATATTTCATTCTTTAATTTCATCATACACTTTAATAAATTGTCTTTATTTTAATGTTACGTTTCACTTAGGTCAACTACTTCGGAAAAAAAAGAGACTAGTACAGTTTACAACTTGACTTTGATCTCCACAACCACTTGTTTGTGTATAGTTTAATGTTACTGACGTTTCAAGAATTAAGCTTGCTCAAGTATCAAAATAAGTCTGATAAGTCGTTTCTAAATAAAATAAGATTATATATATATTTCGGTTATTACATCAAAACACAATGTCAGAATCTAAATCATGTTTAATTCATTATGTTCTATAGCATAGACTTGTGTACATGTGCTACTGAACAATACACATTGTAATATTTTGTGTATTTCAATTAAATGTCAAGTTCACTAAAGTGAGATGTTTCAATTTAATTGAAGAAAGAAATGAAATTAGTATATATGTTATGTGTATTACTATTAATTAAAAGAAACAACCAGAATTTATTATTTTTTGTTTGTTAGTGAATACGTGATTAAACGAAAATATACGTCAATATTAAGATTGAGAGGTATTACTGATTATCTATAGTATACAATGAAGGTAAATAATAATCGATTTGTGCAATCTGTTCTTAATAAACATTAAATCCAAATTACTGAGGTATTTCAAACAAATTAACATGTATTTAACTTTGGTATAAGTTGAAGTAATATTGTGGTTAACAAACTGACATAATTTGCTATCCATTCAGGCACCATGGATGATTCAAAATCTAACCAACTCAATAAGACAACAGAAGAATACAAGAAGATTTAACAGGCCGCATAGCCTACTTTTAAATAAATAATATTTACTTCTCATCCGTACTCATTGGAAGACACACTGACCTTGATATAGACATTCAAGTGATGACCTTGTGTAACGAAAAATTCTACCAAAAATAGTAACTCACCCACGGATATACTTGACTGATTCATTTAGTTTGCTCTACCGAACTCAGAAATTTCACTGATATCGAGTAACAATCATAAAATACTGTATGACAGTGTTAGACAGGAAAAGCTTTGTTGAACAACAACTACCAACCAAAATGTCAAAAAAAGTATTATTAATGAGAAGCTGACATCTTGATCCTAGACAATTCTGCCAATGAATCTTCAGTAATTCGAATGTCTTCAAACATCACACTGAAATTGGTAAATAAAAAATTTATCCCAACTGATTTATCTCCCATTAGTTCACTCTTCCGAGTTATCGAACTGAATTGCAATGGTGTGCAGAGAGTGTATACAAAATCTGATTGCTTCTTTTACACTCAGTATATCGGAGACAAAATGCTATTTCCGCTAAATGTTTTCGAAATCTACTATAGTTAGTTTTCAAAGTAAGCAGTACGTGTTCGTTTATCGAGTACCGCTGACGATTTTTTGACAATGCTATAGTTGAAATTTGGTAAAAATAAACATCCAATCCACTTTGTCAACCCTAAGTAATATCTAATTTTTAATCATACAGAAACAGTCTTCCAACCAGCTTTACTTCAGAAAGTACAATTTAAGATCAATCAAATCATCGGATTTTCTAAACAAGGACATTAGCTGACTGGACAGTCATTGTGCTGAAATGCGGTTAGTTGTGTAAATATTAACTAAGCGATGGTCATGCAAGACTCACAGTAACTGAAGCAGAAGTTAATATACAAAAACGGTAAACCAGATGAGTTAAGTCCTTCCACAAGTAAGATTTCTCTATATTTCATCTCAATATGCATAAATTTGTTATGCTTCTGAATTAACAAACCAAGAAAATTATTTGACCTGTTTCTGAAGAACTCTCAGATTTCACAACCATTCATAATCCTAAAAATGTTTTATGACCCACATTTTGCGAAACCTGATTTTCGAAACACTAACCTTCCTTCTTTAAACCATGTTTTTATTTATTTTTCGCTTTTTTATGATTAGAGCACGAAAACTACTGTTTTTTAGGATGCTACTGAACAAATGTAATGTTGTTTCCATAATAAATAAAGATTACTCGGAAAATTACTGTTTACTTCAATACACCCACCACTCAAACAGAGCATATAAACATTCCTTTCAGATTTTACCTACTAACAAAAAGACTGGTATTCAAATGATAAACACTTGCTGAAATCCAAGTTGTTGATAAAACAGGCCATACTTCAAGTAGCAAGTAACTGTACGGATAATCTATGTTTATGAGGGGTTCGATCCCATTAAATAATTCATGGAGTCGTAACTATGGTCGTTGAAGAGTAAAGGAATATATAAATACAAATTCAGTAAACTTTTGAAATTAGTATCTTACTAAGTAGCATCCTAAAATCTTACCATTATATCTTTCTCTGTAGCTTAACGATTGAAATTTCTACTTGAAACTACAGATTATAACATGTTAATTAACTAATTTTCCTAATATGAGTCAGTCCTGATAGTTTTCAATTATATGGATATATAATCTTTATCGAAACCAACTGACTTATGGCTTGTAACGAAATTAAAACATACATTTCTACTAGAATTAGACGCTTTGTAATTAAACTATTCATCTCAAAGAAATCATCACTACCAAAAGCATCAACTATTCAATCTAATTTTCCTTGCATTAGGTATAGTTTTCTAATGAAAATTACATCCAAACTGGATTTATTTATTTAGACTATGAAATTACTACTGAATGTGAAATGTATTCACTTTGTTCTTTGAATACTGTTGATAAATGTATTTCTTTAAAACGATAGTGGAAAGAATTAATTCTATCAACAACAAACAAAAGATTTCAATGAAAAAATTTACACAAAATAGTTTACTCTTAAAGCTTAAATTTTTATTATTACAAACTTCTGCTTTTTATTGAATGAATAGCTTAAAGAACTATTAAATTGATTCTTGTAATACGTACAAAACGTTAAAAAAACTAATTATTATACATTAGGTTAACAACTACAATGAACTTATGTTGCCAACAAACGATTTTCTATCATTAATTTTTTTAAAAAATTACTCATAATACTCACCAACTCGACCCGTTTTTGATAATTGGATAATATTGATGTAATTTGTTTAAAAAGATGTTCAATAGAATTATTCTTCAATTTGTTAAATCCTGGATTTTTAGTATTGATACCATTCTTCACAATATTATTGATATTTTTATGAGTGTTGACTGAAGAAGTAGTAACAGTAGTATTGTCATTGCGTAATTTAACCAATCCAATAGCTCTAATCAATAAACTTAACAAACATGCTGATCTCCATGGTTCTAATATTGAATCGGTTTCGATATCCCATACACCTAATGCATCTAAACTTATTAATTTCTGTGAAATGGATGATGACAGAGAAGAGGTTGACACCGAAGTTGATAATGTTGAATCAGAAATTCTCAATGGAACTAGCAATGGCTCAATTATCCATTCCAATTCATTTAATGCTGGAATTGCTTTGTATTGTTTCATATCTTCGAGTACAGAGGATGAATAAACACTCAAACTGTCGTGTTCTGATGAACGCGGAGTGATATCATTATCACTGGATACATTTGTCTTGATATTTTTCACATTTCTGTTTATTTCCATATTATTAATACTACCAGTATCATTTTTTGTAAATGAAAGTTCTAATTTATGGTCAGGTATACACCTTGGATCTTTAAATAAATAAACATAACCACGTTTACGTGAACCAAAAAAGACGAGATCACCAGGACGAAGTTGTTGTCTTTGGAATTTTAGTGAACAAGATGGTTTGACCAAGTTATCATTAACATAAATTTCAATATTATCTTGTATACGATGAAAACTATTAGGTGTCACGGAACCACTAGAACTAACAGTAGGATCCATACCCTGATCCCATGGTTCAAGAAATACTAAGCTTTCCTTAGATGAATTATTTGATGTGTTCAGTACATTATAACCTACAACTTTTGCAATAATACAATCCCCTTCAGATGAATTCATTTCAGATGGTGTAGGATATAGCCGAATATCAACGTGTTTCCCATAACCAACAGTCATATATGACTGCATTGCATTATCAATGATTAACTTGGTAACATCATGCAAAAGAACATCACGATCTGGTTGATTACCACGTAATAAAAGGAAATAAGGTCCATGTGGAATTTGTAGTCCTCTAAATGCGCGACCTCGTCGAGAATCTTTGAAGTGTGTAATTCCATTTACAGGTGTACAAGATCTTGATGAATTTAATGTAGTTTGAGAAGTTGAAACAGAACCTCGTAAACTAGCCTGTGAACCATCTACACTTCTACTTCCTTTCATAAACATGGATCCAGATGTATTATAGTCATTGTTTACGGGTCTGAGTTCTAATCTCCGGCATAATCCGTAACCTGGAATAGTGTTTTGTAATAATGAGATAATATTTTCATTTAAATCTATTTGACGAGTATTACGTTCAGTGAAAGACCAAATCGGTGTAGCTGATAAATGAGGGGATGGAACTGGTTGAATATGTCCAATAATTTCATATAAACAAAAATCATCACGTGTCCCATATTTTAAATAATAACTGTCAACTAACTCTTTAACAACTGATCCTGCCGTTGTTGAACCATTAATTCTTATAGTTTTAAAATGATCTCCTTCACGTACTTTTTCACAAAATATTTTAAGAAAATGCTTTTTAAAGCCATCATTCGTTATTATTTGTTCCCAGGATAAGTCCTTTGGATATGAAAAAATTTCATTGTCTTTATTATTACTATTATCATATCTAATGTTGCTACTACTATGATTATTCCATATAGCAGATGATGATATGTTTTGACGCGATTTCGATGCTGAACGAGATGTGCGAAAAATCGACCTTTTCTTTTTTTCTGAGTTTCGTTCGTTAGTTAAAGTATTACCACGGGGAATTTGGGAGTTCGAGCCAAGGTTTGCAACTCTGTTTAACATGATTAAAAGACTAATCCATTAAATCAATCAATTAATAGTTTTGGAATCAATGACCATATCATATGTGCGGGATTTTCGAACATCGTCCCTTGATTTTGATAAAATTCCTCATGTACAAGCTATTTTATGCCCATGTTTGTAATAAATTTCAATAAATCAGGCGTTAACCAAATTGTCCAAATATTTATGTGCGTTCTTTTAGTCAAGATGTGATTAAACAATACAAATGGTTCATCCTACGCATTAACATATTTATTTTCAGTATGTATGTATGGTCTTAGGTGTTGTTCTCTCATTGGCTAACAACACAACAACAAAAATCGATTTCGTCATAGTCTGTCTGTACTTACTACTCATAAAACTATACTCCCTTAAGAAACACATATGCATATGTCTAGTCACTAATTTCTATTTCATTAAATTAAGTAATTATCTATTCTAAAAAGTCACAATTAAATATTTGCTCATTTTAATTTGGAAAGATTATTCTGTTTTAGGATAGGTGTTGTTACTGCCACAAAATTCCTATACATGAAACCATAATCAACTAAGTGGTTCATTTGACAAAAAAAATGTCCCAGTCCTTAATCTTTACTACTTAAACATTTACACTGTTCTAGTTATGGTCAATATACTGAAAATAGTTTGCTATTTAGAACTACTTGTACGTCGGAGTTGTTAGTTAAGACAGAGGAAAAAATTAGAAATCTCACTGTGTCAATCACAGAAACTCTTAAAATTGAATCAGCCAAAAAAGCTTTGTGTCACTAAGCCAGAAATCTAACATTTTGATAGCTTACTCGAATACGGATAGAAAACAATGGTAATTAGTTATGAGAATGTTAGGGATAAAAGTAATCCACATCTTCCACATCATACAAGTCCTCAATGCATATAATCGTTGTAGCGAAAATACAGAAGGTTTAGTAACTTTTAAATAGTTAGGTTCGAACCATCAAGTGTAATTCAAGATGTCGATTTCAGTATTTCGATAATATACGTCTAGGTGGTGAATGTTAATATGTGAATCTAGGGATCGACATTTCTCAAAAGCAAAAATTAATCGCACTTACTTGACACAAACATCAAAATAAGTTTACCAAATGGAAACACAAAATTAGAATTACCTAAGTTGATCAGTTTTTTTATTCTAAATGCAATACGCATCCAACATATACAAACAGTCTCATACGTGTATTGATGTTACTTTATCGTCTTAATAAATACGAATTCAATCACAAAACTTAATTTCTGTTATCATGATGCTGGTCTTGAAGAATGGAAAAGTAAGTTTATTGTCTTACAAATTCTATTTAGCAGAATATCTTATGGAAAGAATTCTCACTAAAAACGGTTGTGCTGAAAAATCAACAATTACATTTTTCTTACATTTTTGGAATAACCGCATACGAAAAGACTAACTTTATCAGTGCAGTTGAAAACTATTGTCTACATTAATAGTAAAGTCGTTTGCAAGTCATTTTTTGCATCGTTACTTCAACTAGAGAACGATTGAAAGTCATTTTTCGTCAGATATCAGTTTTGTCCTACATTACGAATTCTCAACAATCCTTACTCTTTGCTTAACTAAGGTTCTGATTAAGAAAAGGAGGAAAAATTATATTTGAAATAAACAGTTTCAATCTACATCAGATTAACTGCAAAGTTTTGAATGTCTAGTCAACTAATATGAATTAAATAGATTAAACCAATATAAGTTATTTAAAAAATTATTTATTTGAAAGTTAATTTTAATCGCTTAATTAAATCCTTATGCTGGGATAAATTACATAACAGAATATTCTGTATAAAAGACTCTTTCATAGACACATTTAAATGATCTACAGGATATACTCCTAAAACAATCAACACAAGGATTCTTTTAGTCACTTGTTTTATAGATCCTAATATATGTGGTATAACTAACTGTCATTTTTTTGTATATAACCTAAATATCTGTAACCCAAAATATAGCTCATTAAACAAATTAAAAGGAAATAACAAATGTTCGCTGCATCGATGCATATTGCTCCTCTGAAAATGCATTGAATGGTCTAGCACCTGTAAGTGTATCTCATTCCACAAGTAATATTATAGGATCTTTAAATGTTTAGCCATCTTTATTAGTTCATTCTGTAAGTAAAACCACCTGCTTGCTGTCACTTTATGTTAACACCGTCCCTAGCAATTTGAACTAATTTGAATAACATAAACAGTATATCACTGTGTCACATGACACACGCATTTATGTAGACCTGATTCATATATTTTGGTAATTACTGCTTTGTTGTTCCGTGCTCTTTGTTTTCGTTTTAATTTCTCTAGTTGTAGATAATTATCATTAATTCGATCTGGTACACGAAATGATCTTAATTACTCCGTTCATAAATCAACAGGCTGTCCATTTAAGAAATAATAAAAACTCCCGGCTGATGCATTGGATCGCTGTAATACATGTACTATCTAAACAATTACTGAACTAGTATACTTAAAACTTCCTTCTATCACATGTTTGTTCTGTACATCTAATGTTACTATTTATATCAAATTGATCATGCCTGTAAACTGGCGTGAATCCTGTAATTATTATTTTCGGAATATATAAATTATTATTATTATTATTATTATTATTATTTAATATTACTGTACTCGAAAAAATTATTTATGTAAATATATAATTAATTGAATAAAACAGATTGAAATATAAGATCCAAACTATTAGATTAATGTACATAAAAATTACTTAAGAGCTTACTCAACTAATAATGTATAACAATTTTATTGAGTTTTTACTTGAAAATCCGTATAGTGAAAGAGAAAGATGAAAATAATGCTTTAAAAAAAGTTGTTTTATGTAATACCATGTCATATCAAAATAGTATTACTTTAATTAACTTTATTGGATATACAGTTCTATATATAAAACAAAAAGTTGACATTCAAATTACAAGTATATTAATAGATATTGATGACAATAAATTATTGGTATTGTAATGCAAGATATTATACTACTTGTGAGTAGAAAAAATATATCATAGTGAAGTTTCAAAATATAATTCCATTTTAACTTGGTCTAATGAACAAACAATTCTCAAAATTAATTTAATAAATATTAACATTTTAAGATTATTAATTATGCACAATAATAAAGTAATGACTAATGTATAGGTTTTATAACAATTTACTGCTTGACAGTCAGAGAAGACATATTTCCCTTTATTGTTTATTGAAAGCTTAAATCAACTGTGGGCAAATGAATTTAAGTTGTTGATGTGTGTGATAGATAAGTCAGGCTAATTTAGAATACTACTAAATCCAGTTTATAGAGAACTTGAATATGAAAAAGGACAATACCTCTCTATGAAAACATCACGGTAAACTTCTACAAATTTATCAGTTATGCAGGTTACATAGTCAAAATTAGTGAAATTAAGAAAAATTCTAAGGATCTAATCAACATCATATCGTAGTTTATGCAACTATATAAGCTCTAAAACTATCTCACTCACATTTGAATAATCCTTGCCAGTATACATCATAAATGTTGGCAGGGTTCACAATCACTTAATCTGCAAAGTTTAAGAAGATATTGTACACGCGTTTCCGCTGAAATAAACCTCTGTGAATGACTTTATTTTCATTTTATCGTGAAGGGAAGTCTTTTTGAGGAAGACAATAATGCCATCCCCTTTAACAAATAGATCATAATATGAAAAACTAAAAGATACAAGTACTCAGTTGGTTGAGACAAAATACTGCAAGTTAGAAACAGGGCTTTAAATACAGAAACAGATCCGTCAATTAAAGGTTCACAGTTAATTAAGCATAAATCCATGGACTGTAAATCATTCATACGTAAAGAAATAGAAGGATACAACATAAAGTTACTCAATACATATTTTAAAAAATTTCATGGGAGTTATTCCCAAATTTTCGGTGAATATTACGAAAGTAACATAAAATCATCAACCAACTGATCACTGAACACCAAATAATGTGTACTTTGTTCAGTCCGTAATGTTAATCAAATTTTATCCATAGTCAATCATCTACAACGTAGGACCAAGGCACATATATGCATAGGTCCAAGTTGCCATACCTCATTAACACAGCAAGATGAACACCGGATTCATAGAAGCAGTTAATTCAATGGTAGTAATATATAAACGAAAGATTGCATATAAGGATATAATACAGGAAGGAAGAATTAGTTCGTAGAAAGAAAGATATGGAGTGATTTTAATCTCTTAGTTTAAGAGAAGGCAGAGAGTGTATACACGTTCTCCATTGTGGTCGATTCTGAGCCATGTCACCAAGAGTCTCCAAACATTAGCTACGATAGTCACGTGGACCCCAATCAAATAGTCTGCATCTGCCAACATGGCTCCGACTAGAAGTTAGTGACTTCAAGCATTGATGCCACGTTTTGGTTTGGCCGCCCCTAACTTTCTTCCAACCATCTCCAACACCGGTTAGCATTGCACGTCGTGGTAATCGGTGTTCAGCCATACGTAACACGTGGCCCAACCATCTCAGTCGATGAAGAATCACAACATCAACTGATTTACCATCATTCCTTAATACCCTGCACGTCTAACCTCACTATTACTTACCCGGTGATCCCAGCAGATGCGACCAATATTTCTAAGATATCTGTGGTCAAATACTAGGAGCTTACGAATATCTTCTACTCTTAATGGCCATGTTTCGCTGCCGTAAAGTAGAACAGAACGAACTAATGCACAGTATACTCGTCCCTTAATTGATAGACGGATATCTCGCCTTTGCCATAGGTGACGTAAGTTGGTTAAAGCCAACCGAGCTTTTCGAGTCCGTGCTTCTGAGGTAAACCATTCAATGATAGACACTGCCACAGAACCTCCCGGTCAACAGTCGAATGCTGCTTTTAAGTCAAGAAAGACCACCATTGTCGGACGCCGATAAGTATGTCTATGTTCTAGAACCTGACGAATGGTAAATATATAGTCGATGCAGCCACGACCAGATCTGAAGCCAACCTGATTTTCTCGTATTTGCAGTTCACGTGTCATAGGCGTCTTATAATTATTGAGGCTAGTATTTTAGATACTATATTAGTTAAACTAATCCCTCTATGGTTGTCACAGGATGATTTTAACCCTCTCTTATATATTGGGATGATGAGTGATTGTGACCAGTCAGATGGAATTACGTTCAACTCCCAGATCTTAGCTAAAATATTAGTCAACCTAGTCGATAAAACTAGATCACCATCCTTAAAGAACTCTGTAGCCAATCCATCTTCCTCGTTTCAGATTAGCTATAGCTCTTTGAACTTCGATAAGAGTCGGGGGGGGACTACTTCAGTGTTCCATTCAGGCTGTTTGGGAATGGTAGGTAGCTGTAGAGTAGCTGAAGGCCAGCTGAACGGTTCTCTGAAATGTTCCGTCCATCGTTCTAAACGTTTGGGCTGAAAGTAGATAAGTGTCGTCTTTTTAGGAGATCGTCTCACCTACACTTGACCTATTAATTCCAGTTTCTTTTATTAGTCTGTAGAGCTGTTTGGTGTTACCTACAGCCGCTGCCTTCTCCATCTCTTTTGCTTTCGTTGCATACCACTGCTCACGGTCGTTCCTTAGACTTTTGGTTAACCTAGATCTGATCTGCTTTCGTTCGTCATCGTGTTCGCAGCCTGATGGGATCAGTTGAAGAGATTCTATCAATACAATAGACTCACAAGAAATCCATTTGTTTAAATCACTAATAGATGTCACTGCTGTTTCCACAGCTGTTTTTACATCTTTCCAAGCAACATCTTGGTCAGCCTCGTTTTCAGAACTACCTAAGTGTGACCTCAGTTGTTTCTGGAACCTACTTTTGGTTTTCTCGCTACTCAATTAAGTTCTAAGGGGTCTTTTTAGTGTGGCATCTTCGCGTCCAGTGAGGCTCAAGCAGATGCGTGCCCGTATCAGGGCACGGTCGGAGTCCAAGCAGGTACTCCAGAATGAGCGACAATCTTCTACCGATCCTCTCCAACGAAGAAGTTCAGATAGCCTTCTGTAAAATTCATCTTTCACTTCATCTGAGCTGCAGTCGTTGGGAGCGTAGGCAGAAACGACAAAAAGGTAACGACGTGTGTCCCTATCCTTCCGAGTTCTTACGGAGCCGTTTAGCCGAACAGCACATAAACGACTGTTAACGGGGATCCACTCTAACAGTGCTTGTTCCGTCCTCATTCTTAGTGCTATCCCTACTCCTGCCAGTCCACGAGAGCTGGCCGTCGGGACACCAGATACACGGAGGGTGTATCTCGTTGGCTCTCCGTTTTGCTGAGGTGAGTTCAAGTGAATGACTACACTGGGATCCTGTGTGCGTGTTTCAGAGACACAGCATACATCAATGGTACGAGATTCTAGGGTTCTAGTCAATGAAGCCTGTTGACCGATTTGACATAGGGTGCGTACGTTGAAGGCTCCAATGGAGCGAGGTTTCAGTAGACCTGGGACAGTGTTTTGAGCACCAGAATCGTTGGCTATGGTGACACTTGAAAGGGAAGCCGAAAAAGGATGTTTAGAGGTGAAAGTCGATGTAGGAGGAATAATAGGAAGTGAAGACGGAGGTTGATTATGGATACAGTAGTCTTGAGTGCTGTTAGAGGTATGAGGGCGGTTATCACTTCCCGGTTGCCCACACCGTGAAAGGGCTCTTCTGGAGGTGCCTGAAAAGGAAATTGGATTAGAGGTGGTCTTAGTGACCTGAGAGCGTGAACGCAGTGCAGTGCCCAATGGACAACTGCTTGAGGTCGGTCACACACGACCCTTTTATGGGTAATCTTTGTGTTAGCTCCGTACTTGTTGAGACCTTACCGCCGGAGACGGATATCCATGGGATAGGGCGAGGTGTGCATTTTTAGGGTCGACCTTTTCTAACCCCACCCCTCCTTGTGGGAAGGCAGCATCGCTGTCATGCCGGTTGTCTGAAGGAAACACCTTACTGCTGTCACACCTCTGTACAGTCATCAGTACGACTTCGCTTTCGAACCTTGGGTTTGTTGCTTTTAGTCTTACCGCTCTTCAACCGACCTGTCTGACATGGCAGGACGTTGAGGAACGGTTGTTCCAGCCAGTATAGCTCGGTCGCTTCATCAGGATAGGCAAGCCCGACCACCACGTCAAGGTAGCAACAACGGTTGGGAGATGAGATTTCTGGTTTATAAAGATCACCAACATATGTGAGCTTATTGACAATGATTCAATACTATTGTGATTTATGCTACTTATGTCTGTTGAAGTAGTTATAGGGATCTCGCTAGTAGCTTTGATGGGTCTAGCATTGGGTCTCAACCTATCAGGTAGGACACTGTCATCGACGTGTGCTGGCTTGAGACGATCAATGCTGACTACCTCGACGCGGCCGTGTCGGTCAACCTTGAAGGTCTTTTCATGACGGGGAATCACGTGAAAAGGTCCTTCGTAAGGGTGTTGCAAAGGTTTGCGCACCGAATCTACTCGTATGAAAACATGTGAACAGGTAGATAAATCTCGAGGGAGAGCGACCTGTCGATGCTGTATTCGAGTTGACACCGGAGGCAGTGTTCGCATATATTCAGACAGTCGTTGTACGTAGTCTGATTTACCAAAATAGTTCGTGCTCCGTGGTGTGGTAGGCGGTAGTGCGTATGCGTTCTGTACCAAGCAGCCGGGTCAGAGAGGAGAAAAATTCGGACTCAAATTGTTGTCCTCGGTCAGTCATGATAGTCGAGGGAAAACCGTACAGCGCTATCCATCGTTCTACGAAATGGTGAGCAACTGTCTCCGCCGTAATAGATGTGTTGGGAATAGCTTCGGGCTATCTTTTGAAACGATCGATCCACGTGAGTATGTGATCATACGCGTTCGATAGTGGCAACGGTCCCACAATGTCTATATGAACGTGATCGAAGCGAGCATTAGGCTAAGCGAATGTGTCCATGGGGGCAGCTACATGCATGTGCACTTTTGGTCGTTGACATTGTAAGCATTGCTTTACCCACATACGGACATCTTTATTCATGGACGGCCAGACGTATCGTGCGGCGATGAGGCATAATGTGGCTGCGATACCTGGGTGAGACAGTCCATGGAGAGCATCGAAAAAGAGACCACGGTAAGCAAAGGGTACGATGGGTCGGGGAAGACCAGTAGGAGCACCACACAGGATAGTACCTGAGTTAGTAGCTAGGGGTACTTCCCGGCACTGAAGGGATGTAGAATGTTGTGCTTCTGTACAAGAGGTGTCGCTTGCTTGGGCGGCAGCCATACCAGGGAGATCAAGCACCGGTAAAGCAACTGCATTCACTTGGATACGTGACAGAGCATAGGCAACATAGTTCGACGTGACGAAGGTCTGTCGTGAACTGAGAGATATACTCAGTATTTCCGCACTCGTAGTGAGTAGCAGTCAGACTTGGTATGGAGAGCATACGTTAAAAGCTTACGGTCGGTGATTAAGATGAAATCGCGACCTCCTACTGCGTATCAGAAATGTTTGGTGGCACAGTAGGCTGCTTGCAGTTCTCGACCAAAAGCGCTATATCTCGTTCAATTCCAATTCGCGTGGATTACCGCGAAGTAAATCTGTTAATAGTCGTAACCGTTTTTGCGCGTATGAGACGAAACACCGGTAGATGTTAACCAAACCGAGAAATACTTTCAGTTCTTTGAGTGTGGACGGTACGGTGTATTCCATTATTGCACGTCCTTTGTCTTCACAAGGTAAAATACCCTCTTGCTTAACAATGTGACCCAAGAATTTTATTTCAGGTTTGCCAAGTTCACACTTTCCGGGTTGACTGTTATCCCATTATCCGAAAGGCGCTGGAATAGGAGTGTTAGGTGTTGATAAGGTTCATCAACTTTTGATGATACGATTAGCAGATCATCAGTATAGGCGTGATGATATGCTCGTACCAGATCGATCTTAGAAAAAATAGTAGTGCCCTTGAGCGATGCCGTGATGTCGCTTATTTTACGTGCACGACTATCGCACTAAAGCTAGGTACTTAGTAGATACAGGTGCCCAAGTTTCTGTCGTACCTTATTGGTAACAGTAAGCCTCGAGCTACGATGCTTCGACTACGCGCTGCGAATGGCTGTCATTTCTACTTATGGTACACGACAGCTTACGGTCAACCTGAGCAACCGACGACAGCACCTGTGGACGTTCATCATCGCCGATGTTCCCACAGCCATACTCTGTATCGATTTCCTACAACACTATGAATTACTAGTCGATTCACGTAGGCTGCAGCTAATCGATAATTCGTCGAACAGTAAATTCAGGGGCTTTAAAGCTCAAACAAACGCGTACCGAATCACAGGCGTATTTCATTCGCGTGACCATGTATTTCACGCTTTATTCCAGAAATTCCCCCAATTAACTAAACCTATCGAGGACATCCCATAGGTGACTAATCGTGTGGTACACCGCATAATCACCCGCAGAGTCCCAGTCACGGCAAAACCTCGCCGACTGGCACCGCACAAATTAGCTTTCGCTAAACGTGAGTTCGACAATTTACTAGCTACTGATATTATTCGTCTTTCTCACAGTCCCTGGGCCTCACCTCTTCATATGGTGCGCAAAAAGGATGGGGTTAGCTGGAGACCATGCGGCGACTACCGAGAATTAAACGTAGTTACACGTTTTGATAGATACCCTATCCCCCACATACACGACATCAGGGCATCACGTCAGGCTCAGCAGATGTGGTGATGTCGAGTCTCAATTTACTATGATCACCATTACAGACCGATTACCTGCCAATTTCTGGGTTAAATCCCTCCGTAGAATAAATATTAGAACAGTTGTAGATTGTAGCTAGGATATATTTGTTGGTGATCTCGTATCGAAATAATACTGAGATCGTGCCAAATTTTACGGGCGAAACTACCGTATGTGAGTAAGTTCAAGGTCACAAACCGGGAAAAATTCTGTTTTTTGGTACACTTAAAAAGGTACAGTAAAACAACCACTGGTACGGTTGGTTATTATGATAAATATTTCCATTACACTAATCGCGCTCTCTTCATAAAATTAGATCACTCAAAATGTTTACACTAGTTTTTAGCACACTAAATGGTTGAGTGGTTGGATTTGAATTCTGTTTAGACAGTAGCTTTACCATTATTATCATTTTTTGGATCAAATGGAAAAAAGTTAGTTTCTAATATCCATCTTCACGCTCAGTGTTTTCACGAATCATATTGTTCGAAGTCTGAGGTTTTTGACTTTGGGTTGGTCTTCATTATGTCTCGTTACCACTTGAATAATTTGCAAGGATTAACATAAGTGTAATGTACAGTCGTCTAGTTTACTTGTTCCGTGAGGAAATAGCGTTGTACATAGTATATAGTGTTGCAACCGTCTAGGTGCAGCTGAAATTCGATGTATATCGGCCAACCAGTACTAAATAGTAGAGACAGTAAAAATTGTTGCTATATTCGTAATGTTACACTACGTACTGAATTTGGGTAGAAAAAGCAAGCAAGAAAGTAACAACATTGAAAAAATCACTAAAGATTGTGGGCCACCTACCGATATCCTTAATTTTTCAGGAAAACTGTTATTGATTGGAGCCATCACTTTACCTGTAAACAGTCATGTAACCAGAGACTTTTCATTTTCCAAATAGCTGTTAAACATGAACACTCCAAAGTCCTAATCTTAACTGGACACTATCCTTGAAACTATTCTCGAAGTTTATTAAACTGCCAATTCATTTTGTTTAATAAGGGACTTGGAAGATTTCAGAAACTTTTAGAGCTTTATAATTGTTTCTGAATTTTGTTTCAGTACATCCACTTGGGGAACAGTCAATTTCAGTAATTAACTGATTAAAATCAGTGTATGCGAAACAGTGTTTACAGAATGTACACGTCATATGGACTTAAATGTATCTTATCTAACAGTTCTGTTGATAGTTTTCAAAAAAGGGAAATCTATTCACTTGATGTCTAACAGATGACATGGCTCGAAATAAAACAGCATTTTATTCGGTTAAGTACCACTACTTGCCCTGCCAATCCATTTTCCAGTGATCCTTGATGTAAGTGTGCCAGGATACCAAATAGTCTTTGATGATTAACTCTCCGATAAGTTTTCTATCTGATGCTAAGTATGTATGATTATCATTTCACCAGATGTAGACAGTACCTACAAAACAGGTGAGCAAATACTGACGAAATCATGTATACATTTTACAACTACTTTATCACTAAATTTCTGTAGAACTGAATCTTTATACTGTATGGTCAACGCTTAATTCGTTAGTATAGGTTTTGTAGTTGTGTTAATTGGTGGAATTAGTGTATGTAGTCTTATTTTGTATTCATCCTACACGGTAGTTAGTTGAATACAGCTACTCGATTAATTGTGGTAACCGAGACATTGGAAAATGTTAACCTCCGTTTTATGACCAAGTATGGACTCAAATTTGCGGTGTATCATTACACCATGAAATGGTAAGAAGTGTCTTATTTTGAAATAAATGAAATTTGCGGTGTAGGTGGATGCTTTTAGTAGTGGTGTTCTCTAAGTGTATTGAAAATATGTAGGCGGACATTAGTACGTATCCCTGTTCATTTCATTTATTAGATTATGTTTTGATTTAGGGTAGGGATATAAAAGTCTCAACATGGAATTTCACACGAGTGGAAATGCTGATCCGTCTTCACTGTTTGTACAAGTTAAGGTTATTGCAAATGATGGGGAAAAGTTCATTACAGGAAGGAATAAAGCGAACTAGGAAGTAAAAATAGATAAGGATTTATGAAAAACACATGAAACTATCACAGGTTGAAATCATGAGTCAATCGAAGCTAGACCACCATGGAAAACCTGGAAGCACTTGACGGCCGTTTCGTCCCAGCATGGGACTCTTCAGCAGTGCGCATCTACGATCCAGCACCCCGCGGGATTCGGACCCAGGATGTACTGGCTTAGACCACTGAGCCGGTATCCAACGGTGTTAATGTCTAACTTCAACCAATCCACGAAGTTGCGCCACCGTACACCATTGTCTTCAGTGAGCTGATATCTCACAACAGATCTGGTTGAACTCCACTGGTAACGGCTTCTCACTAGAACTCCAGAAGTATCTCCCGAAGTCAGTCACTAGTGAGCAGTTTATTATTATCAGAATGGGTTTTGTGGAGATTTTTTAGAAACTTCACAGGTTGAAATCATGAGTCAATTGAAGCTAGACCACTATGGAAAACCTGGAAGCAATGGACGACCGTTTCGTCCTAGTATCATGTGAGATATCAGCTCACTGAAGACAATGGTGTACGGTGGCGAAACTTCGTGGATTGGTTGAGGTTAGACATTAACACCGTTGGATACCGGCTCAGTGGTCTAATGATCGCGCGCGAAACCAGTAGGTCCTGAGCCCGAATCCCGCGGGGTGCTGGATCGTAGATGCGCGCTGCTGAGGAGTCCCATGCTGGGACGAGACGGTCGTCCGGTGCTTCCAGGTTTTCCGTGGTGGTCTAGCTCTAATTGACTAATGATTCCAACCTGTGAAATTTCTAAAAATCTCCACAAAACCCATTCTGACATGAAATTATATCAAAAATCAGAAACATGAGTGAATAGTAAAAAATACGATATGTCCACTGTAAAGTGTAATCGATAAACGAACTTACAAATGATAACATGAAATTACCACCATCATATCAACTTTCTTTGACCTTGTTTGACTATGCTTTGCTTATTCATCAATCATAATTTTATGTTTATCATGAACCATATTAAGTTCATTGACTCATATTTCCTATGCTCTAGTTAATGTTCGCTATATTATTTGTGTCTCTCATTTTACTTATTTAATAGTCTGTATTCAATCAGTCAGTCAGCTAAAACGTAGGACCAAGGCACATATATGCATAGGTCCAAGTTGCCATACCTCATTAACACAGCAAGATGAACACCGGATTCATAGAAGCAGTTAATTCAATGGTAGTAATATATAAACGAAAGATTGCATATAAGGATATAATACAGGAAGGAAGAATTAGTTCGTAGAAAGAAAGATATGGAGTGATTTTAATCTCTTAGTTTAAGAGAAGGCAGAGAGTGTATACACCTACGCCATTGTGATCGATTCTGAGCCATGTCACCAAGAGTCTCCAAACATTAGCTACGATAGTCACGTGGACCCCAATCAAATAGTCTGCACCTGCCAACATGGCTCCGACTAGAAGTTAGTGAATTCAAGCACTGATGCCACATCTGGATTAATTGATTATTTTGTATACTAAGTCTTAATTTACGTTTTAGAAACAGATAGAGTTTATCAAGCCAAATAGCTTACTTGTTCTGACTTTAGCTAAGCTGAAACTTTGCTCGACAGTCTAGGGAATAGTTTAGAATTGCATGTGTAGGAAATTACTTCCTACATCCACCTTTCACTAAACATGACTAATATACATCACAATCACTTTTAAGTTGTAATTTAAGATGATTGTTTGCGGCATTAGTTTTTGTATCTATTTAATAGACATTTTGTTGTCAAAACCACTCCATAATAGTAAGCATAATAATTTTCGCTTTTCATTTAGTGTGTTCGCCAAAAACAACAGTTTCACTCATTATTAAATACACTTTCTAGTTAATTGGAACTAAACAAATTATTATAATCACTGAGCTTTTCTACCAATAACTTCAGCGTTGAAAACAAACTTAGAATTATTGTTGTCCCTTTGTTATTTCATTATGCTATGATTTTCACTGTTCTACGTGTACATATATGTGTAAATGCTCATATTCATGTTTCTGTAGAAGACAAGAATGTGTTTTAATTATCTCAGGTTTATACGAAGTACTTCATCAACTTTTTTCTACATACTGTGAGAGATTTATGCTTTGATTGATCATTCGTATCACATCCTCTAGTCTGAGTCAGACTACCAACTTTATTCGTTTATTCACGCTTTAAATGCGTTGTTTGGTGGAATATCTAGCAGGAATCTCGATAAAAATAATTACTTAGTTATTGTCTGAATATTCATTTGTGTGGTAAAGCTTATAGTTTAACATCAGCAATAAAATTTACTCGATTACAGTAGTTTCTACATAGGTTTCATAAATGACCAGACTTACACAAAGTGAGTGTTTCAGACATCGTCGGAGAGGCTCGGCAGAAGACTGCCGCTCGTTATGGAGTACATGTTTAGACCCTGATCACACTTTAATACGAGTGCGCATTTGCTTGCGCCTCACTGAACGCAGAAAAACCACATTAAGAAGACCCATTAGAGTTGAACTCTGACGAGAAAGACAAAAGTAGGTTCCAGAAACAACTGAGGTCACACTTAGGTAGTTCTGAAAACGAGGCTGACCAAGATGTTGCTTGCAAAGATGTAAAAACAGCTGTGGAAACAGCAGTGACATCTATTAGTGATTTAAACAAATGGATTTCTTGTGAGTCTATTGTATTGATAGAATCTCTTCAACTGATCCCATCAGGCTGCGAACACGATGACGAACGAAAGCAGATCAGATCTAGGTTAACCAAAAGTCTAAGGAACGACCGTGAGCAGTGGTATGCAACGAAAGCAAAAGAGATGGAGAAGGCAGCGGCTGTAGGTAACACCAAACAGCTCTACAGACTAATAAAAGAAACTGGAATTAATAAGTCAAGTGTAGGTGAGACGATCTCCTAAAACGACGACATTTGTCTACTTTCAGCCCAAACGTTTAGAACGATGGACGGAACATTTCAGAGAACCGTTCAGCTGGCCTTCAGCTACTCTACAGCTACCTACCATTCCCAAACAGCCTGAATGGAACACTGAAGTAGTCCCCCCCGACTCTTATCGAAGTTCAAAGAGCTATAGCTAATCTGAAACGAGGAAGATGGATTGGCTACAGAGTTCTTTAAGGATGGTGATCTAGTTTTATCGACTAGGTTGACTAATATTTTAGCTAAGATCTGGGAGTTGAACGTAATTCCATCTGACTGGTCACAATCACTTATCATCCCAATATATAAGAGAGGGTTAAAATCATCCTGTGACAACCATAGAGGGATTAGTTTAACTAATATAGTATCTAAAATACTAGCCTCAATAATTATAAGACGCCTATGACACGTGAACTGCAAATACGAGAAAATCAGGTTGGCTTCAGATCTGGTCGTGGCTGCATCGACTATATATTTACCATTCGTCAGGTTCTAGAACATAGACATACTTATCGGCGTCCGACAATGGTGGTCTTTCTTGACTTAAAAGCAGCATTCGACTGTTGACCGGGAGGTTCTGTGGCAGTGTCTATCATTGAATGGTTTACCTCAGAAGCACGGACTCGAAAAGCTCGGTTGGCTTTAACCAACTTACGTCACCTATGGCAAAGGCGAGATATCCGTCTATCAATTAAGGGACGAGTATACTGTGCATTAGTTCGTTCTGTTCTACTTTACGGCAGCGAAACATGGCCATTAAGAGTAGAAGATATTCGTAAGCTCCTAGTATTTGACCACAGATATCTTAGAAATATTGGTCGCATCTGCTGGGATCACCGGGTAAGTAATAGTGAGGTTAGACGTGCAGGGTATTAAGGAATGATGGTAAATCAGTTGATGAGGTTGTGATTCTTCATCGACTGAGATGGTTGGGCCACGTGTTACGTATGGCTGAACACCGATTACCACGACGTGCAATGCTAACCGGTGTTGGAGATGGTTGGAAGAAAGTTAGGGGCGGCCAAACCAAAACGTGGCATCAATGCTTGAAGTCACTAACTTCTAGTCGGAGCCATGTTGGCAGATGCAGACTATTTGATTGGGGTCCACGTGACTATCGTAGCTAATGTTTGGAGACTCTTGGTGACATGGCTCAGAATCGATCACAATGGCGTAGGTGTATACACTCTCTGCCTTCTCTTAAACTAAGAGATT